>NC_067422.1:8033999-8366499 GCF_009764475.1 Pristis pectinata
GAGAAGAGGGCATGTCCTGGGTGGTGAGGGTCCTTAGTGATGGATGCTGCCTTCTTGAGGCACCACCTGGTGAAGATGTCCTCAATGGTGGGGAGGGTTGTGCCTGTGATGAAGCTGGCTCAGTCTACAACCCTCTGCAGCTTCTTGCAATCCTGCGCATTGGAGCCTTCATACCAGGCGGTGATGCAACCAGTCAGAATGCTCTCCACTGTTTGTAAGAGTCTTTGGAGACGTACAAAATCTCCTCAAACTCCTAACGAAGTAGAGCATCTGGTGTGCCTTCTTCATGATTGCATCAATGTGTTGGGCCCAGGATAGATCCTCTGAGTTAATGTTTCAGGTCAATGATCTTCACCTTATCTTCTGCCAAAAACTGCTGATGCACCAATGGTGCCATACATGCTGTTTGGAAGGAAACTAATCTTGATTACTTCTCTGGAATAGGTTCCCTGGAAGGCTGCAATGCAGCATGCCTAGAATATGATGCTTTAAGTTCTCACGAAGAGTCATGGACCTGAAGTTTAACTGTTCCTCTCTCCACTAATGCTGCCTCTCCTGTTCGCTATTTCCCGCACTTCTGTTTTTGGGAGACACAGGAGAGACTGCAGATGCTGGGATCTGCAGCAACAAGCAATCTGCTGGAGGAACTCAGCGGGTCAAGCAGCATCTTGGGGGGGGCGGGAGGGGAAGAAACGTCGACAATTCCTTTGCCCCCACAGATGCTGCTCGACCTGCTGAGTTCCTCTGGCAGATTGCTTGTCACTTCAGTTTTTATTTCAGATTTCCAATGTCTCCAGATTTTTGACTTCCTTCCCCCATGGTGTGATAGCCCCGTCCAGGTCCATGTTTGTCTGGGGTCCTGAAGAGTTATGGGAGAGGAACAAAACTTGCCTGGCCCAAGTTTCCAAAGGTAGCAGACACCAGTCAAGATCATTGCTGCCTTGATGCCTCTGTTTAATATTCATGGTTTTGCACATTTTCCATCAGGGAGCCATGACAAAAATCGTCCTTGGGTTGAAGGATTGCTGACTATTAAGAAAAAAGCTAGATAGGGATGCTGATGACGAAGAAAATAGCAGCGTGAATATTTCTTGCAAAAAATAAATCAAGAGACCCTCATGCAGAGACCTCCTTCAAATTCTTTAGTAATATAATTTTCACCTTTTCAATGAGCTTCTGTCCTCAGCTGTTCTCCATAGCAACACATATTGTCTGCTGTACGTGAATATAATTATGGCTGTACTTTATCATGGCTAAAGATTTAGATTTTGTTATTTCACCCGTTAGAAGATCATCGCAGAAATTACACTCCCCATTTGCTGGGTGGCTGTTTGCTTTAACAGAACTCTTTAAAGCCACCTTAAAACAGCTGCAATTTTAGCATACTGCACAAACCGAGAATTATACACCCCAAATTAGTTAATGCATGTCCCATCTTGATTAAAGCTCACATTATTGACTCACCCAGTATTTATTTGTTATGGAATAATTTTATAAATGGTTTGATATGATGTGAATATTACCAATAAAACAGATCCCATTTGATTATTCTTCAATTCAAATTAAATCAATCTACTTGATTACACCTTACCCCAACCTCCAGTGTGACTGCAGTGTGGACCAACTGTAAAGTACCCTGCCATTGTTTGCCAAGGTCACTTCTGTAGCACCTCCCAACCACAGTGACCTCAACCATATAAAAGGTCAAGGGCAGCACATACCTGGGACCGTCACCTCCTGCAGCTGCCTGTCCAACATCCCACTTGGAAATTCGCCTTATGGCTATGGTGACAAAGAGGGTTAGCCACTCGGAGACCTGGATCTTTGATCCAGGAATACAAGTTTGAAACCCACTGTGGAGGTTGTAGAGTTACGGTAGCATAGCGGTTAGCGTGACGCTATTACAGCGCCAGCGACCCGGGTTCAATTCCCGCCGCTGTCCATAAGGAGTTTGTACATTCTCTCCGTGTCTGCGTGGGTTTCCTCCGGGTGCTCTGGTTTCCTCCCACATTCCAAAGACGTACGGGTTAGTAGGTTAACGTGGGTGTAATTGGGCGGCGCGGGCTCGTTGGGCCGGAAGGGCCTGTTACCACGCTGTATAAATAAAGACTAAAGTTTAAATAGTATCACAGAGGTACAGCACAGAAATGGGCCCTTCACCCCATCGAGTCTGTGCCAACCATTTACATGAATTCTTCATTAATCCCATTTCTTTATTGTCCCCACATTCTCATCAACTCCCTCCTAGATTCTACCACTGACTTACACACCAGGGGTAATCTACAGCGGCTAATTAACCTCCCAACCCAGATGAGGGAGGAAATTTGAGCACCCGGGGGAAACCCAAGCAGTCACAGGGAAAACATGCAGACTGCACACAGACAGCAGCAGAAGTCAGGATTGAACCCAGTCTCTGGCGCTGTAAAGCAGCAGCTCTACCAACTGCACCACTGTGCCGCCTGAATTATGAACATAAAAGGAGGCCATTTACCTATCAAGTTTAAAAAGAAAATCAGGAATAACAACAGATAATCTCAGGAAGGAAATAACTGAAATAATATAAAACCCACCTGGTTCACTAAAGTCCTTCAGGGAAGGATATCTGTCAGTCTTACTTGATTTGGCCTATATGGGACTCCAGGTCAATTGCTTCACTCTTAACCATCTCTTCAGGGGCATTAGGAATAGACAATAAATGGTGGTACTGCCATTGATGTCTACATCCCATCAAACAGCAAGCAATTATGTTCCTGTTCCTTGGTCTCCCTCCCCAGTGACACAACAGCTTCACCTGAAGGACTAAAGTGGTTCAGGATAGTGGCTCCCCAACACCCTGGTTGGCCCTGCTGCCTCGCAGCTCCAGGGATCTGGGTTCAGTCCTCATCTTGCGTCCTGTCAGTGCGGAGTTTGCACGTCCTCCCCATCCCCACGTGGGTTTCCTCCAGTGGTGTGATTTCCTCCCACATCCCAAAGATACACTGGAAGGTTAATTGGTTATGGAAATTACCCCTTGGTGTAGGTATGTGGATAAAGGATCATAAGGAAGTTGATGGGCAGATGAGAGGGGATGGAGGGGAATGGGACTGATGGGGTTCCTCTGCTTAGAGCTAGCATGGACCTGAAGGCCAAATGGCCTCCTTCTGCATCTTAATACATAGAATATAGAACATAGAACAGTACAGTACAGGCACTGGCCCTTTGGCCCACGATGTTGTGCCCAACTAATTAAACTAGTAATTAAAAGCCTACTAAACTAGTCCCTTCTGCCTACACAATGTCCATATCCCTCCATTTCCTGCACATACAGGTGCCTATCTGAGAGCATCTTGAATGTCTCTATTGTATTTGCCCCCCCCCCACCCCTCAGCAGTGCTTTCCAGCACCCACCACTCTCTGTGTAAAAAAAAACTTGCCCCACACATCTCCTTTGAACTCACCCACTCTCACCTTAAATGCAGGCCCTCTAGTATTAGACATTTCAATCCTGGGAAAAAGATACTGGTTGTCTACTCTATCTATGCCTCTCATAATCTCATAAACTTCTATCAGGTCTCCCCTCAGCCTCCACTGCTCCAGAGAAAACAACCCAAGTTTGTCCAACCTCTCCTTACAGCACATGCCCTCTAATCCAGGCAGCGTCCTGGTAAACCTGTTCTGCACCCTCTCCAAAGCCTGCACATCCTTTCCGTAATGGGACGACCAGAATTGAATGCAATACTCCAGATGCAGCCTAACCAGAGTTTTATAAAGCTGCAACATAACTTCCTGACTCTGCCCAATAATAGGTAGGTAGATATTCCCAAATCCTAGAATTCCCTCTTTGCTACCTGTCTAACCTCTTTCCACAATGTGGGTCATATAACCTACCTCCTTGTCTGAGCTTCTTCTTGCCTGTCCAAATATCTTGTTGCAAGGATGTATGTCCTTTCTGTGGAGCTATGTTAGGGTACTTTAGTTCTCATCAATGTTTCCATTCCTCCTTTTCTTTCTCCTCTGCCCAGTCCCTTCTCTGAAGTCAGAGAGCTGTTACGTGGTGTCCCACAGCTCCAGCCCCTCCCACAAACTTCCACAAGTTCAGACGGATATCTTGCAGCCATCAACTGCAGACGGAGCCACAGGAACACCTGGTATAAGGTTTCTGTTGCTTGATGGTTCCTCCCAGGAGCTGTGGTGCCTTCGTCACTTGGCTGTGTTTGACCTCCCGACTTCTGCTCCAAGTTTCTGACCAAATCATTGGCAGCGTTAATGACAGGTTGTCATTAACCAAGTCATCAAATGCACTTCAGACTTCAGTCACTCTGAATTTGGAAAAGCGCCCTTCTTTCTGTCTTGTTTCCAGC
The DNA here is from genome assembly GCF_009764475.1 of Pristis pectinata. Lineage (NCBI taxonomy): Eukaryota > Metazoa > Chordata > Chondrichthyes > Rhinopristiformes > Pristidae > Pristis > Pristis pectinata. Next base: position 8,038,340 of record NC_067422.1, read on the forward strand.
TTCCAGGCTCTCACAAGGATTTATTTCTTTTCCGATAGATGTAAAGTCCTGAACCTTGCATTCCAGTTGTAGAGTCATGGAGTCATACAGCACAGAAACAGGTCCTTCGGCCCACCACATCCATGCCAACTCTTTTGCCTGCCTACACTAATCCCATTTCCTCATCCATTTCTGTGCCCCTCTATGCCTTGCCTGTTTAAATATCCCTTAAATGTAGTGATTGTATCTTATTCAACCACCTCCTCTGGCAGAACGTTCAAGATATCAACCACTCTTTGAGTAAATAACGTTCCCCTCAGATCCCCTTTAAAACCCCTTCTGCTCACCTTAAAGCTATGCCTTCATGTTTTTGATACCCCAACCATGGGAAAGTGATTCTGACTATCTACCCTATCATAGAACATTACAGCACAGTACAGGCCCTTCGGCCCACGATGTTGTGCCGACATATTATCCTGCTCTAAGAACTATCTAACCCTTCCCTCCCACATAGCTCTCTATTTTTCCATCATTCATGTGACTATCTAAGAGTCTCTTAAATGTCCCTAATGTAGCTGCCCCTACTACCTCTGCCGGCAGTGCGTTCCACTCACCCACCACTCTCTGTGTAAAAAACTTACCCCTGACATCCACCTTATACCTTCCCCCAATCACCTTAAAATGATACTCCCTCGTGTGAGCCATTGTCGCCCTGGGAAAAAGTCCCTGACTATCCACTTGATCTATGCCTCTTACCATCTTGTACACCTCTATCAAGTCACCTCTCATCCTCCTTTCCTCCAAAGAGAAAAGCCCTAGCTCACTCAACCTATCCTCATAAGACATGCTCTCCAATCCAGGCAGCATCCTGATAAATCTCCTCTGCATCCTCCCTAAAGCTTCCACATCCTTCCTATAATGAGGCGACTAGAACTGAACACAATACTTCAAGTGTGGTCTCTTATAATGTTATATACTTAGTTTTTTGTTTTTAAGTTCACTACTTGGGATGTAGGCTCCAGTGGCAAGGCCAGCATTTATTGTCCATCCCTAGTTTAAGTTTATTGTGGCCATAAGCATACACACACAGGGTATAAGTGCCATGAAATTAGCTTTTTGCAGCAGCAGCACAGTACTTTACAAGACCAGGACAAGTGTAAGTTAACATAAACTTAAATTAGCATAAATTATTTCTAATTGCCTTGAGAAGGTGATGAGCTATCACCTTGAACTGCTGCAGTGCTTGTAATGGTGGAGTTCCAGGACTTAGACCCAGGGACGATGGAGGACCGGAGATATATTTCCAAGTCAGTGTGTGCCTTGGAGGCGAATCTGCCAGTGGTAGTGTTCCCATGAGCCTTCTGCTCGTGTCCATCTTGGTGACAGAGGTTGTGGGTTTGGGAGGCGTTGTTGCCATGAATTGAGCAAGTAAATGCGATGCATTCTGTAAATGGTGCACACTGCAGCCACTGTTCCATGTGCTCACCTCATACTTCTCGACTCTCTTTAATTTCAAATACCTGTCAGTCTCCTTGTTGAATCTATTCATTGATATCCACAGTTCCATGAGGTAGATAATTCCAAAGAGCCAAAACCTTCAGAGAGAAGAAATCCCTCCTCAATTCCGTATTAAATTGGCTACCTTTTATTCTGAAACTATACTCTCTGGTTCTAGGGGGTATAGTTTCAGAAGAGAATGTTTCCCACAAGGGAAAATACAAATTTAAAAACAATCAGATTTGGAGTCAGTTGGGACCAATAGTACGGTTTTTATTTGGAGAATCCATTAGGTTAATCAATCCTCCCTGGATAGATGCTGCCTGACCCACTGAACGTTTCCAGCATTTTCTGTTCTCAATTCAGGAAGTCATCGGGGGTCTTGGGCAAGAACATAAAGAATGGGGAGAAGGGCTGGTGGGCGTGGTAAGGTTTATCAAAGAGTCCAGTGAGACAGGGCACAGTGCCACTGACAGATGCAACTGCAGTGTTGAGACTGCAGTTCAGAGGAGGAGGCTTGAACATCTGCCACTGTAAAGAAAGAATATGTTAATTTGGACAAGTAATTGGGAGCATTGCATTCCAAAAAAAGTGAATGTATTTTTCATCTGTTTTGTACATAAATCAAATTTAATGCTCAGTTCAAGAATAATTTCAGCAACATCATTTAATCTTTGTGTGTGGAAGGATAATCTCTAATAGAATCTGATTAATATTGGGTTATGCTATCATGTGTGAAGTGTCTTCTGAATGTATTGAGACACTGCATAAATATACAGAGATGAGTTTATTTAGAAGACAGCACACTAACTGCTTACGTGTTGAGTCTTTAAGACTTGCTGCACACCCAAATGTTCCAAATTGTCTGTGTGAAACTACTACATTGTTTGTAGAGCAGGTACACACATGACTCTGCTGTCTAATAAGTTGCAATATAAATACACACGCATGTATACAGAGGAAAGAGCATGCTCCATGCCTAAGAAATATATTCGGTAATTTGTAATAGGTTTGTAATTGTCAAGAGATAGTGAAAAACTTTGTATTGTATGCCATCCACACAGATTATTCCAAAACATAAGTACATCGAGGCAGTACAAGGGAAAAGCAATAACAAAATGTAGAATATAGTGTTACGGTTACAGAGAAAGTGCGCTGCAGGTAGACAGTAAAGTGCAAGGGTCACAACGAGGTAGATTGAGAGATCAAGAGTTCATCTTTATCGTACAAGAGGTCGGTTCAAGAGTGTTATAGCAGCAGAGTAGAAGCTGTCCTTGAGACTAGTGGTGTGTGTTCTCAAGCTTTTTTATCCACTATATTCTATATCACCCATGTGTTTCACAGATTAATGTACTGACATTTTATCCAGAGGTCCGTTCAAGACTCTTATAACAATCAGATAGAAGCTGTCCTTGAGCCTGGTGAGATATGTTTTCGTCAATGAAAAGTAGAAAATAAATCCACAGTCTTCAGAGAATTCTCTGCTCAAGTGATTTCCACCATTATAATGCAATATATGTAATATATATTAATTATTAAGGATGGGCAGAAATGATGAAGAACTTTGCAAATAGTACAAAAATTGATCAAGAGTGGAGAGTAGCAGGAAGCATTGGGCACTCTGCCTAAAAGATGGTTAAAAAGGATATGTGGTACGCTCCCCTTTATCGCCGAGGCACGGGTTGAAAGATGAGGGGCCTATATAAATTAGCTGCCAGAGGAAGTGGTTGGGGCAGGTACAATGGTATCATTTAAGAAACACATGGATAGGTACATGGAGGGGCGGGGTTTAGAGGGATATGGGCCGAATGCAGGAAATTGGGACTAGCTGGGTGAGCACTTTGGTCGGCATGGACTGGTTGGGCCGAAGGGCCTGTATCCGTGCTGCATTGCTCTATAATTCTATAAACACCAGTTAGACCACAGCTTGAGTACTGAATACAGTTCTGGTCACCACATTACAGGAGAAATGTGACTGCACTGGAGAAGGCACAGAGGAGATTTAGGAGCATGTTACCAGGAATGGAAAACCGGAGCTACAAGGAAAGATTGGATAACCCAGGGTTGCTTTATCTGGAACAGAGATGGCAGAAGAGTGGCTTAATTGAGTAGAATGTTATGAGGGACCTCGGTAGGTCAAATTAGTAGGACCCATTCCCTCAACAGAGAGGCCAAAATCTAGGCAGCTGAGACACATGAGACTGCAGATGCCAGAGCCTGGAGCAACAAACAAAACGTTGGAGGAACTCATCAGTTCGGAAAGCATCCATGGAGGGAAATGGACAGTCGATGTTCTGGGTCAACACCCTTCACCTGGACTAATTTAAGGCAGTTGATAGGAGGATTAGAGGGGAGATAAGGGAAGTGTTTTTCACCTCGAGGGTGATGGGAGGTCTAGAACTCACTACTTGGATGTGTAGCTGAAGAGTTGTGACCCGCAGGGGCCTTGAAGCTGAGCTTAGGTTGGCTCTCTTGCATTTGGCCTCCTGTGTCAAAATGTTTCAATGATATGATTCCATAAGCAAAGGTTTGGTTGAAGGAGAACACCTTGACAAGAGAGAGAAGACAGGAAGGAAATTCTAGAGCTTGGAATCCTGGAAGCTTGAAGGAATGGCCATCAGTAATGCAGCGATTAAATTCAGGGTTGTCAAGAGGCCAGACTGGAGGATTCTTGGGGGATTACAGGAATGGAGGAGATTACAGGGCTAGCAAGATGCCAAACCATGGAGAACAAGGATGAGAATTTTAAAATTGAGCCATTACTCATCCAAGAGCAGTGGAACTCTGGATGGATGACCTGACTGGGTGTGAGTTAGCGGAGCAGACTCGATGGGTCAAATGGCCTCCTCCTGCTCCTTTGTCTTGTGATCTTGTGAGTTAGGCCGAGTTAAGTCTTCAGGTTTATGGAGAGTAAAACGAAGGAACCCGGTTGTTTTATAGCCTGGGCATTTGACTAGTGACCCAGCAGCAACTTATGTTAGTATTAACGCATTTAACAAGGTAGCAAAGCACATCCCAGGAATGTTAACCAGCAAACTCTGATACCAAGCCACGTAAAGGGAGGCTAGGGCCCATTGCCAAAAGACTCAGTCAAAATTGGATCATTCATCAGTTTATTCGTTTAAAGCAGTCACTGGATTTAAATGTGTAATCTCTGGCTTGTGACTAGGATTTGAACTCGGGTCAGGAGCATGGGAATCGAGTCATCTGCCTCAGATCGTGTAGAGAAACGTCGTTAAAAATTCACTGCATTCCTTTAAAGCTCCAGCAGCAGGGAGACAAAAATTCCGCTTTCAGTTACTAAATAACTTCATTATTCCCATCACAAAGTTTATTGTTGAGCAATTTTTATTACAAATTGTGGAATTCTCTGCCTGCATGGATGGTGGAAGCGGAGTGGATCAATGATTTCAACAGGAAATTGGGAAGGTAGTTGAAGGAATAAACTTGCAAGGCTATAGGCTTAGAGTGGAGGAGTGTGTCTTACAGTATTGCTCTAAAGAGGGCAGTCATGGACCAGATGGGCCGAATGGCCTGTTTATATCCTGCAATGACTCTATAGTATGAGCGTTTGTTACATAAAGTAGCCTTTTCAGCCATACCCAATGCAACCTCTTGTTTCTTAATCCATGCTCAGAAAGCACCCAACTTTTTACTAGCTTCATTCAAGGCCAGCGTTAATTGGCATTTTTAAACCACTGCAGTCCTTGTGACCATCATTTTGGCAGTTTTAATTCATCTGAGCTGCCTTGTTAGGCCATTTCAGAAGATATTTAAGATTAAACTACATTCTGGAGTCATATAAACTAATAGATTTCTCTCCTAAAGGTTTATTAGTGAACCAGATGTGCTTTTGCAACAACTTGGTGTTTTCATGGTTACTGTCATAGAGTCATAGATCAATACAGCACAGATACAGGCCCTTCAGCCCAACCAGTCCACGCCGACCGCGGTGCCCACCCAACTAGTCCCAATCTCTGCAATCGGCCCTTATCCTTCTAAGCCCCGCCCCTCCATGTACCTATCCATGTGCTTCTTAAATGATACTGTTGTACCTGCCTCAACCACTTCCTCTGGCAGCTCGTTCCATACACTCAGCACCCTCTGCGTGAAAGAGTTGTCCCTCAGGTCCCTTTTAAATCTTTCCCCTCTCACCCTAAACCTATACTCCCTAGTTTTGGACTCCCCTACCCTGGGGAAAAGACTGTTACCATCCACTTTATCTATGCCTCTCATAATTTTAAACACTTCTATAAGATTGCTCCTCATTCTCCTACATCCCAAGGAATCAAGATCTTGCCTGGCCAACCTCTCCCTCTAACTCAGGCGTTCTAGTCCTGGCAACATCCTCGTAAATCTTCTCTGCACTCTTTCCAGTTTAACCACATCTTTCCTTTAACAGGGTGACCACAACTGTACAGAGTACTCCAAGTGCGGCCTCAGCTGTACAACTGCGGCATAATGTTCCAACTTCTATACTCAGTGCCCTGACTGATGAAGGCCAGCATGCTAAATGCCTTTCTCACCACCCTGTCTACCTGTGATGCTGCTTTCAACGAACTATGCACTTGTACTCTCTCTGTTCCATTACATTTCCCAGTGCCCTACAATTCATAGTGTAAGTCCTACACTGGGTTGACTTTCCCAAATGCATCAACTCACACTTATCTGTATTGAAATCCATTTGCCACTCCTCAGCCCACTTCCCTAACTGATCAAGGTCCCTCTGTAATCTACGATAACTTTCTTCACTTTCAACAGCACCTCCTAATTTAGTGTCATCCTCAAGAGGGCCTGCCTTTCTAACAGACTGAAACCATGACTCATTTACTTGATGTAGTGAGTGATGAACGTTACTGTTCCCAGCCTTTCCAATTCAGGTTCACCTTGTGTATGTTTTTAATGAGGTTGAAGCTCTTTATGTGTCGTTGGTGGGATTTGAACTTGTGTTGCCGTCAGTGGTCCAAGTCTCTGGATTACCATTCCAGCTGCATAATCACTATAGTACTCATAAAACATAGCACAGCACAGGAACAGGCCCTTCGGCCCACAATGTCTGTGCCGAACATGGTCCCAAATTAAACTAAACCGCCTCTGCCTGCACATGATCCATGTTCCTCCATTCATGTGTCTAACAGCCCTTTAAACACCAGTATCGTATCTGCTTCCACTACCTTTCTGTGACCCACCACTCTCTGTATAAAAACCTTGCCCCGCACATTTCCTTTAAACTTTTCCCCTCTCACCTTAAATGCACGTATTTGACGTCTCTTCGCTGGGAAAAAGATTCTGACTGTCTTCCCTATCTATGCCTCTCATAATTTTATAAACCTCTATCAGGTCTCCCCTCAGCCTCCGCCGCTCCAGAGAAAACAACCCAAGTTTGTCCAACCTCTCCCTATAGCTCATACCCTCTAATCCAGGCAGCATCCTGGTAAACCTCTTCTGCACCCTCTCCAAAGCCGCCACATCCTTCCTGTAACGGAGCAACCAGAATTGCACGCAATACTGGTCTCATACTTCTCTCATACCACTAGTGCAACAGAGTTCCAGCCTTTTGTGACTAACAGTGGATCCCACAGGAAATGTTACAACAGGCCACAAGCATAATTAGCAGAGGAGTCCGCTCCCAAAACACGGCCCTGCCTATTGCAGTCGCACAGACTACATTAAACGGTTCTCTGAAATAAAAGGCATAAAAAGAGCTGGATGGGAAGACCAGATTGCACAGTTAAAACACTAATGCAAGAAGGCAGATTATTGCCTCAGTAGCTTAGTCTGTTGTGACCTAACAGACCAGTCACTCAAGTATAAACATGCTGCTGTGGGTTGACAGTAACAAAGACTGAAGGGCCAATATAGGAAGTGTCAGCTTGGCTCAGTAAGCACACTCACCTCTGTGCCAGAAGGTCATGAGTTCAGGCCATAAAATAGAATCTGAGCCCATAATCTCAGCTAAGGGAGGGCTGTGCTGTCAGACATGCTCTCTTTTAATGAAATGTGGATATAATTGCATTGATCCATCCAAGACAGTGCAAGCAGTTCTTCCCCTGCCTTGGGTTACAACTCTTACATGGTTCAATGCAGGAGACTATAACAGGAGTGGCATCAAACAAACAGCACTTTGACCCACCAAGCCCACGTCAACCATAAACCGCCCATTTACAGGTCCTCGCTAGCTTACGAACACCTGACTTATGTACAGCCCGTACATATGTTTGGGAGACCAGTGGGATGGATTTGCCAGACGCTGTGGGACTGCAGGCATCTTCTGATGTGTGGCAATTCAGTTTGTGGCCGCATTTCCGACTCGTGAATTGTTCGTAACCTGAACTGTTCACAGGAAGGGGACCCTGAAGAGGACCTGTACACTAATTCCACTTTGTTTTTCCCATCAACTCCCCCCAGATTCTGCCACTCACCTACACACAAGGGACAATTGATATTGGCCAGTTAACTTACAAACCCACGTCTCTGGGATGTGGGAGGAAACCAGAACTCCCGGAGGAAGCCCATGCAGTCACAGGGAGAACTCCTCACAGTTGCAGAGGGAGGTACAGAGGCCCAGGGTTTGAAGCTTGTTGATTAGTACTGAGGGGATGATGGTGTTGTACCCCGCACTATAACCGATAAACAGCAACATGACGTGTGTATTGCTGTTGTCTAGGTGCCCCAAAGCAGAGTGGAGAGCCAGCGAGATTGTGTCTGTTGCGACTGCCTCTTAAATGCCTCTATCGTATCTGCTTCCCCCACCACCCCTGGTAGCACATTCCAGGCACCTACCACTCCCTGTGTAAAAAGCTCACCTGCACATCCCCTTTAAATTTTACCCCCTTTCACCTTAAAGCTATGCCCTCTAATGTTCAACATTTCTACCCTGAGAGAACGATTCTAGTTGTCTACATTTTCTATGCCTATCATAAGTTTATAAACTCATATCAGGACTCCCCTCAGCCTCCGCCGCTCCAGAGAAAACAGCCCAAGTTCATCCAACCTCTCCTTATAGCACCTGCCCTCTAATTTGTACTGCCTTCTCAGCTCAATGACTGTCGGAGTTGCCAGTGATGTTCACATCCCACAGAATACTAAAACACATCTGGTGATGTGATTCTCATTCCGGGTCCCACTGGAAATTCTGTGGCAGGGTTGTGGGTGTGTGTGTCCCAAGCAACCTTCCTGCCTGTTTATGGCTGGATATGCAATGTGCAGTGAGCATAGTATCTCCAGAATTATGTCTTTTAACTTGCCGGCATGACATTCTGTAGCTGTGCAGTGTAGTGGTTGTCAAGGATAAAACTCTTTCCATACAAAAGATGGGAGATCAAGTCCCCAGAAGTGCTTCAGAGTCATTGGGTCCCAAATGCAGGACTGCAAAAACCACTGGTTTAGTTGATGAGATGTTGGTGGGCAGTAATTGTGTTAGACTCCTCATTCTTGCTGCACCTTAGAGCAGAGGATTTCAGATGGAAGTAAACTGGTAAATTGGTTTATTATTGTCACATATACCAAGGTACAGTGAAAAACTTTGTTTTGCATGCCCTCCATACAGAGCATTTCATTACAACGGTACATTGAGGTAGTACAAGGCGAAAATGCAAAATAAAGTGTTACAGTTACAGAGAAAGTGCAGTGCAGGCAGACAATAAGGTGCAAGGGCACGATGAGATATATTGTGAAGTCAAGAGTCCATCTTATCGTACCAGGGGACTGTTCAATAGTCTTATAACGGCAGGATAGAAGCTGTGGATGTTTTCTAGGATTAGAAGGTCCCAACCTGGGATAAGTTGAGCAAAGACCTGGCTTGCACAGCTTGTGCTCAATCTTCTTCCTCCTTAGGCGTCTCCACCTTGTCTGTCTGGTGTAAGGAGGGTTGCTGATGGACGAGCCGTCCATCAAAATATTGTTTATGTAACAAACCACAAATAACCAACCTTGCAAGTGGAATATATTTTCCTCAGGTGTATGCCGGGGGCTATTCCTGGGCCCACCCTTCTAATTATACGTTTGGCTACATCATTAGAGACTGTGTTTTGTTTACCTTGCATGTCTGGTACTTATAAAGAGAAGTAATTTCTACCATTTTAAGAACGTCATGGTTCAAATGGCACAAAGTAGTAATTTTCTTCTCTTTAGCAGTGTCTAGGGGTTCAGGGTGACTTGATCTCACTCCACTTCTGAGGAGTGGAAGCTGCCTGACCATGAATTACACACTCACTACCACACGATCTTGACCGAGTGACGTCTTGGTTCAATGGCAATGAGGTCTAAGGAAGTTGGAGACCCAATATTGATAAGAAGCACAATGACACATCAGAGACACAAGAGACCACGGATGCTGGAATCTGGAGCAACACACAAAGCGCTGGAGGAACTCAGCAGGTCGGGCAGCATCTGTGGAGGGAAATAGACGGTTGACGTTTAGGGTCGAGACCCTTCATCTGGACATCGGAACTTTTGATCAAGCATCTTCGATCTGAAACCTGATTTTTTTCTCAGCTTGACTTGCTGATTAGTCATTGTCATCGAGTAATACAGCAAGGAAACAGGTCCTTCAGCCTATCTTGTCCACGCCGACCAAGGTGCCCACCTAAACTAGTCCCATTTCCTTGCATTTGGCCCATATCCCTTTAAACCCCTCCTGTCCATGTACTTATCCAAGTGTCTTTTAAATGTTGTTATTGTACCTGCCTCAACTACTTCCTCCGGCAGCTCGTTCCATATACGCACCACCCTCTGCGTGAAGAAGTTGCCCCTCAGGTCCCTTTAACATCTTCCCCCTCTCACCTTAAACCTATGCCCTCTAGTTCCCATTCCCTGGGAATAAGACTATGTGAATTCACGCTATTTGTTTCCAACATTTTCTTTTTCAATTCTCTTTAAATATTGTTTGAAATGTAATTATAAGATAAATCACTGGAGATAACTCTCCCACTCCTCTGCAACTGATGCCGTGAGACCTTTTACTTTCATTCCAGAGGGCAGAGTAATCCTCTACTTAATGGACAGCACCTCCAGCTATGCAGTCCTTCCTCAGTACTTCACTGAAGTGCATGCCTTGATTATGAGCAGAGTGGGACTTGAACCTTCTGACTCTAAAGTATGAATGTTTCCTCCTGAGACACAGCCAACATCAATACTGGCTGCAGACCAATAAAAATCATGTGCGTGAACAAAAAATACCAAAATCAAGAATAATAGCTTAGCTCTGCAATCTTTATTATTGTGGATATTGACTAAACAATACGCAGCTTGGAAATTTAGAGATATTGTACCACATCTGTCTGAATTGCAGGTTATAAGATGCTTTCATTGCTATTTGATGTTCCAAAAGGGCGAAAACAAATATTAAAATAGCAGCTTCCTTTCTCTGCCAAAGCAACACTTATTCATGGGTCAGTGTTGCAAAGGGGTGGCGCACGGTAGTTTTCAACAGAACTCAAAAGTACTTAATGTGCAATTCAATTCATTCACTGTTATGTCTGGTGTAGTTTCTCCTGATGTAAATTCCCTTATCGGGAAATGCACATGGCTGTGAATTGAAAAGCGGAACTAATATTCAGACAGTGCCTTTTCAAATGCCGTTTCTCAGTAAAAGTGTAAAATGCTATTTAAGAAGGTAAGCTGCCTTGCACATTATATAAACCAGTTGTTTAGTGCTATATGTGAGCGGCTGTGCCAGTTATCCAGCCGCAGTGTCCATCGGGATTCACCATCTAACACTGAACCAAACCACTTGCTGATGTGAGAATCAGAAAAGAGCTGGAGATGTTGAAAACCTGAAATAAAAACAGAAAATACTGAGAAGTCTCAGCAAGTCGGGCAGCATCTGTGGAAAGGAAAAGAGAATTTTTATTTCTGATGAAGAAGCTTTGATCTGAAGCATTAACGCCATTTCTCTATCCACTGTGTATTTTGCTGAGCATTTTCTGTTTTTATTTTAAACTTGCTGTTGTGAACAAACCTGATTTAATTAAAGTAAAATTGCTGAGCTTTCAAGTGAAGTAAGTAACTGGGCTAGCTTACAGAGTGATTTGATAATTGTACACAATATTAAAATCACCCAGTCAAAATGATAATTGACTGGCTGGTCTCCTTTGGGTTTTTCTTCTGGCTGGAGAGATTTCTGATGATCTTTCCCATCTCCATCTCTCACACCCCCGGAATACGTGTGCCAGACCTTCTGGTCAAGCAATGTGCCAGGAGAAATCCTGGTGCCAGTCTGGCGGGATTCTCCAGAAATCCAAGGGATCAGGTTCAGGTTCCGGTTCCAAATCTTTGGGCACTTTGCCCTGGGTGGCTGCTTTGGTCAATTGCCAGCCCTTTGCGACAACCACAAGACTAAAACCCAGCTTAGGGCAGGCCACGGGTGAGCACAACAGAGGCTGATCTCAAACATCACCATTTTGTCCAGCTTAGCGGCAGTCAGAGAGGAAGTAGCTGTTGATAGTGACCCCTGTGGTCGAGAGTCCACTGACCCCTGTGTGTCGATAGTCAACCCCGAAAAGTGTGAAGTGATACACTTTGGAAGATCAAATTTGAAGGCAGAATACAAGGTTAATGGCAGGACTCTTAGCAGTGTGGAGGAACAGGGAGATCTTGGGGTCCACGTCAATAGATCCCTCAAAGTTGCCGCGCAGGTCGATAGGGTTGTTAAGAAGGCGTATGGTGTGTTGGCCTTCATTAGTCAGGGTATTGAGTTCAAGAGCCACCAGGTAGTGTTGCAGCTCTATAGATCTCTAGTTAGACCACGCTTGGAGTATTATGGTCAGTTCTGGTTGCCTCATTATAGGAAGGATGTGGAAGCTTTAGAGAGGGTGCACAGGAGATTTACCAGGATGCTGCCTGGATTGAAGAGCATGTCTTATGAGGATAGGTTGAGTGGGCTAGGGCTTTTCTCTTTGGAGAGAAGGAGGATGAGAGGTGACTTGATAGAGGTGCACAAGATGATAAGAGGCATAGATCAAGTGGACAGTCAGAGACTTTTTCCCAGGGCGAAAATAGCTAACACGAGGGGGCATAATTTTAAGGTGATTGGAGGAAGGTTTGAGGGGGATGTCAGAGGTAAGTTTTTACATAGAGAGTGGTGGGTGTGTGGAACGCACTGCCGGCAGAGGTTGTGGGGGCAGATACATCAGGGACATTTAAGAGACTCTTAGAGAGTCACATGAATGATAGAAAAATGGAGGGCTATGTGGGAGGGAAGGGTTAGATAGATCTTAAAGCAGGATAAAATGTTGGCATAACATCATGGGCCGAAGGGCCTGTACTGTGCTATAAAGTTCTATGTACAAGTTCAGCAAATAGTGAAGGTAGAAGGACAGAATTCCTCTTTCAGGACCTCAAGAAGTCCAAGAGCCCTTTACTTGACATGTTTTCGACACTGATGTAGCTCAACCTCTCTGAGAAATCGTCACCATTATTTTATATCCTTTTGCTTCATTAGACACTGTTAAGTTCATCCTGTTCTGAAAGTACTCCATTCCCCATGTCTCTGACTAATTCCCCAGCAATACCAATACATGACTGCTTTATTCATAGATTAACACCGACAGTAACCAAAGAAATGAATCGAGCTGTGTTTGCAGTTATCCTTACAGTAGTTGGCTCAGCCTCAAGCTGCTAGTTCAACCACAACCGATTGCATTTGGTTTCAAATCGATTTTGATGCTTGGCACAGTTCTAAAGATGGGAACAAGAATGGAAGAGCAGCATTTTGCATTACTCCAGCAATTCAAGTCTCTGCTCCGATGGGTAAGGAGTCTGTTTGGTGTCAGTTTGTCACTGTGATAGCACTCAGATATATCTAAACCAGAAGGTCCAAGCTGCAGTCCACCACTTTACAGCGCTCCTTTGCTGACACTCTAGTGCAGGACTACGGGAGACCTGCACTGTCAGCAGTGCTATTTTGCAGATGAGACAGCAAACTGAGACCTTCTAAAGAGAACTTGCCCTCCCTCAAGTTGCTGACTGCGAAATATCCATTAACCTATTTTATGGAAGGGCAAGAGAGTCTTCCCTTTGCCCAGGGAGTGTCAAACCTCCAATAAACAAGTTGTAGGTCAACCACATTGGTTGCTCTGGAGTTCCATCAGGATAAGGTTGGCAGGTTTACACATTAAACAAGTTATTTTTTAACAATAATTTTACGATGCAGGCTTTTTATTCCAAATTCACTTAATTGCTTAAAGTTAACTAAGTCGTGGTGGGATTTGAGGTCACATCTCCTGCTCAGTGGACCAGATCTCCATGTACCAGTCTAGAACTTCACCACTATGCCACTGCATTCCCCCAACTCCCCAGATTCTTGTTCCTTTGGACTGGAAAATAGAAAATATCCCTACATTCCTTCAGAAAAAAAGCAGGACAAAATTAAGCAACTTGCAAACCTTTCTGTTTAAAGCAAAACTGGAAGATACGACGAATTTGTTTCACTAATCTGTCTGTATTTATTTACACGTCTGTGAATGCAGCCAATGTGGATTTACCAGGTGAGATTCGGTAATGCATTGGCCAAGAGGTTATTGCCAAATATGATTCTCTGATTGACAGGAGGGTACAAGGGGTTTAAATTAGATTAGTTTATTGTCATACACACCAGGGTGCAGGGGCCCCACTATATGCAATAATGATTCCGATGAAGAAATGAAAATTTGTGTATCCAAGATAAAAGCAGATAATGCTGGAAACATTCAACAGGTCAGGCAGCATCTGTGGAAAGGAAAGCAGAGTTAATGTTTCAGGTCAAAGACCCATCTTCAGAACTGGACCACAACTCATGCACTTCCCTCACCTCTGTCCTTCTGGAAAGAGCAAGAATAGTATCTTCCCCTGGCCCTCATCATCCACCTTACCAGCCTCCACACCCAACAGATCATCTTTCTCATTACCCACCAGCTTCAATGAGATTCCACCACCAGACACATCTTCCCCTCCCTTCCCCTTTTGCAACTCCCTGGTCTGCTCTTCTGTCTCTACCGACCACTGCCCCTCTTTTTTCCACAGATGCTGCCTGATCTGCTGAGTGTTCTTGGTTTCTGTTTTATTTCAGACTTCCAGAATCTGCAGTATTTTAGTTTCCCTTTGTAACTCCAAGTCTGCATTTGACACCAGAACACAATGGACTCAGGAAGCGCACAATACCGTTCACCAGAATACCACCAGGATTTGGACGGGTTCAATTCTAATGACAACTTGGCTGCATTACCTTAAGATTCGCTGCCTGAAAGATGATCTAATCAAGGCATTTAAAATGATAAAGGCATTTGATAAGAAATATTCCCACTGAAGACTCCAGAGTGGGCTGTCTGCCTACCATGACAGATGAAGATAGTGTGCTGAATGATGGAGAGGGCCACTAGGACTGAATGACCTCTTCCTGTTCCGACTAATGCGACGCTGATAGAAACGTGAATGTGTCAGAGATGATCAGCTCAAAAACTTGGCTGAAACAGGGGACTGGGCCACAGGTGGTTAGTGGTTAAAGAATCTGGGAGTGAAAGTCAAAGAGGATTATGGTGTGCATTTATGAATTAGCTGCATTTATGAATTATCTGTCTGTGCTGTTAAGTCTTTCTCAGTGTTGAGCACTATTGAAACATCCAGTGGGTTCTGCTGCTGATGAGAGGTTTGCAGCGGCATGTATGTTACAGGTGGTCATCTAGTTCAGAGCACTGTCAGGGTGATGAAGCAGAGGTCCGTCCCAGCTTGTGTGGATTTTTGGAACTGTACATGTATCCAAATGTAGATGTATTTGGTGCTGTTGGTGTAGCCAAGGCTAGTAACTGCAGTGCAATTTGGCGAGGGTGCACACTGTAGCCACTGCTCCATTGCTGGAGGCAATGAATGATTAGGATGCTGGATCGAGTGTCTGTCAACTGGAGGCACAGGAGACTGCAGATGCTGGAATCTGGAGCAACACACAAGATGCTGGGGGAACACACAAGAAGCTGGGGGAACACACAAGATGCTGGGGGAACACACAGGAAGCTGGGGGAACACACAAGATGCTGGGGGAACACACAAGATGCTGGGGGAACACACAGGAAGCTGGGGGAACACACAGGATGCTGGGAAAACACACAAGATGCTGCCTGACCCGTTGATTTCCTCCAGCATCTTGCGTGTTGCCTATCAAGTGGGCTAGATGGCCCTGAGCTTTGTGGGGCTTGTTGGAGAGCCACTCATCCAAGTAGAGAGTATTCATCATGCTCCTGATTTATAGATGGTGGAGAAACTTTGGGGTGTCAGGAGGTGAGACATTTGCTGTTGGACACCCAGCCTCTTACCTTCTCTTACAGCCATACTATTTATGTGACGGATCTGGCTGAGTATGTGGTCACTAATAACCCACAGGATGTTGACAATGGGAGACTTGGTGACAGTAATGCCAGAGAACGTCATGCCAGAGAACGTCAAGGCTCAGTGGTTAGACTTTTACTTGTTGGAGATTGTCATTATTTGGCACCTCTATAGCAAGACTGCTCCCTGCCACTCGATTAGCCCTGAATCTTGTCCAGGTGTATAGGCATGGCTGCTTCATTTGCTGAAGAGTTTTAAATGGAATTGAACCTTTTGCAATCATCAGTGAACATCCCCACCTCTGACTTTATGTTGGAAGGAAGGTCATTAATGAAACAGGTCTCCAACACTTCCCAGAAGAGCTCCTACAGTAATGTCCTGGGGTTGGGAGGATTGACCTCCACTTCCTTTATGTGAGGTATGATGCCCACTGAATTTGATTTTACCAGGTCTCTTTGATTCCAAAGTCAATCAAATGCTGTCTTGAAGTCATGGGCAGACTCTCTCCCGTCACCTCTGGTATTCAAGGCTCTGATGAAGTCCGGATCAGAGTAGTCCTGGCAAAACCTAAACTGGGCATCAATGAGCAGAGTTATTGATGAGTAACTACAGCTTGATAGCACTATTGATAACACCTTCCATTACTTTACTGATGACTGAAGGTGGACTGACTGAGCAGTAGTTAGAATGGATTGTTTTAACCATCTTTCCATACAGTTCAGCCCAATGAGTCAATGCTAGCTCATAGAGTAATCCCACTGCCGCAATTATTTTCCCTGTAACCTATTCTCCCCATAGTCCTATCAACTCCCTACCACAATTCCGCCACTCACCTACACACTAAGGACAATTTACAGTGCCCACTTAACCTACCAACCCGCACCCCTTTGGGGTGTGAGGGGAAACTGGAACTGGAAGGGACTGAGTGCACTGTAACCAAATTTACTGATGAATCAAAGATTGGGAAGTGTGAGGAGGATACAAGAAACCTGCAAAGGCGTATAGATAGATTAAGTGAGAGGGTAAAAACTTGAGTATAACGTGGGAAATATGAAGTTGTCCAATTTGAAAGGACTAGGTGACAAACCAGAATATTATTTAAATGCAGTGCAATGGAAAGTGGGGGCCCTGGTAAATGAAACACAAAGGGTTAGCATGCACGTACACAGAGCATTAGGAAGGCTAATGGAATGTTTATTACAAGGGATATGAAGTATAAAAATAGGGAAGTTTCAATCAACTTTACTTGGCACTGGTGAATCCACACATGCAGGTTTAGCCTCTATATTTAAGGAAGGGTGTGATTTCATTGGTGACAGTGCAGAGAAAGTTTACTGAGTTTGTTCTTGGAGTGAAGGGCTTGCTCTATGAATGAAGGTTGAGCAGGTTTGGCCAATACTCATTCGAGTATCGAAGAAAGAGACATAAAAGAATTTGAGGGGTATTGACAGGGCAGGTGCTGAGAGTACGTTTCTCCTAGTGGGGGTATCTAGTATGAGGGACATGGGTTCAGAATGAGAGCTCACTCATTTCAGACTGAGGTGAGAAATTTCTCAGAGGATCATGAATCTTTGGGATTCTTTTCCCCAGAGAGCCATGACAGTGGAGCCATTGAGTATATTGTTGGTGACAGCTTCTATCCTGCTGTTATAAGACTATTGAACGGTCCCCTAGTATGACAAGATGGACTCTTGACCTCACATTCTACCTCATTATGACCTTGCACTTTATTATCTACCTGCACTGCACTTTCTCTGTAGCTGTGACACTTTATTCTGCATTCTGTTATTGTATTCCCTTGTACTACCTCAATGCACTGTGTAATGAATTGATCTGTATGAACGGTATGCAAGACAAGTTCTTCACTGTATTCCTCGGTACATTTAACAATAATAAACCAATTCCAATTCCATTTAACTTGCAAGCCAAATGAGAAGAGAGTGGGAAGGTGGTATTGAGGCCCAGAGTGGATCAGCCATGATCTCATTGAGTGACAGAATAGACTAGAGGAGCTGAGTGGCCTATCCTCTTGCTCAAGACGGAGACATACTGGTTCACCAGCTGAGGGAGGGTGGTAAGTAGTAATCCGGAGAAGGTATTTATCTTCGCTCATGTTTGAGCAGTGGAGGCTTCATGGCACCTATCTCCGTATAACTCATCCAGTCTGTTCATGCTGGGATCATGGACCCAGTATTTATGCCGTTCCCCCCTCCCCCCCACCTCCTCCCGTTAGGGGAACAGTACAGCACAGGAACAGGCCCTTCGGCCCACCAGGTCTGTGCTGACCACTGTGCCAAATTAAACTAAACCCATCTGCCCACACTCAATCTATATCCCTACATTCCCTGCATGTTCTTGTGCCTCTTAGACACCACTGTGGTATCACGTGTGTCGACCCATGCTTGTGTGAATGCTGACCCCTCCCTCAACCTATCAGCCTGGAGGGATCCACTATCCAAGCCCCACCCAGGAATACTGGGAATACTCTTTCCCGTCCTCCCTGCATTTGCTTCCCCTGCCTCCACTATCTCCAACATCAGAGTGGGGTGGGGGGTGGGTGGGTGGGGGTGGGGTGGTTGTGACCAGATGTCAGCGGAGCTGATTTGCTGCTGGCTGTGGTTCCCACTTACGTCATTTCCTTGCATCTATGGAAGGGGTGAGTCACCCCAGCAACAGGCTCCTACTCCACAATGCCTCTCCTCAAGTGGAGTGCTTGTTCCTTGTGTTATTGACAGTGAGATTGTGTGTGGCTTTTAAGGACATTCCTGTGAACTAGCATTCTCATTATTTCCATTTGGCAGGCAGATTATTTATTGATCTTTTGCGTTGGCAGCAATCACATCATTGATTCCCTGTCACACTGAACCTGGTTATTGCACATGGTGAAGAAGGCATAGATAAATCCTAAATTCTTAATGGGCTTCCTGGCAGGAGTTTAGAATTATTGGCCATCTCAATCATCTTGACATTGCCTTTTGTCAAGAGTTTGACAGAAGCCTTAAATGCTCTATCAGGTAATAGCAGGCTAAACTGACACTAAGGCCAGAGAGATCCATGTTTGCAGTTATTAATTGATCACATAAATCCCTACATTAACTGTGCAACCCACTCCATAGTGTTGCCCATATACTTTTATTCTCCTCCCCCTATTCAAACTAATTCTGTGCACCTAGACTGCGCCAAGGTGGTAAATAACTGGACCCGTTCCTTCAATGCAATAAGTAGAGGCAGAGACACTTTTGATGCCCAAGATGCCTTTAAGTTATGGTAATACTTTCCTAAGGAGGTCAAAAACATGATGCTGCCTCTCTTTCATTCTTCTCCCAAAGGCCACATTGAATGGTAACAGTACTCCTTTGTTAGCTTTGCACTGCTTCAAGTGGTTTACATTCATGAATCAAGCATCACCGGGGAGCAGAATTGTGGCTGGACTTAAAAGGCGCTGTCGCAGTCTCGCTACAGAGGTGCCGCTTTAGAGCTGACCCCACTTAACGTGTGGGACGTCGCGCTGCCCTCAGTGCGGTCCTGGGTTCAGTGGATAGCATCCGGAACTTCGGATTGACGTCAGAGTAGTGAGTGAGGAGGCAGCAGAGTTTAAAGATGCATTAAAACTGTGCCAAAAGTCATTGACGGAGTTTTAGAATGGCAGCGGAGAAGTGAGGGGGAACAGATCAAATTATTGGTTATCTACCTAGGCCAGCTTGTTTCTGAAGTTACTGAAAACTTTAAGCTGGAATCAGAATTGGTTGCAGACTTGGGGAGGAGAGAAAAGAAGCATAAAATTGGATGGGATATTCACTTATGCTGAGTAACCTCAAACCAACTTTGTAATATTCTAGCAACACTCCATAGTGATGTTTGGTAGACTAGGGTTTTTTCGTGTTTAGTTAATTCAACTGGGAAAGGCTGTAAGTGGCGATTGAAATCAGCATGATACACTGCTTGTTCACAAAGCTCAGTGGAATTTACTCTGTTGGAATCTGCGCAGAGCAGGCTGGCAAAGTGATAATTTCTATACAATTCAGCAGAGTGGGTTGAAAGTTTGATAGCGGTAAAATGAAGAGAGAATTAATATTGTCTCCAGTTGTGGGAGTCATTGTCGTAGTTCATCAATTTTAAATTGTTAGAGAGTGAGGAAATGGGGTTGAATTTAGAGAGTTTTACAGTATAGAAATGCCATTCAGCCTATCACCAATGTGATGGGCTGAATTAACGAGCCCTGCAGGTTAAATTTATCCAGGTACTCTCCAACTGTGAGACCTTCTGCCTCCGTGGTGAGGAATGAATTCTGAACCCTCACCATTTGTGAAACAAATTCTTCTCAACTCCACTCTAAACTTTCCAGCAACTTACTTAAATACAAGAGAAGGCAGAGAGTTGTTGATTCTTACTCTGCTTTGACATGGTTTTCAGCTGGGACATTTTGCTTTTTTTTAGGTAAACTTCTATTCCATGTGTGATGACACATACAACAACAGCCACTGCTGAACAGATTTCACAGGCAGAATAGGGGAATGCAATGCTTGACGTGTTGGTGTGAATCCCAGAACTCTAGTCATGGACATCGAAACTTCATGTACACACTCACCATAAATCTGTGGTTCCGAGAAGTCATTTGTTAAAATATTCCGTTGTATTACAAAACAAAAATGTAGCATGCATTTCCTGTTTGTAACCACACATTTTTCATACTGGAAGTGTTGCAATCAATCCCAACATTATAAACAATTCTCCCACATGTTCCACTCATCTTTTGATCCAAACTATTTGGTGCTCCTTACTTGACCGCTGCATGGCTTCTAGTGGTGTATACTTATAAACATTTACGCTTTAGAACCTTAATGAATTGTGCATCTATATTGTACCAGAAGATGCAGTGAACTGAAAGTTAACATTGCCAAACGCATTACTGAACCGACAGGAGTGTTTGACAGAGGGGTGTAACTGTACTTTGTAAGCCCAGCCCTCTTGTGTTTGTTGTTCTCGGCTGGTGCCTGGTTAAGCAGTGCCTCCATTTTACCTGCATGGCCCTTGTTTTCAATGTTATTGACTTGAGTTCCGGGATTCACACCAACGTGTACATGTGTGTGTATATGTGTGCATGTGGGTGTGTCTGTCTCTGTATGTGTCTATGTGTCCTTCACACACAGACACACCCACATGCACACACACACACCCACATGCGCACACACACAGACACACAAACCACACACACACCACACACACATACCACATACACATACCACACACACCACACACACATACCACACACACCACACACACACACACACCACACACACACCCACACACACACCACACACACACCACACACACACCACACACACCACACACACACACCACACCCACACCACACACACACCACACACATACCACACACAGACACCACACAAACACACCACACACACCACACAAACACACCACACAGACATACCACACACACACCACACACAAACACACCACACACAAACACACCACACACACACACACACCACACACAAACACACCACACACACACACCACACACACACCACACACACACACACACACACACACACACCACACACACACACACACAAACACACACACACACACACACACACCACACACACACCAACACCACACACAAAACTAGCTGGCAGAACGTGCAGACTTCACACAGGCAGCACCTGAGCTCAGGATCGAACCTGGGTGGCTAGAGTCGGAGGCAGCAACTCTACCAGCTGCCACTGTGCTGCACCTCAAGCCTGTGCAGTCAGAATCATGGATGACCAACGCCTCATCTCTGTTTCACTTTCTGTCCATTGGTAGTCTTCCTCAAGCGAAATCCAGCTATCTCCAGGGTGCACCTAACACATCATTGGGTAAATATCGCAAAGCCTACATGCCAGCTTAAGCCCCCTTCTCTGGCAAGAAGGTCATGCCCACGGCGTTGTGATTTTATCCAAGGGAATGGACTGAATGTTAGCCAGATCTGGAAAAATGCTGTTCAGGACCTCAAGATCATCTCAATATCAGTGGATTAGAAGGCAGTAAAGTTCCCCAAGGGATATGACCACTGCCCTCAACATCCACACAATGGTTTCAGCTGCTCACAATGGCCCAGTGCTTCATTTTCATTGCAAAACATATAAATGACCTCCTACAAAAATATGGGTGAGTTGCTATTTGTTCCCAGATGGACATTGGACCTTCTGGGATTCACGTCAGGTATCACTAATCAACTGTAAGAGTCAAGAGGGGTTCCAAATGAAGCTGTTGCATTTGCAGACAAATGGGACTCATTGTCACAGGAGCGAGCCACTTTGGCTCAAAGGCACAAAGAGCATTTCTGTTCCACTGAGAAAATATGCTCATTTCCCAACACGATTAGATATCTGCTCCGTATACAATCATTTTCTTTCCCATTTCTTGTGCAAGCTTCTCCTTTCTGCAATGCGCAGTGTTTTTTTGCACGGCACAAATGTTCAGCATGTCGTTTAACTGCAGCATTGTGACATTGTGCATCGGTGGAGAATATAAATGATGGAGCTGGAAGGATTCCACACTGTATGTTGGGCTCCTTGCCTTGGAACTGCTGGGAAGTGTCTACCTGGAAAGGCCGGGCAGCAGCCAGACTAAAACAGAATGCAGAGGTCTCACTGCCAGCAGATTTACAGAAACCAGATGTATCGCACTCAATAAAGGAAAATCAGAAAAAAATGCAGAGGCTGGAAATCGAAAATAAAAACAGAAAATGCTAGAATACTAAAAAGTACAAACAGAGTGAACATTTCAGGCTGAAAACCCTCCGTCTGAATGCTTTTGTCTCAGATATGCAGTTATTCTTCTCAAGGGTGCCACAGCTTTTTAATACGCCTACTCAGTTAAAAAAGCTATCTTTATTAATGTAGATCAAAACACACAGTGAAATGCACCTTTTGCGTATAGTGTTCTGGGGGCAGCCCGCAAGTGTCGCCACCCTTCCGGCGCCAACGTAGCATGCTGACAACTTCCTAACCAGTACGTCTTTGGAACGTGGGAGGAAACCGGAGCACCCTGAGGAAACCCACACAGACACGGGTAGAACATACAAACTCCTTACAGACTGCGGCCGGAATTGAACTCAGGTCACTGGCACTGTAATAGTGTTATGCTAACCACTACACTACCATGCCTGCCCTCTGTCCTGGGTCTGGAGACCAGGGGTTTCCACCGATGGCAGCACATTCATTGGTTATACCCACCCTCCCCGAACACCTACCCCTCCAACCTCATCGAAGATGCTCATCCATGTGTTGTGTCCCCTCAAGGTATCACCCTTCCCTTCCAGGCATTGCCCTTCATGCCTCTGTTGCTTTCTGCAGCCCTACAGTCTCCTTTCCATCCAATCTCCCCAACCTCCTTAGGAAGTTGTGGGCATGCTATGTTGGTGCCGGAAGCGTGGCGACCACTTGCGGGCTGCCCCCAGAACACTCTACACAAAAGATGCATTTCACTGTGTGTTTTGATGTATATGTGACTAATAAAAATATCTTAAAGGGTAGGAATGGCAGCGTAGCGGTTAGCAAAACACTATTACAGCACCAGCGACCCACGTTCAATTCCCGCTGCTGTCTGTAAGGAGTTTGTACGTTCTCCTCATGACTGCATGGGTTTCCTCTGGGTTCTCCGGTTTCCTCCCACATTCCAAAGATGTACGGGTTAGGAAGTTGTGGGCATGCTATGTTGGCGCCGGAAGCGTGGCGACACTTGCGGGCTGCCCCCATAACGTTCTACACAAAAGATGCATTTCACTGTGTGTTTCGATATACATGTGACTAGTGAAGATATCTTATCTTGTCCTGCCTTGGAAGGTTCCTGCTTCCTCCCTCTCCCACTGTGGCCAACTTTTAATTGGTAATTGGTTTATTATTGTCACATGTACCGAGTTACAGTGAAAATCTTTGTTTGCATGCCTTACAAACAGATCATTCCAAACACAAGTACATCAAGGTAGTATAAAAGGAAAACAATAACAGAATGCAGAATATAGTGTCACGGTTACAGAGAAAGTGCAGTGCAGGGAGACAAATAAGATGCAAGGGCCACGACAAGGTAGATTGAGAGATCAAGAGTTCATCTTTATCGTATAAGAGGTCCATTCAAGAGTCTCATAACAGCAGGATAGAAGCCGTCCTTGAGCCAGGTAGTATGTGTTCTCAAGCTTTTGTATCTTCTGCCTGATGGAAGGATTGAGAGAGAGTATGTCCGGGGCGGGAGGGGTCTTTGATTGTGTTGGCTGCTTTCTCGAGACAATGTGAAGTGTGGACAGAGTCAGTGGAGGGGAGGCTGTTTTCCGTGATGGACTGGGCTGTGTTCACAACTCTCTGTGATTTCTTGCGGTCTTGAGCAGAGCAGTTGCCATACCGAGCTGTGCACCCCAGGATTTGACCAGCTTTTGGTCCACATTTCTCCATTGGCAGTGTGCCCATCAATTTATCTATATTCTAGGAAGACTATTTATTCTTTCAAGACATGCATGAGCTTGTATATTTTATTTATTTGATCCATTTGTGCCATCAGCACTAACTATAATGTAGATGCGTTTGATAGCTGTGTTGTCAATGAGAATAGGTCACCCTCTCGATCACATCTCATATTTGCAAGATCAGTCTCTGCTTCATAATCTTGATGGAGTGGGATCCTCATAATAACACCTGACTGCAATTGATCCCCTGGTGTTGTACAATGTATAAAACAATAATATTAACAGAAAAGTTAATGATAGGGAGTCAGTACTGTTCTCACATTATTCAGGAGCCTGTTTTTTTGAGGCTAACTTTATAGCTTTTTAAACCATTTGGACTCAGCAACTCTTGAACTCATCCAAATGAGACCAAACTCCGAGGACAGGTTGGGCTTGTCGGTCATGGCTGATAAGAAAGAAAGTGTGGTGGAATTTCACAGAGTTGTCATGGGAGAGAAGGGGGGCCAATCACCTTATCTTATCTTTGCCAAATTCTAGTAGAGCGATCCCCTCAGTCGACCGTTCCCCTGCCCTTTCTCTAAATTAATTCTGCCAAGTGTCCACACAATTCACTTTCAAAAGCCCCATTTTACACTCCCCAATTAGTGGATTTCAGATCATAATTAATGCCTAAGTAAAACAGTTCTTTTTCACATATCCACAACTCCCCCCAGTCTTTTTATCATCAGGCAAGGAGACCATCTTCCTTCTGCTTACCCTGTTCAACCATTAACGATCTTGTCCAACCCCCAACGTCTTCTGGCAAACATCTTTACTCCAAGGAGAACATCTCCAGCGACTTTGTAGCTGAATTCTCTCTTCCATAAGATTATCTGTAAATCATTTTGTTTTATTTTCCTTTATTATCAGAAGTGGGGGAGATGGTGCTTATGGTACCTGGCCATTAGGTTCGATCAGTTTATTGTCATATACACAAGGGTGCAATGAAATTCCTTAATTGCATGAAGCTCACCAAGTATAGAGTGTACATAGTAATAATAAATACAATGATAAATACAACAACGAGTGCGCAACAGCAGAATGGTGCAAAGATCGTAGTGCAATCTGAAATAGTGCAAAACGAAGTGACAATAACGGGATAACTGAGAGAGGGAGAGTTAAGAGTCCGAGAACGTGGTAGCACCACTGGGAAGGGGATATGAAAGAGGGGATTGGTTCAGGAGTCTGATAGCTATGGGGAAGAAGCTGTTCTTAAATCTGGTCGTCCGGGCTTTCAAGTTCCTGTATCTTCTCCCAGAAGGTAGAAGAGAGAAAAGGAAATGGCCAGGGTGGCAGGTATCCTCGATGACACTACTGGCCTTCCTGAAGTCATGTACTATGAAGATGGACTGGATGGAAGGAAGTAACGAACCTGTGACGGACTGGGCTGTGTTTAAAAACTCTCTGCAGGTTCTGCTGGTCAAGAGCAGATGCCATACCAGGTTCAGATGCAACCCATCAGCATCTATAGAACACTAGAGAAAGTGCCACTATGTAGCCATGAGAAACTGAAGGACCGACAGGCCGTGCAGCCTCTTGAACCTGTTCTGCTGCATAGTAAAATCACAGCCGGTCCTTTGGCTCAAGTCCACTTTCCTGTCTGTTCACCGTATCCCACTAGGTGTCCAAAAAAACCATTGACTTCAGGCCTGTACTCAGTGGCAAAGCCTCCACACCGTTCCTCTGGTGTAGATTTCCCAAGGCTCTGGACAAAGGACTGTCCTCTCCCCTCAGTGCTAAATGGATGGCCCTTTCTTCTGAGATTATAAGATAAGGTAAGATTTCTTTATTAGTTACATATACATAGAAACACGCAGTGAAATGAATCTTTTTGCGTAGTGTTCTGGGGGCAGCCCGCAAGTGTCACCAGGCTTCCGTCACCAACATAGCACGCCCACAACTCCTAACCCGTACGTCTTTGGAATGTGGAGGAAACCGGAGCACCCGGAGGAAACCCACGCAGACATGGGGAGAACGTACAAACTCCTTACAGACAGTGGCGGGAATTGAACCCGGGTCGCTGGCGCTGTAATGGCGTTACGCTAACCGCTACACTACCGTGTCTGCCCCTTGTTCTGAACCCTCACCTGAGAAGCAGCAGCCTCTCTCCACGTTGACAAGTCCGGTGATTGAGCAGCCTTCAGCGGTATTGTCGGCACAGCACGGTTAGCGAGATGTGACTGCCCCCCATCTGTGTTTAATGTGCAAAGTATCAGTTGGCGTAGGGTGGAAGCTCTCCGAGGACTGGCACGGTTAATGGCAAAGCCCTGGTTGGAAGGTCTTTGTAGACTTACAGTTGGGTTTGCAGCCAGAACACACCGAAGGCTGGGTGGAGAAAGGTGGCCAAAGTCTACCTTTCAGACATGACCATCAACGTGCAGTACTGCTGGGTGGAAGGAATCACTGTTGCAGTCCGTGTCTGAGATGGAGAAGGCCAGCAGGACTGAAGGTGCAAAGGTCGGGCATCTGGAGGACTTCAACCCCTGACCTTGAGTCAAGGGTTCTGATAGGTTAAGTCACTTAATTAGTGCAGAGTGAAGATAGCTCAGTAAAAGATGTGGCTGTTACATTTCATAAATTAATGTCGACTGTGTAAACCGATCGAGTAGGATGCAACAATCCCACATGCTGGCAGCTCGCTTTATCACAGTTGCTGTGTTTGACGGGCTGGGTTGTTTACTTGGTGAGTAAAGGCTCACACACAATTGCAGCTGTTATGCTTGTCTTTCTGTGCCAGTATCTGCATAGAACTGTCAGCGTAACAGCACAGAGAACACTGTGCCCTCAGTGTGGAACCTTCAGTAGACCGGTTTAGAAATGACTAGGTTTGCTTTGACAGATAATTTGAATGTCTCCTGCCCACGGCACCTCCCGTCCCACTTCACTCCACCGTGCACTTGTGTCCGCTGTGGTTCAGCGACGAGCATGTTCTATCAGGGTCAGAAAGTGATGGGTTCAAGTCCCACTCCAGGGCTGCTGTCCTGAAGGACCGTGACATGCAGTCTTTTGGAAAAGATGTTAATTCCATTTACACTCTGAATTGACTGTAAAAGATCTCACAATGTTGGAACTTGCTGGTGTCCAGGGCTAATGTGTACCTGTGGTGGTGTAACCAATAGAGTCAGAAAGTCATACAGCACGGAAACAGGCCCTTCGGCCCAACTGGTCCATGCCGACCAAGATGCCCGTCCAAGCTAGTCTCATTTGTTCGCGTTTGGCCCACATCCCTCTAAACCTTTCCTATCCATGTACCTGTCCAATTGTCTTTTAAATGTTGTTAATGTACCTGCCTCAACCACTTCCTCTGGCAGCTCATTCCATATACGTACCACCCTCTGTGTAAAAAGTTGCCCCTCATGTTCCTATTAAATCATTCCCCTCTCACCCTAAGCCTGTTCCCTCTAGTTCTTGATTCCCCAAGTCTGGGAAAAAGACTGTGCATTCACCCTCCCTATGCCCCTCATGATTTTATACACCCCTGTAAGGTCACCTCTCAGTCTCCTACATCTCAAGGCAAAACGTCCTATCCTGTCCAACCTCTCTCTGTAACTCAGTCCCTCAAGTCCTGGCAACATGTTTGTAAATCTTTTCTGCACTCTTTCCAATTTAATAACATCCGTCCTATAGCAGGGTGACCAGAACTGAACACAACACTCCAAGTGCTTGTACAACATCTTGTACAAACGTGACCTCCCAACTTCTATACTCAATGTCCTGACTGAGTGAAGGCCAGCGTGCCAGAAGCCTTCTTCACCACCCTGTCTACCTGTGGCTCCACTTTCGGGGAACCATGTACTCAAACTGCCAGGTCCTTCCTTGTAGTTTATCCTTTGTGGTGCCCCTAGCTTCTTCCATGTTGCAGTTCAGTTCAGCAAGTCAAAAGAGAGCTTCAGGCTAAACACCTTTTATTGATGGCAAACCATATTGAAATAGTTGCCGTGGTTAATACAGAGAAGGCATACCACACAGTACTCATTGTTCTTAATGATAGATACACATCCCAAACCTCCAATGGTCCACTCTCCGACCATTCGGAAATCCTGGTGGTTCAGCATCCAGGTGACACTTGCTGTATTCTCTATTTGTTCACTGGTGTCCCATCCCCCCAACTCCCAGAGCCCCAGTTTTCCTGCTCCCCAGCCACTCACTGGAACCCAAGGTAGACATGTCAAGTACTAGAGGATGTGCATTTAAGGTGAGAGGGGGAAAGTTTTAAAGGAGATGTGCGGGGCAAATTTTTTACACAGAGAGCGGAGGGTCCCTGGAGCAGGGTGCCAGGGGTGGGGGTGGAAGCAGATACGATAGTGGCGTTTAAGAGGCTGTTTAAAATAGACACATGAATGTGCAGGGAATGGACGGATACGGATCGTGTGCAGGCAGAAGAGATTTAGTTTAATTCGGCATCATGTTCAGCACAGACACTGTGGGCTGAAGGTCCCTGTTTCCTATGCTGTACTGTCCTGTGTTCTATGATACTTGCTTCAAACTCACTGGGATCCGTTCTCACGTTTTCCATTAAATTCACAGGGAACTCCTGTTCCCACGCTCCCTTTAACTTACTTGGCTTTAAGAGGCTGTTAAATAGATACGTGAATATGAAAAATATTACCATGTTACATGTTTTTTAAAAAGTGATTTTAAATTGTACTGCAGTATCAAAGTAACATCCAATAGTCTGGAAAATCTGCCAGTCTGGCACCACCAAAGCATTGTACATGCCGGATTATTGGAGTCTTACTGTACCGCAACCCATCAATCAACATCACTGCCACGATATTTGTGGGAGCTTCCTGTGCAGGAGTTGCCAGTCAGGCTACCTGTTACAGAGGACTCCAAGAACTTCATTGACAGCAAAGCATTTTGGGGTGCTCCTGGAAGGGCTGTGACTGATGCTATGAGAGTGCACGTATTGGTATTGGTATTGGTTTATTATTGTCACTTGTACTGAGGTACAGTGAAAAACTTGTCGTGCATACCGATCGTACAGGTCAATTCATTACACAGTGCAGTTACATTGAGTTAGTGCAGAGTGCATTGAGGTAGTACAGGTAAAAACAATAACAGTACAGAGTAAAGTATCACAGCTATAGAGGAAGTGCAGTGCAGGTAGACAATAAGGTGCAAGGTCACATCGAGGTAGAGTTGTGAGGTCAGAGTCCATCTCATCGTATAAGGGAACCATTCAATAGTCTTATCACAGTAGGATAGAAGCTGTCCTTGAGCCTGCTGGTATGTGCCCTCAGGCTCCTGTATCTTCTGCCCGATGGGAGAGGAGAGAAGAGAGAATGACCCGGGTGGGTGGGGTCTTTGATTATGCTGGCTGCTTCACCAAGGCAGCAAGAGGTATAGACAGGGTCCATGGAGGGGAGGCTGGTTTCCGTGACGCGCTGGGCTGTGTTCACAACTCTCTGCAGTTTCTTGCGGTCCTGGGCAGAGCAGTTGCCGTACCAAGCCATGATGCATCCAGATAGGATGCTTTCTATGGTGCATCAATAAAAGTTGGTGAGGGTCAAAGGGGGACGTGCTAAATTTCTTTTGCCTCCTGAGGAAGTAGAGGCACTGGTGAGCTTCATGTTTACTGCTGTACAGTGAGGAGTCTGCCGCTGCCTGCGTCAATTGGTCAGAATGTATTGATTTCCAATTTTTCACCGTGTTGAGGGCAACAGGACTGGTGGGGACATGGGGGTCCACCAATTCCTGGCTACAAACCAACTGCAGGGAGGTACACAAGCAGAGGCAAAGCATCTTACATGGGTCACAAACCTTGCAAGGAGGAATCAGGCTGTGGAATTCTTGCTCTCATCTCAGTACTTGGAGTGGGACCAAAATCAACCACCCTGGGAATAATTTACTTTCATGAATAACAAAGAGAACAAAAGATTTACAAATAACAATGGCTGTATGCATTTATATAGTGCTTTAAGAGATAGGTCTTCCCAGGAGATAGGGTGAATACACTCAGTCTTTTTCCCAGGGTTGTGGAATCAAGAACTAGAGGGCATAGGGTTAAGGTGAGAGGGGAGAAATTTAAGAGGAACTTGAGGGGCAACTTTTTTACACAGAAGGCGGTGTGTATATGGAATGAGCTGCCAGAAGAAGTGGTTGAGGCAGGTACAAAAACAACTTGAACAGGTACATGGATAGGAAAGGCTTAGAAGGTTATAGGCCAAACACAGGCAAGTGGGACTACCATAGATGGGCATCTTGATCGGCATGGACAGTTGGGCAAAGGGCCTGCTTCCATGCTGAATGACTTTATTAGAAGAGAAAACTAGCTCAGGTAAACAACTTGCTTGGCATGGATGAGTTGAGCCGAAGTTGTTTTCATACTCTGACTCGTTGACTCTATGCCATCCTCCTGAGCCACCAACCAGTACTGATGAAGGGAGAGCTTGCTTCAGCGAAGGAGATCTCATGCAGTCTGTAAACACCAACAAAAAGGAAGCCATTTCTTTCGATTCGTTTCCCAAATTTTCACAATCTGAGGAAACTTCCATGTGAAGTTGGTTGCCAGATATTTGTGACTCAGAGTGATGTCGCAGAGTTATACAGCACAACAATAGGCCCTTCAGCCCAGTCTGTCCATTCTGACCAAGGTGCCTACCCAAGCTAGTCCCGTTAGCCTGTATTTGGCCCATATCTCTCGAAACCTTTCCTATCCATGCACCTAAATGCCTTTTAAACACTGTAATTGTACCTGCCTCTACCACTTCCTCTGGCAGCTCGTTCCATATACCTACCACCCTCTGTGTGAAAAGGTTGCCCCTCATGATGTAATCAAAAATATTTTGAGTCGATGATTAATTTTAAAGAGGTAAAGCGAATTAAAATTTTACATTGACGTAGCACCCCATCACAGCACACCGAAAGGTCTCAAGCACTTTGTATGTAATTAGCTCTTTTTAAAAGGCAGTAGCTGTTGTTCTGCAGACGTCCCCCTCCATCACTATAATTATCAGTTCAGCTGTTTCACACCCGCTGAAAAGTTCACAGGAAGAAGACCACTCTAATTGTTCCTCTAATTGTATGGTAGGAAAGGACATCTTCCTCCCTTTATTTTTCACTTGACCTCATCTTTGCAAACTATTTCCAAATTCTTTCTACCTCTAGTCTTTGAATGTGATGTCGCCTCCAGAGGTGAGTGCCCGATCCGACACAGTTGACCACATCATCCTCCTCCAGTGTCTCTCCGCTGGCTGGGATCGCACAGGCTAGATTCCAATCCCATCTGTTCATTGAAAGCCAGAGATTCACTGCAGCGATCGCCACCTGCTCTTGCACCATGTCCTCGGGTGTTGCCCGAGGATGTATCCACAGCCTTTCTCACTCGTCAATCAAGTGCTGCCTCTTGGCACCATCACCAAAAAAGCATTAGTTTGTGCAGACGCACTGACTGTACCTCACAGCCCTATCCTCTTGCTGGTTCCACTGTCCATGAGTTGCTTGTCTGACACCCAGCATTAGGATACAAAACGTGCTAACATATAAAGTAGTCCAGTCAACCCCCCAGTGTAGCGGTTAGCATAACGCTATTACAGCGCCAGCGACCCCAGTTCAATTCCAGTCGCTGTCTGTAAGGAGTTTGTACGTTCTCCCCATGTCTGCGTGGGTTTCCTCTGGGTGCTCTGGGGTTTCCTCCCACATTCCAAAGACGTACGGGTTAGGAGCTGTGGGCATGCTATGTTGGCGCTGGAAGCGTGGCGACACTTGTGGGCTGCCCCCAGCACATTCTCATTAACACAAAAAGATGCATTTCACTGTGTGTTTCGATGTACATGTGACTAATAAACAAATATCTTATATCGTATCTTATCATTTACTAAATTTGCGACTGATCTGACTATAATCTCAAGCCAACATTCTTGGCAACACTGGTCAATTTTCACCCCCTTGCTTATTCTGTCCACCTTTGCCTTAAAAATATTCAGACTCTGCATCCTCTGCCCTCCGAGGAAGAGTACTGAAGACTCATGTTCCTCTGAGAGAAAAAATTCCTCACCAGTCAGAAACAGCTAACATCCTGTTTTTACACAGTGACCCATAGTTCTAGAATACCCAACAAGGAGAAGCATCATTTCCACATCCACATGATCAAAGCCCCTCAGAATCTTTTGGGTTTCAATCGTCACCTTTCACTCTTCTGAACACCAAATACAAACCTAGACTCTTCAACATTTCCTCATAATTCAAGCCACCCATTCTAGAAGATACAAAACCTTGAGGACATGTACCACCAGCCTCTTATCCTGCTGTTATAAGACTCCTGAATGGATCTCTTGTACAAAAAAGATGAACTCTCAGTTTACCTCGTCATAGCCCTTGCACTCTATTTGTCTACCTGCACTGCACTTTCTCTATAACTGTAACACTGTATTCTGCATTCTTTTGTGTTTTTCTTTTGTACTACCTTGGTGTATGGAATAATCTGGATGGCGCACAAACAAAAGCTTTTCACTGTATCTCGGTACATGTGACAATAATAAACTAATTCCCAGCCAATAGTGAAGTAAGTCTTCTTTGCAATGTATTATTCCTTAAGTAAGGAGATCAATACTACACACAGTATTCCAGATGTGGTCTCACTAATGTCCCATGTAACTGGAGCATAACCACCCTACAGAAACTTCCTGCAACTAAGTGTTGGGTAGATCAAAGCCATTGTCTTCAGGGGCCATTGGGCACTCTGTTCCTCATGCACTGATGCCATCCCTCTCCCTGGCAAACGTCTGAAACAGAACCAGGCTGCTTGCAAAACTTGGTGTAATATTTGACCCCAAGAAGTACTTTGGACTTCATTTCTGTACCATCACTGAACGGTGCATTGGATATTATTCTAATACCCAATTTATTCTATCTGTCTCTGCCTTAAATGTATTCAGACACTGTTTCCTCTGCCTTCTTATGATCCTCTGGGGGAAACAAAAATCCTCACCTCTATATTAGGTGGGCAACCTCTTGTTTTTACATAGTGGCCCATAGTCCTAGAATACCCGATAAGAGGAAGCATCCTTTCCACATCTACCCAGTCAAGACCCTTTTATTTCACCTTTGTACATATGATACAGTAGGATGATAAATGTTTCAGTGAATCCGGTGAGCAGGAAATATACACGCAGCCTGTACCCCGGCTGCAACCACAAACCTCCCCACGTTCCTGACCCCTGGTGTTTCAAAGCCCAGCTCTGGTTCCAGCCGCACACCCAGCTCACAGTCCGGACCCCAGCCCCAGCCACAATCCAGACCCTTAGCTCACATTCTGGATTAATGAGTGAGCCAGATGTTGAACCATCCCAGTTCTTTTGCGCTCCCAGTTAAGCAATGTGACAGATTTTAAAATACTGGGCCTTGTTTTCAAATCCCTCCACAGTTCCTTCTCTCTCTCTCTGTCTCTCTCTCTCTCTCTCTCTCTCTCTCGCTCGCTCTCTCTCTCTCTCGCTCGCTCGCTCGCTCGCTTGCTCTGGACTCACCCTAAACCAGTAATCCTATGAAACTCCTGTGCTTCTCCACTTCCAAAGCCTGCTCATCCCCAGATTAAATTGTCCCTCCGCTGGACACCATGCCTTCGATTGCTAAGGCCAGGAGCTGTAAAATTGCCTCCATAACCCTCTTCCCTTCTTTCTCTCTCTCTTTGTTCATTTAAGGTGTTCCTTCAAACCTATGTATCTGACCAAGCCTGTGGCCATCTGCTCTAATGTCTTCTTACACACCTCGGTGTCAAATTTAGTTTGATTAAGCTTCTGTGCGGCGCACTGGGACACTAATATTTCCAATTTTGCTTTTTTTATTGTCCTCTTTAGTCAAAATTACAATGATTTTTCTCCCTTTAAGGTTCATTTTATAATGTTAATAGAGAACCTTCTGGAAGAGTTGGATTTTAATTAGTACTGAGACTTCACATTGAAACTCTGCACCTGAACAGATATCATTAAAGTGTGTTAATGCAATATTAGCTTTGCCCAACCTCCCTTGTTGAATCAGGATATATGCCAGAGGTCATGTCTCATCCGATGATTTTTCACTTTTAACCCTTCCTTCCCTTCCCCTCTCTTGCTTTGAAAGTGATAGGGAGAGGTTAATGTTAAAGTCTCCAAGTTGAAACGTGTGAAAGGTTGTACACCATTGGATTTTGTTTTCGCAGAAATGTTGTATGTTCTTGAGCAAATCTGGCTTGCAAAGAGTCAAAATCAGATTTACTATCACTGACTTATATGTCATGAAATTTGTTGTTTTGCAGCTGCAGTACAGTGCAAAGACATAAAATTACTATAAATTACAAAATAAATAAATAGTGCAAAAAAAAGCAATAAGGAGGTAGTGTTCATGGGTTCACGAACCGTTCAGAAATCTGATGGCGAAGGGGAAGAAGCTGCTCCTGAAACATTGAGTGTGGGTCTTCAGGCTCCTGTACCTCTTCCCCAATGGTAGTAATGAGAAGAGGGCATGTCCCGGATGGTGAGGGTCCTTAGTGATGGATGCCACCTTCTGATGGAGGCACCAACTCTTGAAGAGGTCCTCGATGGTGGGGAGTGTTGTGCCCATGATGGAGCTGGCGGAGTCTACAATCCTCTGCAGCCTCTTGCGATCCTGTGCATTGGAGCCTCCATACTAGGCGGTGATGGAACCAGTCAGAATGCTCTCCACCGTACACTAATAGAAATTTGTAAGCATTTTTGGTAACATACCGAATCTCCTCAAACTCCTCACAAAGCAAAGCTGCTGGCGTGCCTTCTTCATGGTTGCATCAATGTGTTGGGCCCCAGGGTAGCTCCTCCAAGATGTTGACGCCCAGGAACTTGAAAGTCATTGAGTCATACAGCACAGAAAGAGGCCCTTGGGCCCACCACGTCCATGCCAACTGTTCTGCCCATCTACACTGATCCCATTAGATCCATATCCTTCTATCAGAAGCTGCAGCTGAATTGGGATTTGGAAATTCTGTTCATCTGAGCTCCTTTACATTGCTGCTAATATCATGGAGTTTTAATTTATTCATTGGAATCTAGGAAACACGTTGAAATTAGTTTAGGTTAAAAAGCTCATCATGGGGTGGGGGAGGTGGTGGGGGAAGGGTTGATGCCAAGGCCAGGTGACCTGAAATGAGAACATTGCCTCTGCCGAGACGAAGTTCTATTTCAATTATCTTCCTGCAAATATTAATATCCTCTTCTTTCTCGGAAGGTATTAAAGTGTCAAAGCCAGTGACATTAATAAGGGAGAAGTCTAAAATATTTGCACCATTTTGATGGCAATGCATATTTAAGTGTGTGTGCATGTAGTTATCTATTGTTAATATCCTATTTTGTATATGTGTTGTACTTGTGTCTGAGTTTGTATATTTTACACTATGTTATTTATCTGTGCTGAATTTGTGTGTGTGTGTGTGTGCGCGCGCGCGCGCACGCACGTGTGTGTATTTATATGTTTTGTTTTGATATGCTGTGGTACACGTGTGTTTATTTTATATAGCATTTTAAAAATGTGTATGTGTGTCTGTGTTTGCCTTTGTTATTCCTGCAAACCTGGGCCATCCGTCAGACCTGTCACTTTGCCAGTTTTCAATGGTTCAGTGTTGTCTAATGCTTCTGAGATCCAGTTTTAACTGTGTAAGGAAGCCCTGCTGGTGAATTGTGCACCCTCATTGAAGATGTGCTCAGCACCACCCACACTGTAAGTTGCTGCGCTGAGTTCCGTTTGCCGTGCATTTTCAAACATGTCTGCTGCTTGTTCTTGGCGATCATCTCTTTTGAACTTAATGTCATTCAATTGGTTTGAGAGTCACTACATTTTAATACTGAACTGTATTCCACTGGGCTTCATACTTAAGCAAGATCTAATATTGAACACCAAACAATTAATAATTTCTAGGAAGGCTTCAGAGTAAATTGAATATAACATGCTTAGTATTTCTATTTATTGGCAACTTCCATATTAAGAAACCTGTTTAATAAATGTGCTCCAGTTAATTGCAAAATTGACACTGGGATTAACTGAGGCCATGAGCAAATCAAGCAAGAATGTGCTTTACAAATTTTCTATCAAAAAACGAGTTTCGTGCAATTTAATCAGAGCGGATGTTAAATTCTATTGATCATTATGGGTCTTGAAAACAATAAATGTAGAGTAGAAATGATGGTTTTTCAAGGACTGACCGTGGGACAACCTTTGATTTCTTTTTGTTGTTCGAATCATGATCTATTTGTTTTTTTGAGGTCAAAAATAATTCAGTTGGGTTGCTAACATTTCATGCAACGTGCAACAGTGCAGCTCTTCTCCAGTGCCGCAGATGAGTGTCAACCTGCGGCTCCCAGGTTACAGCGAGAGCCACAGCTGAAAGTAGGATATTAACTCCAGAGTGGAAGGTCCAAGCAGCTGGACACAGGAGGCCAAGGATGTCTTTCATTGCAAGTGTTATTCTGCAGCAGAATAAAATCTTTTGTTAGCTTTTCTTTTTTTGTTGATTTTTGTAAGTTTTCTTGGAATTGGAATTGGAATTGGAGCAAGAGGATAGGACACTCAGCTCCCCTAGTCTATTCTGTCACTGAATGAGATCATGGCTGATCCACTCTGGGCCTCAATACCACCTTCCCACTCTCTCCTTGTAGAGCTTGTAAGTTAAATGGTATTGGAATTGGTTTATTATTGTTACTTGTACCGAGGTACAGTGAAAAACTTGTCTTGCATACAGTTCATACAGATCAATTCATTACACAGTGCATTGAGGTAGCACAGGGTAAAACAATAACAGAATGCAGAGTAAAGTGTCACAGCTACAGAGAAAGTGCAGTGCAGGTAGACAATAAGGTGCAAGGTCATAACAAGGTAGATTATGAGGTCAAGAGTTTTGCGATTGAAGTGCTTAGCCTGGCTGAGGGAATTTGCAATACTCTCTTGTAACCTTATCCCGTAAGCCCATTTCCATACTGGTACAATAGCACAGTGGTGAGGTTGTTGCACCAGTATCCAGAGCCCTCAAATGTTGATCTGGAGATGCAAATTCAAAGCCCACCATGGCTGCTAGCTGATTTAAATTTTAAGTAATAAAATGTATCTAAAATAAAAAGTTAGTTTCTGTACTGGTGACCAGGTAATTACTAGATTGTGGATACTGTGGGGTGGTTCCCTGAGCAAACTGTCTAAGTCATCTGGCAGAATGCCTAATTCCCACAACTCACCGACAAGCACCAAGATCTTGCTTGGCTGGCAGTGAGAGGGACCCTCACAGTCAGGTCCTTCCTGTACAGATGAAATATCACCCCCAACGCATGCTGTTCTTGGGACGACTGCGGTGCGGAAGAGGTAATCACCCACCTCTTTGCAGACTGTGGATTTGCTAAGAGGGTGTGGGGAAGGATGCAAAGGTCCCTGTCTCGGTTTGTCCCAAGCAGCTGCGCAACAGAGGACTCTCTGATCTACGGGCCATTCCCAGGGACACACACACCGAGACGGACGTCATTTGCTGCTGAAAGGTCATCAACTCGGTGAAAGACATCCTTTGGTCTGCCCGAAACTTGCTGGTCTTCCAGCACAGCGAGATGTCCGTAAGGGAAAGCTGCTGACTGGCACAGTTCAGGGTGCAGGAGCCCGTGCTGAGGGGCGCACTGAAGCTCGGTGCAGCTCTGTGGGGAACGACCACAGTCTGGGATCCTTCTGCTACCGCATATGGAGGGGCTGAGTCGGATGGGGAAGCCCCTCGAACAATGAAGTGGTCTATCACCCCAGGGGGTACATAAATGGCAATGGTACTATGGTTTTAAAAAATAAGTTACACTACTGAATGTATTGACCATATGACACTAAGGATGTAGAAAGTTTTAGAACATAGAACATTACAGCAAAGTACAGGCCCTTCGGTCCATGATGTTGTGCCGACATTTTATCTAACATCTAGCTAACCCTTCCCTCCCACATAGCCCTCCATTTTTCTATTGCATTTTGTGTATCCTTTTCTATATACTTTTTATTATAAATAAAAGTTTATTTCTGAAATAATAAAAAATAATAGATGGTGGTAAAACTAACGCCGAGCTCCCCATGTCCTCCAGGGGAGGAACTCTGCCATCCTTAACTAATCTGGGCTAAAGTGACCCCAAACCCTCTGATGTGGTTGACTCTTACCTGCCTCCACAATTCAGGGACAATGAGGGTTGTCAAAGGCTGTGGGTTAGTATAAGGAGGTGGCACTGAGGTAAAAAGTCAGCCACGATCTCACTGAACGGCAGAGCAGGTGTGGGCGAGCGGACATGAAGTAGAAGTAGGAGGAGGCCATTTGACCTCTCGTGCCTGCACGGTAGTGTAGCGGTTAGTGTAACACTATCACAGCGCCAGCGACCTGGGTTCAATTCCGGCCACTGTCTGTAAAGAGTTTGTATGTTCTCCCCATGACTGCATGGGTTTCCTCTGGGTGCTCCGGTTTCCTCCCACATTCCAAAGACGTACGGGTTAGGAAGTTGTGGGCGTGCTATGTTGGCGCCGGAAGCGTGACGACACTTGCGGGCTGCCCCCAGAACACTACGCAAAAGGATGCATTTCACTGTGTGTTTCGATGTACATGTGACTAATAAAGATATCTTATCTTATCCATGAGATTGTGACCGATCACCTACCTCCACGCCAGTTTCCTGCACTAACCCCAAGTCCCTTGATCTTAATGTATAAAAAAAGAATCCAGATGAAGGGTCTCGACCGGAAACATCAACTGTCCATTTCCCTCCACAGATGCTGCCTGACCCACTGGGTTCCTCCAGCAGCTGGTTTGTTGCTCTAAATTCCAGTGTCTACAGTGTCTTGTGTCACCAAAAAATACTGATCTTTGTTTCCATTGTCCTCAGCACCTCAGTCCCATTCCAAAGGTTCACTAGTTGCTAGGTGAAGACATTCCTTCTATTCAGTGCCCTATTCCTATTTCTCATTTGCTGTATGACTCTATGTATGACCCTATGATTGTTACCAAAATTCATCTTCATATGGCTGACTACAATTTAAAATGTCACCAACATTATTTTGGCTGACTTTTCAACATGGCATTCATTTAGCTGAGTCAAGCTGGTTCAGTCATTAGTGGTGAATCATGAAGCTGGCATTTGGGCAAAATGAAATGACATTAATAATAAGAGGAAATAACTGTGCAAGAATTTAGTGAGGGAAAGACAGAGAGGGATCCCATTTACAATGGGATATCGATGAAAATAAGAAATAAGAACAGCAGTCAGCCACTCGGCCCCTCTAGCCTGTTCCAGCTTTTGATAAGATCATAGCTGAGCTAATCTTGGCCTCAAACTCCGTTTTCCTTCTTGCTTCTCTGAACCTTCGGCTCGTCTTAGGAACTACTGATAGAAGTTTATAAAGTTCTAAGAGGCATAGATAGGGTGGACGGTCAGAATCTTTTCCCCTGGGTAGAAATGTCAAGTACCAGAGGACATGCATTTGAGATGAGAGGGGGGAAATTCTAAAGGAGATGTGCGGGGCAGGTGTTTTTACAGAGAGAGTGGTGGGTGCCTGGAGTGGGCTGTCGTGGGGAGCAGTGGAAGCAGATGCAATGGTGGCGTTTAAGAGACTGTTAGACACATGAATATGCAGGAAATGGACAGATATGGATCATGTGCAGGCAGAAGAGAATTCATTTAATGTGGCATTGTGTTCGGGGCAGACATTGTGGGCTGAAGGGCCTGTTCCTGTGCTGTACTGCTCTGTGTTCTATGATCTTTCTTTCCTCTCTTGCACTATGATCCAATAAGTTATAACAGGTGATTTTGGGGTTCCTACACAGCAGAGAGGGATTGGGAAATTCTCTTTGACCTGTATGACACAGGTCATAATGCCCTTCCCACCCCAAACTCCGTAACTCCTGCTTAATCATTTCTTGATGGACAGAGAATTCCAGTGGCTAGCGAGTAACATGAGACAACAATTAGGTAAATTGATAGTCAGTGGGCTTGAAATAACCTAAGCTGGCTCAACCAATCATCCATCACCCAGACAGGAGAGCTTGAAGTACTGAAAAATGTGTTTCCTTGCACTAGGACCCTGGTGCTGAAGATGAATTCGTGGTGGGGTTGAGAGACTACAAGCATGGACTGAACACTTTAATTTTAGCATGTGTTTCAGCAACCTAGATTTTATAGAATCTTCAAAAGCAAAGTAATGCAGATGCTGGAAATCTGAAATAAAAGCTGGAAACACTCGGGCAGCATCCATGGAAAGTGAAGTGGTTAACGGGTAGGATCGTGCTGACCCTCAGCCAGAAAGCTGGTTCGTTCTGCTGCTCCTGAACTCAGTGACTCCGCATAGCAGCCATACATCTGACCTCCCACGATCCAGGGACAGCGCACCGTCAGCTGAGCTGAAGGACTGGATGCATTTCACATCTGACCCCCTCAGCTTCACACCAGCTGTGACTAATATATGTTGTGTAGCCCCATTCATTTGACCTTGTTGAAAAGGTAATTGCAGATTAATAAGTTTTTTTTAAATTTTACTTAATCTTATGATTTTTAGTTAATTTGTAGCCCTTGAAAATGTCTTTAAATTCATTTTTCTTTATCTTTTATACTTTTTTATGATTTTTAAATTTTTTAAACCCATTTGAAGAGTTTTAAATGACTCTGATCTAAGATATTTAAAAATAGCTCAAAGGCCTTTGACAGCATTGAGGTAACAGGAGGTCATCGGGATCGTCTGGCGGCGATTCATCAGGATCTGCCGTCTGAGGCCAGCTGCCACTCACGGATGCCCGCAGAAGATAGTGCAGCCTTGGGGCAACCGTGGAGGGGAGGGTGCAGCGGAAAGCACAAATGACCGGCATAGTTAAGGACACACCAACGCATTATTGGGTGCAAGCAGGCGTAAAAGATTCATTTGAAGGGAGGAGAAAGCAAGGAAGGTTTAGTCACAAACACAATGATGGCAAACAAGCTATTAATGGTTAACATAACGCTATTACAGCGCCAGCTACCTGGGTTCAATTCTTGCCGCTGTCTGTAAGGAGCTTGTACGTTCTCCCCGTGTGTCTGCGTGGGTTTCCTCCGGGCGCTCCGGTTTCCTCCCACATTCCAGAGACGTACGGGTTAGGAAGTTGTGGACATGCTATGTCGGCGCTGGAAGCGTGGCAACGCTTGCGGGCTACCCCCAGAACACTCTACGCAAAAGATGCATTTCACTGTGTGTTTCGATGTACATGTGACCAATAAAGATGTCTGTCTATCTATCTATCTATCTATCTATCTATCTATCTATCTATCTATCTATCTATCTATCTATCTATCTATCTATCTATCTATCTATCTATCTATCTATCTATCTATCTATCTATCTATCTATCTAAATAAAGGGAAAAAAAGATTGATTTTGGTGTTGGAAATAACTAAATTACATCTTGCTTAAAAGACGAATGTAATAGATTTGACAATAAATTGGTTAAATTACTAACCAGCAACCAGAAGCCTAGTCTAATGATCTGGCGACATGAGCTTGAATCCCACCTTAGCACCTGCAGATTATAATTCAATTGATTAAATAAATTTGAAAATTAAGAAGCTAGTAACAATAATGGTGACAATAAGGCTGTCAGATTATTGTAAAAACCAATCTGGTTCACTACTCTGTTTATTCATATGTGTCTCCAGATGCACACAATATGTTTGGCTTTAAAAAGGTTGGATCAGCCAGCATTTGCAGTGTAGCCCACATGTCGTGAGAGGAATGGTGGGAAGTCGAATGCCCAACAGTGACCAACGAGCTCTCAACGTTCCTTCAGACACTTCATGCTGGGCTTTATGATGGTGAACACATCAACAAAGACATTGAATTGGTTGGGCAAGGGGAAGGAGTAGATCTCTCCTCACTCCTGTTCTGAAGATTCAGTGGAGTGCACATTCCCAGATCAAATCCAAGATTTACCTTTATACTCCTAAGCATCCCAGCCATTTACAAACAATTAGAACCAAATCCTGGGAATAGTGCAATGAGCTTCCCTTGAGCTCTTGAAGATCTTCAGTCTGGAATGAGGTTCCATACAGCCTTGCCTCTGCACAGGGTGAAATAAGGTGTCACACCTTTATATACTCTGCACACGTTCAACGCTTCAAATACCAGTGCAGGACTGAAAAGCTTTTGATATCACATCATTCCTTTGTAGTTGGGAATCTGCCATCTTGTGGATGGAAAGCACAAAGTACACTGATTCCCTCAGCCAGAAAATCCTTTAACCAGCCTCAAAAGAGAAAACTCTGTAGCACGTGAGTCATTTCTGGTACCATTTGCAAGACTAGTGATGTTAGACATAATGATTAATGAGTGCTGAACAGTAATGTGACTCTAACATTGACAGTTGAATTCTGTGTATCTCCTTCCCATCCTGTGTGTTTTATGTTGTCTCTCAAGTACAATTTACATCATCAATCTCCATATTATCTCCCATTCAAAGGCTGCAGGAATCTGGACACCGACAAGTCCTGTTTCATCAGTTCATGCATAAATGCTGCCTGATCATCCTGCTCTGTGTGTATGTGTGTGGTGTGTGTCTGTGTGAGTGTGTGTGTGTCTGTGTTTGTGTGTGTGTGTGTGTGTGTGTATGTGTGTGTGTGTGTCTGTGTCTGTGTCTGTGTGAGTGTGTATGTCTGTGTGTGTGTCTGTGTGTCTGTGTGTGTGTGTGTGTGTGTCTCTGGGTCTGTGTGTGTGTGTGTGTCTGGGTTCTGCAGGCTCAATCCCGTGGTCCTGCATGCTCTTATTCACTCGCCCTCTTGTTCTTCCACACTCATACCTTCACTCCTACACACACTCTTGCACACTCTCACACACTTTTTTGCATTCTCTTGCACACATTTATGCTCTTTCACAGAATCTTGCACTCTGATGTGAACTCTCACACTCTCCAGCACCCTATCACTCACACTCTACCACACTTCCACTCCCACACCCTCCAGCACATTATTACTCACACTTTCTCCTACACTACTGCTCACACACTCTGTCCCACACTAGTGCTCACACACACTCTCCCACACTACTGCTCACACACACTCTGTCCCACACTAGTGCTCACACACACTCTTCTACACTACTGCTCACACACTCTGTCCCACACTAGTGCTCACACACACTCTCCCACACTACTGCTCACACACACTCTGTCCCACACTAGTGCTCACACACACTCTCCCACACTACTGCTCACACGCTTTCTACAACACTAGTGCTCACACACTCCCTCCCACACAGGTGCTCACACACTCGCTCACACACTTTCTTACACACTGAACACTCGCACACTCTCCTGCACCCGATCGCTCCCATACTGTCTACCACTCTGTCACCACACACACTCTCTTCAGAACATCCTACAGTCTACCTTTTGTTACCTCTCTGCTTTCAGCCCAAACTGTCGTCCATCTTTGCGGTGCTAATTTAGTACACATGACCTTGGATTAATAGTTCCTGGGATAATTCTAAGCATCAGGAATACAGCTGTCAATCACTATGGAAATGGTTTTAACAGCAGTGGGAAAGAGGGAAGCTGAACTGACACCATGGCGAACCCTAACCGCTGTGTTCAAGTTGTTACTGGAATTTTAACTAAAGCATGGTTATTACACTGAGGTTGCCAATTCTGGCTAGACATATTCCTACAG
Organism: Pristis pectinata; assembly: GCF_009764475.1. Lineage (NCBI taxonomy): Eukaryota > Metazoa > Chordata > Chondrichthyes > Rhinopristiformes > Pristidae > Pristis > Pristis pectinata. Next base: position 8,082,245 of record NC_067422.1, read on the forward strand.
GGCCCGTGCTTCCGACTAATCTGTCCTGATTGGTCCTTTGACATGTTCCTACCCACAATTCACTGCCTTCCCACAGCCGATTGGAAAGCTCATCATTACCTCTGAGTGAAATGCTGGCAAGTCAAGCAGTCACTCCTTTCAGTGAACAAAATTTTCTTTCTTCTATTGTCCTCATGATTTTCCTCCTCTTTAGCTCACGACTGTGTCTTAGGAATGTGTCTTCACTACCTGGAGACTCCGTGCAGGCCTGACAGTTGGCAACCCTGTTGCTCTTCCATTGCACAGTAATAGGGTGAGGAAGGTACGTCTATTGCAGCAGAAAAACCCTATTAGCAGGTGAATGATCTTGTGCATTCCATAGAGCTGGAAGGGTAAAAATACTGTAAAACATATTTAACTTAATAAGGACCATTGCTGTAATCTTCGATCTCTGATTTCTGACACCCCATGCCATGTATGAACTGAAAATTGTGTAACTTCCTCTTTATTAATCAGTTGTTCTAATTTTCCCCAAAACAAGGCAAATTATAACACAAGGACTTTATAACACAAGGCCTTTATAACACAAGGACTTGAGTACAGGGGCAAAAATTTTCCCCAAAACAAGGCAAATTATAACACAAGGACTTTATAACACAAGGACTTTATAACACAAGGACTTGAGTACAGGGGCAAAAATGTCTTGCTACAGTTGGTAATTGGTTTATTATTGTCACATCTACCGAGATAAGATAAGATACCTTTATTAGTCACATGTACATTGAAACACACAGTGAAATGCATCTTTTTGCATAGAGCGTTCTGGGCGCAGCCCGCAAGTGTCACCATGCCTCCAGCGCCAACATAGCATGGCCACAACTTCCTAACCTGTACGTCTTTGGAATGTGGGAGGAAACCGGAGCACCCGGAGGAAACCCACGCAGACATGGGGAGAACGTACAAACTCCTTACAGACAGCGGCCGGATTTGAACCTGGGTCGCTAGCGCTGTAATAGCGTTACGCTAACCACTACACTACCGTGATGCCGTGAAAAACTTTGTTTTGCGTGCCATCCATACAGGTAATTTCACAACAGAAGTACATTGAGGTAGTTCAAGGGAAGGGCAATAACAGAATGCAGTGTTACAGTTATAGTCACAGAGAAAGTGTAGTGCAGGTAGACAATAAGGTGGCAAGGGCCATGACGATGTAGATTGTGAGGTCAAGGGTCCATCTTATTATAAATGAGATCTGTTTAAGAGTCTTATACCAGCGGGATAGAAACTGTCCTTGAGCCTGGTGGTCCATGTTTTCAGGCTTTTGTATCTTCTGCCCGATGGGAGGGGGGAGAAGGATGTCCGGCGTGCGTGGGGTCTTTGATTATGTTGGCTGCTTTACCGAGGCAGTGAGAAGTGTAGATATATCGAGTCCATGGAGGGGAGGCTGATTTGCGTGCCCAATTGTACAGGGCCTTGGTGAGACCACACCTGGAGTGGTTTTGGCTTCCCTGTCTAAGGAAGGATATACTTGCAAAGCGAGAGTGCAGTGCAGGTTCTGACTCCGAAGATGGCAGGACTGCCGTATGAAGGAGGATTAAGTAGACTAGGTTTTTATTCACTCGAACATAAAACAAAGAGAGGGGATCAAACTGAAACTTAAACAATACTGTGAGAGCTAGACAAACTGGCACTCTGCTCCTGGCTGGGGCACCCAGAGCAATGGGTCACAGTCTCAAGTTACAGGGCAAGAGATTTTAGACCAAGATGAAGAGAAGTTGCTTCACTCAGAGTGTGGTGAAGTGAAGAATTCTCCACCACAGAAGGCTGTAGAGGCCACTGAATATTTGCAAGAAGGAGATAGATGAATTTCTAGACCCAAAAGGCATCAAGTATTGGGATTGAACGGGAATATGGTATTGAGATAGGTGATCGTATTGAATGGTGGAGCAGACTAGAAGGGCTGAATGGCCTAGCCCTGGCTCCTGTGCCTATGTTTCATCATTTGTAACATTTGATTACATTTAAGGCTGGAATTAACCAAGTTATTGAATCAGAATTTTCATCAGTCCTGCTTCAGTAATTTACCTCAAGCGCTTATTCTAATCTTCTCGTGCCTCTGGTAAAGCCAGATGCCTTTTGAACTCTGCCCCTCAGGCAGTGAGATTCATTTGGAAAGCGTAAGCTGAGGAACAACCTGAGAATACCGTGAGAGTGCAGAAATGGCAGCAAGCAGGCCGACATTTTATCTCACACCCCTTTGATGTTTGCATCAAACCATCTCAAACAAGCACCTCCATTCCAGTGTAATGGTTCAATTCACAACACATCATGAGCTCACTTGAAACTGAGCCCAGTTTACATAAAAAAAATCATGTTAAAATGTTGCATGTTTTGATTTTTAAAGAACAAATTACATGACTGCAAATGAGTACCGGTGACACACTTGAATCAGTTGGAACAGTCTCAAACAGACTTGCCAGCAATTTTTGGCATATTTATAACTGAAGTTATGCAATGCTGCTGTTCATAGAATCCATGTCTGTCTCTGCATTGACCAGCTTGAACCCACTTACAAAGGCACATCCTCCCCATTAAAGTGAAGGTGTAGGTTCAAGAGGAAAGTTGGGTGCTACCCTTTGAAATAAATTAAAAGGCACAGATTGTTTTCAAGCACCTGTCTGGCAGAGTACAACTCTCTTTTTAAAAATCCAGTGTGTACACCCTGCGGATTTATTAGTGAGGAGCAGGTAGCAATCACTCTAAGTTTTTTCTCCCCAATGCACTTTATACGAAGGGACACTGGATATCTCCAGTTGTGGAGCTGGATCCTTAGCCCGGGACTGCAGCCTTAGAATCTTTATTGGCGATGAGTACCGGTCTTTGGCACAGTTCTACCTGTGAGCTAATGGCTCCCATTGTTTCATTTCTCTGAACCAATTGGAAATTTGCTTTTCGAAGATTAAATCCAAATTGAAAATTCACCGATGGGTATGACTTCCATTCTCTGAAAGTGGCTTGGCTCGTGGTCAACACACTGAACTGCATCAGCCTGATACATTACAGAGATAAACGTGAAATTATGATTGGCTGCAAGGATTTGTTCTGTAATAGAATGCAGCATTGTTTGAAGGTCCGATGCAACGTGCTTGAAAATCGTGTGAGCTGTGTGTCACACAGGGAGCACAATGATCTAGAATGAAATCAGTGCTGCAGAGTGTTGCTGATGCCAGAACTCACAGAAGTTAACATTGTCAAAAATCAAGCAATCAATACGATGAGAAGCACTATAAATGATCCAACTCTTGTTAAGATCTACATGTATATTCATTCTATAGATTTACTAATGGATAGAACTCCTACTGACAGAATATCTAAGAAAATTCACAGTCAATATTATAAACATTAGTGATATCAGACCCACCTTTGAAGAGGACTGCTGCCTCCCTACATAGCTAATTGGAAGCAACTTGTTCTCTCCCTCAGGGGAATTGTCAGTATCTTTTGCTACTGCTACCCAACCCTCTAGTCTAATTTCTGAAAAAGGAACTTGCTTGAATATCATATCAATGACACAGAATCAAACCAAAATGCCAAAAATAGTGACAGAACTGAGCCCACATTAAGTGTTGTCAGAATCGTCCTTTATCCACATGTCTGTACTGTAAGTAACCAACAGGAATGTGTGCTCTGACCCCAAATATTTTGGGCACTGGTTGTGTCCCCTTCTTCTCTCACATCTGGATCCAATCCCTTCTTCTCCCCCCTGGCTCCACCCTTCCACATCTGGATCCACCCCTTCTGCCACATCTGAATCCAATCTCTTCTCCCCCCCCCATCCACCCACATCTGGATCCACCCCTTCTGCCACATCTGGATCAACCCCTTCCACATCTGGATCCACGCCCGGATCCACCCCTTTTATCTCCCACATCTGGATCGACTCACCTCTCCCACCTGGATCTACTCCCTTCCATCCGGATCGGATCACCCCTCTCCCCCATCCCTACTCCCTCCCACATCTGGATCCACCCCTCCCACATCTGGATCCACCTTCCCACGTCTGGATCCAATCCCTTCCCCCACACCCAGATCCAATCCCTTCTCTCACATCTGGATCCTCTGGTTGTCTCGGAAGTGTTCCCCCTTCCTCTAAACCTTCACTGGGACCTACACCAATATCCGTCTGGTGAATACCTCCACCATCAGCCTGATTATCCACCCAGCTGTCAGGCCTTCTCCTTACACGGGTTACTGTTGTTCTGTGGGCTTGTAATCACCCAACCTTTGCAACTGATCTGAAACAGTGTCGTAAAGTTAATGGTGTTAGCGGGGGACTGCTCAACGGCTCCCCAGTGTGGGCCAGTAAATCCAGCCAAGCACAGTGTTGCGATGATCCATCGTAATCCATATGCAGGAAATGCTGGGAATTCTCAGCATGTCAGGGCTCATCTGCGCAGAGAGAAATAGAACCATAGAATTGTTACAGTACACTAGGAGGATATTTGGCCCATCAAGTCCATGTTATCTCCTGGAAGAGCAACTCTGTCAGTGCCATTTCCCCACCTTTTCCCAGAATACTTCAAATTATTTGCCCTCAAAAGTTGTCCTTCAAAGCCCTGATGTGCCCTACCTCAAACAGTCATGATTTGAGGACAGCTGTCCAATGCTCCTCTCAACTGTCTTGACTTCAAGGAGACCAACCCCATCTTCTCCTGTTGCTGAAATCCGTGGAGCACTCAGCCCAGGCCCATCACCTTTCCCACCTTTAACCTCTCTCCAGAGATGCAGCCGGCAGACCTGATGAGTGTTTCCAACTCCCTCCATTTCAGACTTGCAGTGTCTGCAGTATTATGCCTCATAGCAGTCGATTTGGAACTTATTAATGGTGTGAAGGCGGACAAATAAAAGTGGTCAAATGGGATACATCAATTAAAGGAAAAGACGACCAGCGTAAACCACAATATGGCTATACTCTTATCTTCCAAGTCTGCAACAGGCCAGCAGTACAACTGGATTACACTTTGCAATTACACGCACTTTATTGCATTCTGAAAGGAATGTGGAAGGCATTAGATAAATATCTTTTTCCTTCTTTTCCAGGATAGGAGGTAGGATGAATTTTTGACGTCATTTAGATTATTTTGAAAGCACTAGATGGCGGTAACCCATTCCCATTGTGCATCTTTCCCACTCCCAACCATCCACCCAGGCTCTGCCTCCCTTCGTTCACCTCTTCCGTCCCTCCCCCCTTTCGTTACCTAGACTGACCCTCCACCACTGCTCCATCATCCCTCCCTTATCTGGTTCCACCTATCACCATCCAGCCTCTTGTCTCAAAACCCCCCCCCCCCCACCTCCCCACCACCCAGCTCCACCTGCCCATCAGCCCCCACCTCATCTTGCTCCACCTATCACCTACCAGCCCCTGTCTCACTGCTCCCTCTCTCTTCTATATACCGGCTAGCTTGCCTCCACACTCTCAGTCTTGATGCAGGGTCTCGACCTGAAACGTCGACCCTCCCTCTGCCTCCACAGATGCTGCCTGACCCACCGAGTTCTTCCAGCAGTTTGTTCTTTGTTCTGGAGGGATTTTCATGCTGGATCAAAATTCCAAAATGACGCCGTCCTTCTGTGGAGACTCTACGTTGGCCAGTAAATAAGTCCATGCATTTTGGGATCCCAACAGCCACTCATTGGGCAGCTTTGCTTTGGAATTTGGTAATCAGGGACACAAGTAAATAAGTGCAGGAGTAGGCGCCAGACCCCTCCTACCTGCCCCACTGTTTAATATGCTGATGGCTGATCGATGTTGGCCTCATCTCCTCTTCTGTGGCAGTTCCTCCTAGTCCACAGTGACCAGGCAAGACCAGCATTTATTGCCCAACCCCAGCTTCTCTCGACTACGAAGTGGTCACTGGTATTTGTCAAGTTGCTATTTGTCATCTATGTCAATGATTTGGATGAGAACGTACAAGGCGTGGTTAGTAAGTTTGCAGATGACACTAAAATAGGTGGTGGCACTGACAGTGAAGATGGTTATCGGGATTTACAGAGGGATCTTGATCAGCTGGGTAAGTGGGCCGAGGTTTAATTCTGATAAGTGCGAGGTGGGGCCCTGAGGAGTGTTACAGAACAGACGGACCTAGGAAGTCAAGCACATAGTTCCCTGAAAGTGGCGTCACAGGTGGACAGGGGGGTGAATGCGATTTTTGGCACACTGACCTTCATCAGTCAGGGCACTGAGTGTAGAAGTCGGGATGTTACGTTGCAGTTGTACAAGATGTTGGTGAGGCCGCATTTGGAATATTGTGTTCGGTTTTGGTCACCCTGCTATAGGAAAGATGCCATTAAACTGGAAGGTGTGCAGAGGAGATTTACGAGGATGTTTCCGGTACTTGAGGGACTGAGTTATGGAGAGAGGTTGAGCAGGTTGTAACTTTTTTCAGTGGAGTGTAGGAGAATGAGGGGTGATCTTATAGAGGTGTATAAAATTATGAGGGGCATAGATTGGGTGGATGTACACAGTCTTTTTCCTTGGTCGACATGGACTGGTTGGGCCGAAGGGCCTGTTTTCGTGCTGTATGACCCTATGGTGGAGGTCCCTCCCTGAAGAAAATGAATGAACCAGGTGGTTGTTGATGACAGGTTGGTGGTTATCATGATTAATGAAAGAGGAAAAGAAAATGCTGGAAAAACTCAGCAGGTCAGGCAGCATCCGTGGAACGAGAAACAGTCAATGTTTCTGCTCTGTGACCCTTCGTCAGAATGGAAGGGTGGTAGGGTTGCAGACCTGAGACGTTGACTGTTTCACTTTCCACAGATGCTGCCTGACCTGCTGAGATTTTCCAGAATTTTCTGTTTTTGTTTCAGATTTTCAGCATCTTCAGTTTATTTTTATTTTCTTCATTATTAATGACTTGTTGTTAGTGTTTCGGGTCAGAACAGTATTGGATTAAAATACCATTGACTTGAAATGTTAATGTGGGAAGAATGTACTGTGGCCTCCTGCTGTTAGGGTGACCAGGTGGCACAGCAGCGGACTGAGTTCAATCCTGACCTCCGGTGCTGTCTGTGTGGAGTTTGCACGTTCTCCCTGTAATCGCAGGTTTCCCCCAGGTGATCCAATTTGCACCCACATCCCAAAGTCGTGCTGATGGGTTCATTGTCTGCCGTAACCTCCGATGACCCACAAAGACCCTTTGGTGTAAGTGGGTGACATAAAGATTCAGAGTGGCGTTGAAGGCCATGCGTGAGAGGATAGGTTACAGGGAAATAACTGGGGAAGGGGACAAATGAGAATGCTTCACGAGCCAGCAGAGACTTGAGGGGATGAATGGTCTCTGGGCCTTTCTCTGAGGTTAAGAATTACAAAGATTTACAACAAGGGAAGGAATAGCATCTCATCTCATTCTTAAGTGGACAGACCTTCATCCTTAGACGATGTCCATTGTCTTGGATTCTTCTAGCAGGGGAAACATCCCTTCAAGACTTCTCGGAATCTTACATACTTTAACGGGATCATCTTCCATTCTTTCAAACTCCAGAGAGTACGGGTCCAATCTTCACGACCTTTCCTCATCTGACAACTTCTTGGACCCATTCTCCACCGACAAGGCCGAACACAAGCTGAAGGAGTGAGATGAGAGTCAGACTAACGCAGCACAGAAACAGGGCCGTCGGCCCAACTTGTCCATGCCAATCAAGATGCCCATCTAAGCTAGTCCCACTTGTCTGCATTTGGCCCATATCCCTCGAAACCTTTCCAATCTAAGGAGAGAGAACATATTAGACCACTGATTAACACAGTCCTGGGATAGTCTCAAGAGTGTTCCCCCTTCAAAAAAAGATCAATAAGCTTGTTCCCATTGCAAAGTGTTGGGCTGGAGTTTGCACTTGCAATAACGTTGATGCTCCTGGGGCTTGCCTTCATTACTGTGAAACTGGCAGCAACATCTGGATTTTCACATGTGTGTAGTCCCTAATTTCCCTTCAGTGATTCAGTGCTCTTTCACAGGCTGTGCTGTTCTGCAGCCTTCTCCACTAGAACCAAAGAAAATCCGTTTAATTGGTGAGAGGTTAAAGTTGTTCCGAAATACCCTGAGAACCTGGTGCTTTGTTGCATGGAGTCATAGTTTATAATAAGGAACTAAGCCTTAACTGCTTCTCAGCAAATACTCTGGGCCTAAACAAACTAAGTATGTGTGAATAATAACCTCCTTTGAAAAATATTGCCGAGCATATTGGATTTTAACAATTTTATATTTGATTTTAACTGAGTTTATTTTGATATATCATCTGCTCTCCCCGCCTCTCTCTTTTGATTCCATGCTCCGCCTTCCTCTCCTGTCAGATTCCATCATCTGCAGTCCTTTGTTGCCTCCACCGATCACCACCCTGGCCTCTGTCGCTACTTCCACTCCCCCCCTCCTCCATCTGCCTATCACCCCTCCTCACCTGGATCCACCTATCACCTTCCAGCCCTTCCCTCCACCTTTTTATACTAGCTATCTCCCCTCTTTCAGTCCTGATGAAGGGTCTCGACCTGAAACGTTGACAGTCCATTTCCCTCCATAAATGTTACCTGCCCCACTGAGTTCCTCCAGTCTCTTGTTTGTGCTTTACCTTAACAGCCTATGTTCCAATATTCATGCCTCACTCTGTATACTGGTTAAAGTCCGAACTAACAATTGCGTTTTTTCTGATTGTGGTTCTGGTGGAGGGTGATTGAGCTGAACCCTGTTTCTCTCTCCGCAGATGCTGCCTGATCTGCTGGTTCTCTTAATCACTTTCCATCTTTATTTCAGATTTCCAGCAGACTGCTTCCCACTTGTGCTTTCTTTTTGCAGTTTGATGACCGTGGGAATTCTATAATGTGATTGGCCGCTCAGCCAATTTGATGATGTCACCATTGCTGGATGCCACAGGTCTCCCTTTGCACAGACTCCTAATGAAATCTAATTTCGATTCCACAGCATGGGCAACTTTTTAGTCCCTTCCCTGCCTCTTTTCTGCTGCTGTGTCTGTCTTTTCATTTCCTTCCTGTTAGTCAGCTCTTGGCACTCAGCTGCCTCTTCACCATTTTGTGCGCGGTGTCTGCCTTAATCGCCTCTTGTGCTTCTCTTTTGGATCAGAGAGGGCTTGTTAATAACTGCACACATAAGTCTTGGGAATGAAGATGCCACATGACTCAGCGTGAGCTGGTTGCCAATAGCAACAGTGTCGCAGTTTGGAAAAAAAGAAGCATTAGATAATAATGCAGTAAGAAATTTATACACTGCATAAAGAATTTACTGGGGTCCAAATCTGATGAGTTAATAACGGGATTCATGTATTTTTCCTCAAGCAGTGTTATTGAGCACAATGAGCTCGGTTCTTTATAAGACCTGGTAGAGACTTATAAGATCATGAGGGGCATTAGATAAGGTGGATGGTCACCAGTCTTTATCCTGGGTAGGTGAATCTAAAACTAGAGGGCATAGGTTTAAGATGTGAGGGGAAAGATTTAAAGAGGATCTGAGGGGCATGTTTTTCAGGCGGAGGGTGATGTCTGTGGAAAGAGCTGCCAGAGGAAGTGGGAGAGGCGAGTGTTTAAAATACATTGGGCAGCTGTATGGATAGGAAAGGTTTCGAGGGATATGGGCCAAACGCAGGCAAACAAGACCAGCTCAGGGTAGGCACCATGGTCGGCATGGACGAGTTGGGCCGAAGGGCCTGTTTCTGTGCTGTATAACTCTGAACTCATTTCCACAACAAGATGCTGGAAACGCTCAGCAGGTCAGGGCACCATCTGTGGAAAAGAAGTAATTAAGATTTCAACTCCTGTTTCTCTCTCCTCAGATGCTGCCTGACATGCTGGAGTGTTTTGAGCAGGTTCCGTTTTTAACTCAGCTTTCAGCTTAGCTGTGGAATGCTATACAAATCTTTCAGTGACTTTTGGCGAGTGTGGATCAGACTGCCCTGACACATTATTTGCAATTTTTACCCCTCTACTCAGATGAATGCACCATTGCAAACAGTTCATTGGCCCTGTGCATTTTATTCACATCCATCTTCCTTTGCCAAGGTTACTGGCAGAAGGATCATTGTCCCCAGTGTGAGTTTTCTCTCGACACTTCAACCAGCCGCTGACAGGATAATCCAATTGCTTTGGAATATATGGAAAAGTTGAAGCCATTCTTCACTCCAGTGGGAGTAGGTGAAATTCAGAACTTTCTGCTGCTACAAAGGACAGCACAGACATGGTGTATCTGTGTTTGAGTATGTAAGGAGATACGAAGTGTGCAGAGAGGTATATCACTGAGATTTTTCTTGTGAATGATGATGTTCTTCCTGCCAGGCTCCTGGGAGAGATCACAGCACTTTGTTATACACCTTGTCAAATCGTTCACTGCTACTGATCAAAGTTCTGATGGTGTGTTCTTAAAGCTTCATATATCTAAAAAAACACATCAATTATTAAGGCATCAGAAATCCTACATAGCAGCTGGATTTCTGGAGCACTAACTGAGAGAGTCATGAAGGGATCATCTTAAAATAAAAATTCTTCCAAGACTTAAATTCCTCCAACATGGAACTAATCTACAAAGCAAACATTGGAGAGCATGTCTTTGTAGGTTGTAGCATGTAGGTTGAGTGAGCTAGGGCTTTTCTCATTGGAGAGAAGGACGATGAGAGGTGACTTGATAGAGGTGTACAAGATGATAAGAGGCATAGATCGAGTGGACAGTCAGAGACTTTTTCCCAGGGCAGCTGTATGGTGGGCTGAAGGGCCTGTTTTGTGCTGTATGGTTCTGTAGATAATGGCTAACATGAGGGGGCATAATTTTAAGGTAATTGGAGGAAGATATAAGGGGAATGTCAGGGGTAAGTTTTTTACACAGAGAGTGGTGGGTGTGTGGAACGCACTGCCGGCAGAGGTTTTGGGGGCAGGTACATTAGGAACATTTAAGAGGCTCTTAGATAGCCACATGAATGATAGAGAAGTGGAGGGCTATGTGGGAGGGAAGGGTGAGATGGATATTAGAGCAGGATAAAATGTCGGCACAACATTGTGGGCCGAAGGGCCTGTACACTGTTGTAATGTTCTATGTTCTAAACATGATTTGCACCATGTTTTCTGGTTCCAACCAGGAGTAGATGCTAGTTTTATCTTTCCGCTCCAAGATTAGATACCTAACCTTATGGTCACTCAAATGGAGATTGGATTCAGGGATGGTGGTGCTGGCTGAAAGACTGTGGTAAAAGATAGTGAATAACGGGAGGAGTGTCTGAGGAAGACACAAGCACACAGAGACAAATGAAGCCTGAACTATTTCAGGCAGCGTCCCCATCCTTTCACAGACTTCACTTCTTGTTTGTCCATGCTCTGCCATTTTAAACTTATCTCACTCCTACCTTTTTTTTCCAGTTCTGAGGAAAGGTTATCTCCATTTCTTTCTCCACTGTTGCTGCCTGAACTGCTGAGCATTTCCAGCATACTCTGGTTTTTATTTCAGATTTCCAGCAGCTGCAGTATTCCTGGGTACAGCTTGATGCAGCCACTGTTGGCAATGAGTCCAGCCCCTCAGGCCCAGATCAAACAATAGATGGGCGCACTACCCCGTTCTGAAAATCAGCATCCTCTCCAGAGATGAAAAGTCACCAACATACTGTGTAAAAGCAGCAGATGGGCAAAAGACCTTGTTTGTATGGCATCTAAGGAATATAAAATTTGAAAGATTATAGCTGGATTTGTGCCTTGTCTCATGAATATTTCTGTAACATTTAATGTGGATTAGAAGTTGGGCTTGAATAAATGCATTTTAATTCAGAGCCTTTGATCAGAAATTCCTCCAAATGTAAAATATAATACTAACGGAACTTCCTGTCCTTGCCTTAGTTCTTAGTTTGCGAGGCAAAGCAGCAGGTGGGTGAGGCAGTACACAGCATTGCTTCCAAGCACTGTTGGGGATGTGCTGAAATGTGACAGTGAAATCTTGCAGGGGTTTCAATGGTGAATTTCCTCTGCTGCTCCCACCTCCTGTGAGGGTTGTCAGTCTGATAAGATGCAGTTTCGACTATCTGAAAGCCTCACGTGCAGCCAGACTGCCACATCTGAGAATAGAGTGAATGCAAATGCAGTGGGTATATGTGGCCCCTGTGAGTTTCCTTTATGTTGTTGCAAATATGGGGCAATCAAACTGTGTCAGAGATTTAGAGTCATGGAGTTACACAGCACAGAAACAGCCAACATGTCCACGCTAATCAAGATGCTTATCGAAGCTAGTGCCATTTGCCTGCGTTTGGCCCACATCCTTCCAAACCTTCCCTATCCATGCACCTGTCCAATGTCTTTTAAATGTTGTAATTGTACCCGCCTCTACCACTTCCTCTGGCAGCTCGTTCCATATACCCACCACCTTCTGTGTGGAAAAACCTGCCCCTCAGATCCCCTTTAAATCTTTCCCCTCTCACCTTAAACCTGTGCCCTCTAGTTCTGGACTCATCTACAACTGACTCTCCACCCTTTCTATTAACCTATAAGGTCATCCCTTTGCATCCTTCAGTCCTAACCTATCCAATCTTTCTGCATAAGTCAAGCCTTCCAGTTCAGGCCACATCCTAGTGAGTCTTTTCTGCAGCTCCACATCCTTCCTATGGTGCTATGGCATTCCCTGAGGTGGAGCTAAAACAGAACATCCTTTATAGAAGGCAGTAACTCTCGACTGACAGCAGTGTCTGGATGCAACAATGTACCGCACGATGCACTCGAATCTTAATACTACATTGCAATTGGGATCATGTCATGTTGACAGTACTCCAGTTCTGCTGAGTGGTCATTGGCCTGAAATGCCAACTCTTTTTCTCTCTCCATGGATGCAGCCTTATTTCCAACATTACCTATTTTTATTTAATAATATAATGACATAGTATAATGATCCTCGGATATAAATTTAAACATCTAATCCACATCACTGGTGTCTGGAATCCTGAATCAGTACATTAGCAGTAACACTGAGTCACCTTGAATCAGTGTGCGCATAGATTTAGGGATCTGAACTAACTGAGTGTAAGTGTGACTTAATGTTATTCACCTGTTCAGCAGATAGGGGACAGCATTTATGACTCATCCCTAACTATCCTGTGAAAAGAGCAGCTTGCTAAACTCTTTGAGCAAGAGGGCTGTTAAAAAAATCAACCTCCTTGCCGAGGGTTTGGAGTCACATATAGGCTGGACTGTAGAAGAACAAGGCTTTTCCTTCCCAACGGGATATTAATCAGCAGGGTGGCTTCTGTAGCATTCCGGTAGTTTCTCAACCTCCATTAATGACACTGGCATTTTACTCCAGATTTATATAATTAACTGAATTTAAGTTTCCCATGGTGGGACTTTAAGATCATGCCTGAATATTAGGTGGATCAGTAGTCCAGAGCTCAGGAGTACTGATGTATAAACATAAAATGTTACAAATGCTCAGTGTGTCAGTCAGCTTCTGTGGGGAGAAAGAGTTAACATTTCAAGTTAATGACCCCATATCAGAATTGGATTATAAGCCAAGAAACAAAGCAACTATGCTACCAGACTTGGATAGAATTTTCATGCGTTACATTTTCAGTGTGCATATATACTTAAGTGCCTCGATATACTCAGTTCTGTAATGCTTTCTTATTTAAACTGGAGAACATAATCGTTATGAGTTTCTAAAATTATTTTTGGAAATTTTATTATGAACTTGTAAAGTGATGACAAGTGATAGAAGATGTGATTAATTAAGGTATTGCTCAAAACAACTGACATGGATAATGCTAAATAACAACACTAATGAGCATAGTGTCTGCACTATGTGTCTCTTTGCATTTAAAGATCTGGCATTCGAAATTAGAAACGAACAAATCATTGCTCCCTACAGTGGCTTTGATCAGATGGAGAAAGCTGAGTCTAGAATGCTGGAATTTCAAACTTTCCAAAATTGCATTTTGTTACTACATTAATATTGTTTGGAGCTTAATGGGATCTGAATTAGGGAAGTGAGGTGGACTAAATTTACCTTTGCCAGAGGTGGCTTAACATTGTCTGTACTGATATGATACCCATGGAACATTGACCAGTACAGCACAGGAACAGACCCTTCGGCCCACAATGTCTGTGCTGAGCATGATGCCAAATTAAACTAAGGAGACACAAGAGACTGCAGATGCTGGAAATTTGGAGGTCATCTGGATCCACCTATCACCCGCCAGCTCTTGCTCCCCCCCTCTTTTTATACTGGCTATCTCCCCTCTTTTTTTCCAGTCTAGATGAAGGGTCTCGACCCGAAATGTCGACTATCCATTTCCCTCCACGCATGCTGCCCGACCCGCTGAGTTCCTCCATTTCCTTTGTGAGTTGCACCAAATTGAGCTAAATCTTTTCTGCCTGCACATAATCCATATCCCTCCATATTCATGTGCCTGTCTAAGACACCACTATTGTATCTGCCTCGCCACTGTCATGTCTGCACAGCATGTACAATGTCCGCTGCCTGAGATAGCTGGCCGCCTTTCCAAGTTGCTCCTCCCAGGTTGGTGCTGCCTGCAGTTTTCTGCCTGGGTGCCAGCTCCCAGCTGATTAGATGGGCTTGGGGGCATCCTTGTACAGGGCAGGGTCACCTGCAATGTAAGCAGCTAGCTGTACTCATATAATGGCTTAGGCAGCTGGTTTAGGTGCCAGTAGAATGCATTCCAGAAGAGAGTATATCAGAGCATTTCAATGCATATGCACACAGAAGCCCATCCTGTTGAAAATGTAACGCATGAAACTTCTATGCATGTTTGGTGGCACAATAGCTTTATTACTGCGTTAATAAACTATTGCTGACATAAGTTCATTCTCCAAGCTTAACCAGCTGTCAAAGTTGTCACTGAAAATGAATGTTTGCACTAATCTTCAAAATAATTAAAAATTTAATCTCAATCACTTAAAACATTTGAAGACATAATAAAATGGTTTACCGAGTGTCCTGTGGGTAGATGTTTCCTCCATCGTTTTCAGCGGGACCGCTGTGTTTGTGTGGTTTAGCCTGGAGCAGGTTCAGCAGGCAGCTCTTGCAGGCGGAGAGCCGGGAGGTTCCCGCTGTCCGTCGGATTCCGTGGGGAGTCCATCAGGACAGCATGACGGCAGCAGTTGGCAGCACAGGTGATGCAGCCAAGGATGCCTCTGCCAGCTTAAGTTTGCCCCAGCTGGGCATCAGCAGGGAGACACAGCTAAGTGCTGGCAGAGCTCTGGGGTTGCACAACAGTTAAGTGGTTTTGCTTCCATTCACCCGGAGGATCTGCTGCTTTGCGGATAGGTGAGTTGTGGTGTTTAACACACCATGCAGTCAAACATATTGCATTGTATTCTCACATCTCATCATTTCCTTGTAAAGTTATAATCTGTCTCTGTTATGTTAAATACATTTCATAAATGAAGACACATTTCTATATACCATTTTTGACCTCATGACATCCCAAATACAAATATCAAAAAACTGCAGATGCTATAAACCTGATCTCACCCTATCAGAGATATTCTCTTTGTCCTAACCATTCTTCCCCACTTTCTCTGCTAATTAACATGTTTTCTCTCATTAGCCGTTTCTCTTGTCACAGGAGGATTCTTGCGTTTGCTGTTTTTATTCTAAAGTACTTTATGCTCCATGAAGAACACCTTGAAGTATGGTCACTGCTGTAATGTAGGAAACACAGCAACTGATTCATCCACTGCAGGGGCTTGCTGTGTTTCCTACAGGCCAAAATAATCTTTGGGACCTTTCTACCTGAGAGAGTAGAGGGGACGTCAGTTCCTATTGAAAGACAGCATTGCAGAACTCCCTCGGTGCTGCTTTGGAGGGTCAATCTGTAATGTTTTGTTTTTCTGATGTGGGTCATGAACTCAGAACCGTCAGATTGAGAGGCAAGAATACTACAACTGCAGCACAGATAAAGAATCTCATCTAGAATTTTCGAGTCTGGAATCTTCATCCTGTTTCCTGTTTTGTCTCTGGGTGACTATTCCTGTCAGTTTCTTGATGCCTCCACAGATCTTTTCATGGTCTACGTAGAGGAGGCTTTTGTATTCATTTGGCATGTTCAGTTGCTACCTTCACCCCCCGTTACATCATGTTGGCCATGATTAAACTTTCAGAATCAGAATCCAGCTGGGAGGGTAACAACTGTCTGAATGACAAGGATAATTTGAATTGTTGTTTGCTAATTGTTGTTTCTGATTGGTCATTTTCCACCAGTAAATGTCAATCGGCAGTGTACGATTCTATGGCTGTGAACTGAATAATACAGAGCCAATCTGTTCAGTGATGAGTGTGTAATGTGCAAACTTGTGCTTAGTTTGAGGCCTGCTGTACAGTGGTTCAGTGAAGTGTGACAGAGCAAAGCTATGAATTTCATTACTTTCCAACCTATCTCTCATGGCATTGTCTGCAGTAAGTCTAAGGCACTGATATTCCAGTGAGCGACCCACCTGAATGTGAGTGAGACCAGTTATCTTGTACTCATTCCTAAAATACAATCAGTGTTGTACCAATAGCCAAGTACATTAACGCCATTGATTCTCCATCCTGAATGATCAGTTATATCACCACTGATCAACTATTCCTACTGCCAATCACTGCAAGGTTTTAACATATATCTTTGATAGTTTTATACCAATGTGTCATGTGTTTTAGGACGCCCATGTACCAGGCTTACATTCACAACTCTGCAGTTAATGAAACAGTCCGTGAGTTGGTAAATGCTATATCCCCAGCAATGGCCATCTCCAACAAAAGAGAATCCTAATTAACTCCCCTTGACATCCATTCAACTCATCCTTCTCTATTAATGAGGTCGCTGTTGACCTGAATCTTAACATCAAAACTAGGGCTACAAGAGTAGACCAGCTGCTATTGAGTGAGTCACCTCCTGACTCGCTAAAGCCCTCTGCCATCGACAAGCCCCGATTCAGGAGTGTGCTGGAATGCTCTTCATTCAAGTGGAGATCCATTAACACCATGCAAGACAGAGCAGCCTGCCTGGTTGTCACCCAATTCACCATCCTGACCATTTATTCCCTCCACCACTAACACCCTGTAGCTCACTGTGTGCATCACCTACAAAATGCACCAGTTATATCTGCATAGGCTCCTCCAACAGCACCTCCCAGACCCATCTAACAATCCACTACTATGCCAAGGAGGTTCTTTCTAATAAAAAGGCTTTTTGTAATGGACAAATCTCCAGAGGTGAAGAAGGTTGCAGTGAAATAAGAATGCTGGAGGAGGGTTAACATTAGACAACTGAAGGAGAAATCTGCTCCAATCACGTGTGAGAGAAAGGCTGGCAGAGTCTTCCTAGAGTTGGAGCTGCAACTTTTTGGAGGCAGTTTTAGCAAGAGAGTGGTTGGTACCTGAAACTCACTGCCAGGGGAGGGGGTGGAATCAGATACAATTACTATGTTTAAGAGGCATTTAAACAGACATTTAAATAGGCAAGGCATGGAAGGATATAGTGCTAATAAGGGCAAATGGGATTACTGTAGATGGGCAAAAGGGTTAGCATGGAGCAGGTGGGCTGAAGGTGCTGTTTCTGTTCGGTACGACTCGATGACTCGATGACAAAGGAGGAGTTGTGGGGACAGAAGAGAAAATGAGATCAAAAAATGAAGGGGGTTGGACGTGAGAGTTGCCAGAAGTTGTTTAGATCTGAGGGGTGATGATAAAGTTGTGGCTTTGAACAGTTGAAATGAGCAAGATTTTCTTTGGCTACTGAAGATCTTGTGGGGATCAAGCAGAAAAGCTCAGATCAACCTCGATCCCACTGAGTGATGGGGAGATCTCGCAGGACTGGGTGGCCAACATCTCCCCCTGCTCCTGTTCTTGAAAGTCAACCAGAATCACCTACGCTTTGCATTTTGAGAGGATCGGAGACTGTGAACATTAGCCGGGTGTTGTTGGAAGGCTGTTGGTGAGCATGGGATGGAATGGAATAATCAGTGCAAGGAGAGGAAGAAGTGAGAAGAGACAAGTTCAGTGATAAAGCAACAACTGGAGCACCATGGAGGAAATGTAGCTGTGCTGGGAATGGTGGCATCCTGTTGAACAGTGGGCGGACTTTCAAAACATTTGCCTCTCATTTACTAGCAGGCAATCTGTCACCAAAAGCACCATAGTCCAAAAGCAGTGTTGGAGCTCATAAAAGCAAAGGTAATCATGCTAAAAGGTAAATCACGTAATGGATAGAGGAGCGGGCTAACATCGTGACAGTATATTAGAACAATAAAGATGTAGGAAAGAGAACTACCTTCCATGAAATCAATAGTGATATGCAGGGATGGATAAGTGGGTTCTCTCAGTGGTACTTGTGTAAGGAACTGGTCAGATATCTACTGGGGGTTCTCAAAGATATAAATCTCCAGTTAGCCCACATCTGAAGTATTGCATTCAATTCTGGTTGCTGCATTACCGGAAGGATGTGGAGGCTTTGGAGAGGGTGCAGAAGAGGTTCACCAGGATGCTGCCTGGATTAGAGGGCATAAGATTAGATATCTTTATTAGTCACATGTACATCTAAACACACAGTGAAATACATCTTTTTGTGTAGTGTTCTGGGGGCAGCCCGCAAGTGTCGCCACGCTTCCGGCGCCAACATAGCACACCCACAACTTTCTAAACTGTACGTCTTTGGAATGTGGGAGGAAACCAGAGCACCCGGAGGAAACGCACGCAGACATGGGGATAACGTACAAACTCCTTACAGACAGTGGCCAGACCTGAACCCAGGTTGCTGGCGCTGTAAAGCATTACGCTAACCGCTACGCTACCATGCCTGCCTATAAGGAGGTGTGCTATCTGTGCTATAAGGAGAGGTTGGACAAACTTGGCTTGTTTTCTCTGGAGCGACAGAGGCTGAGGGGAGGTCTGATAGATGTTTATAAGATTATGAGAGGCATAGATGGAATAGACAGCGGGTATCTTTCTCCCAGGGTTGAAATGTCTAAAAATAGAGGGCACGCATTTAAGGTGAAAGGGGGTACATTCAAAGGAGATGTGTGGGGTAGGTTTTGTTACACAGAGAGTGGTGGGTGACTGGAACACGCTGCCTGGGGTGGTGGTGGAGGCAGATACGATAGAGACGTTTAAAAGGCTGTTAGGCACATGGATGTGCAGAGAATGGAGGGGTTGTTTAGGCAGAAGGGATTCGTTTAGTTAGGCATTTAATTATTAGTTTAATTAGTTCAGCACAACATTGTGGGCCAAAGAGCCTGTCCCTGTGCTGTACTGTTCTGTGTTCTATGTTCTGTATCCGGAAATCTTATCCAGATGTTCTCTGATCTTACAGAATATAATGAATACCACACAGGATAAACCAGATGTTGCAAAAAGCACCACCTCTGCTCAGAGAGCTCTGGTACTGTCTTATCATGATAAGAAATGTATTATCAAGGTAAACATACTGAAAGGAAAACTCCTTCCCGAACAACCCTTCCGAAAAGCAATATGTACACTTGTTTAAACATTCGACTGGGGAGAAATAATCTTGAATACTTTAAGAGGAATAACCTTAACTCCCAGTTGTCGAGTTTCAGTTTTGTTTGTGTTGCCACCTGGATGTCTAGAATTCTCACGTGTGGCGATCTGTTACTGGGGACCTGCCCACGTGTGGTGGTCTGTTACTGGGGACCTGCCCGCGTGTGGCGATCTGTTACTAAGGACCTGCCCACGTGTGGTGGTCTGTTACTGGGGACCTGCCCGCGTGTGGCAATCTGTTACTGGGGACCTGCCCACGTGTGGTGGTCTGTTACTGGGGACCTGCCCGCGTGTGGCAATCTGTTACTGGGGACCTGCCCACGTGTGGTGGTCTGTTACTGGGGACCTGCCCGCGTGTGGTAATCTGTTACTGGGGACCTGCCCACGTGTGGTGGTCTGTTACTAAGGACCTGCCCGTGTGTGGCAATCTGTTACTGGGGACCTGCCCGTGTGTGGCAATCTGTTACTGGGGACCTGCCCGCGTGTGGCAATCTGTTACTGGGGACCTGCCCATGTGTGGGGATCTGTTACTGGGGACCTGCCCGCGTGTGGCAATCTGTTACTGGGGACCTGCCCACGTGTGGTGGTCTGTTACTAAGGACCTGCCCGCGTGTGGCAATCTGTTACTGGGGACCTGCCCACGTGTGGTGGTCTGTTACTAAGGACCTGCCCGCGTGTGGCAATCTGTTACTGGGGACCTGCCCATGTGTGGGGATCTGTTACTGGGGACCTGCCCGCGTGTGGCAATCTGTTACTGGGGACCTGCCCACGTGTGGTGGTCTGTTACTAAGGACCTGCCCGCGTGTGGCAATCTGTTACTGGGGACCTGCCCACGTGTGGGGATCTGTTACTGGGGACCTGAGGGCAATTGCTCAGGATCCACTTCTTTCCAACTAGCCGCAGTGGTACAGTGTTGATAGTATATTAAATGTATTATAACGTACGATGTCAAAGGATAACTTTTCTCGAGAACGAGAAGGTTTGATGTGTCTCCTGTTTGTTATATATTGTCATATTTCACTGTCGGAGCAATTGATTTCTTTCTGCTGTTCCTGTTGCATTGATCACTGCAGCACTTATAACTCAAAGCCTCTGGGAGATGGCATCAACACACCAGGCAGCAAGGTTGCTTGTGTATCAGTCAGCAATGTTATTTCAACAATGACAAAATAGTCAGAAATAACCGATGCAAATTCCTTGATTTTCTGTCATGGGAGGGGTTTAGGGGAAAGGGTGGGTTTTGCCCGGCCTCACCTGGGAACCGGCTATCTTCTGGTTGCCTTATTTACATAACCCCGTGAATCACATTAATGAGGGTGGAGGTGGAGCTGTGCATGGTAGCAGAGTGCTCCTGTCACTGCGTCAGTAATCCAGAGGTTTGTTCTGCTAACTGGTAGATATGAGTTCAAATAAGAGAGAGATAATTTATCTTTATTAGTCACATGTACATCAAAACACACAGTGAAATGCATCTTTTGCGTAGAGTGTTCTGGGGGCAGCCCGCAAGTGTCGCCACCTTCCGGCGCCAACGTAGCATGCCCACAACTTCCTAACCCGTACGTCTTTGGAATGTGGGAGGAAACCCTGAGCACCTGGAGGAAACCCACGCAGACACACAGGGAGAACGTACAAACTCCTTACAGCCAGCCACCAGAATTGAACCTGGGTCGCTGGTGCTGTAATAGTGTTATGCTAACCGCTACACTACCGTAACAACCTGCATAGGGTATATAACTTGTGTGGGTGAAAGCACGTAGTCTTTTTCCGAGGGAGGGGGTGCTAAAAACAAGAGGGCATAGGTTTAAAATCAGAGGTGAGAGATTTAAAAGGGACATCAGGGACAGCTTCTTCACACAAAGGGTGGTGCGTATTTGGAATGAGCTGCCAGAAATAGCAGTTGAGGCAGTCACATCAGCAACATTTAAAAGCCATCTAGATAAGTACATGGATCGGAGAGGTTTAGAGGGCTCTGGGCCAAACGTGGGCAGATGGGATGAGCTCGCTGGGTAACACTGTTGGCATGGGCGAGATGGGCCGAAGGGCCTGTTTCCGTGCTGTGTGAGTCTATGAACTGGGAAAGTTATATTTTTATAAACCTGAAGTAATTGTACTTTTAGCAATGTGGGGAATCTCAACTATCAGCATCAAAATCATATACAGAAGCCCGTCAATTGATTCAGAGACATGAGTTTGTATCCTGTCTTGGAAGCTGAGGATGTTAAAATTCAAATCATGAAATATATCTGGAATTAAAATGAGTTGTGCCCATGAAACTACCAGATTGTCATAACATTCAAGTGTCCTCTCGGGAAGGAAATCTGCCGACCTTACCTCGTCTCTGGTCTGTATGTGAGCCCAGACCCCCAGCAAGGTTCCTCACTTGGTTCAAGGGCAGTCTGGGATGGGCAATAAGTACTGGCCATGCCTGTGACACCCATGTCATGAGGATGAATATGATGAACCCTTGAAAGCCTTTAGAAAGATGCACAAAGGATCATTGATGACCTTTCCCATGCTTAAGGGGTGGTAGAGGAAAAGGAAATGAGTGTGTGAGTCTGCTCATCGCAGGTTAAACCCAATTTCGACCTCTCCTGTTTAATCATTGAGTGATTTGGCACAATATCAGCTCCAGGGCAGAATGGGGATCCTAAATCCCACTTCAAGGGGCAGAGAGAAATCTCAAACACTGTCTTGTTGCTTAAGCTCCCTTCTGGTAGCAGTAAGTAGGTCACAAAAATTATATTTGAAAAATGATGAAGCAATGTGTTAGTTCATTCTCCATCTTCAGACAGGCTTGATTATTTTATAGATGCAATTAAATCTGAACAAGCAGTGCAAGAATATCGCCAAAATGAAATTTGTGAGACGGCAGAGATATCGGCTCCCACATTATGGGAGTAATTTGTTGTATGAATAGAGTAATTTTCTTATTTCACTGGATTTTCATAAACGGTTAAATTCAGCTGTGGTAGCAACTAGGAGAAGCTTGGAAGCCGAAGACTATTAATTTGCAGGCTTTCACTTGAAAAGTAATAAGACTGCATTGCTTCTGATTGCTCTTTGTTGTAAGCACAAATGTGGTAATAATATATTACTCCCTCTCTGTGAAGTGACAGTGTGCGATGTCTGTACTGCAGTGCTATATACAGTGCAGAATGGAAGTGCACAATTTTGCCAGTGTTGTTAAAGCTCTAATAGTATCAATCCCTTGCAGAGTGGTGTTCACGCGGAATATTGACCAGACCAACTAAGACAGATTTTCTTTCCTGAAGGACACTAGTGAGCCAGCTGGGATTTTACAATAATTTGGTAGTTTCATGGTCAGACAGGCTTTTTAATTAAATTTATGTTCCCCAGATGCTGTGGCAGGATTCAAACTCATGATTCTGGATGGCAGTCCAGTAACTTAACCACTTTGCTACTGCTCCACTCAAGTCGGTTGTAAAGCAGATTTGCGTCATCCACGATATTTTGGTTTTATGTGAACTACAATGCTGATTTGTCATGCTGTAATGTCACCCTCCTACCCATTGGTGGCACTGAAGCTCCCCCACTGAGGGAGGCTACATTGACAGTGGATCAAGCATCTGTGGGCACCTTCCATTATAAATATGGAAGTAGGTATTTATAATGGAAAAAGTTGTCAGGAAGGGCATACATGTGTAGCATCTTTAATATATTTCCAGTCAGTCTGTGAAGGTGCATTTACAAGGCCAGTTTAAGTGCGGTTGGTTAGTGGACTGGGAGGATAATTGGACTGAATGCAGGCAGATTCAGCGTCGTTTTAAAGTCAATAGGATCAATTTTTGCCTTTAGTGCCTGAGAAAAGAGAGGAAAATAAAGATAATTTTCTGAATACAGAATTCCATTAAAAAGTTAAACCGGGATTTAAATAGTGCCTTTGACATTCTCAAGATATCTCAAAGAATTCCAGAGCCCCTGAAGTGTATTTTGAGGTGTAGTCACAGTTACAATGTAAGGGGTGTGGCAGGCAATAAACATACAGCAAGCTCCCAGAAACCGTGGTGTTATGTTGTCCAGATAATCTTTGTTGCTTGTGGGATAAAGGCTGGATCGGACACTAGAGGTAATTCCTCTGTTTCTCTTCAAATATTGCCTGAAATCTTTTACATCCTGTTTTTTATTCATTCAAGGGATGTCGGCTCTGCAGGCTGAGCCAGCAATTAATCGCCCATTCCTAGTTGCCCTTGAGAATGCGGTGGTGAGCTGCCTTCTTTGAGGCGTGAATATGCTCACAGAGCTGTCAGGGAGTGAGTTCCGGGATTTTGACCCAACGACGGTGAAGGAACAGCGATATTTTCAAGTCAGCATGGTGTTTGACTTGGAGGACAGGACTAGGCTACACGGGCAAGCTAGGCCTCGGTTTAACTTTTTTTAAAATAAATTAATTTTTCAGGATCTGGGAGCCCCCACCAAGGCCAGGATTTATTACCCATCTTTAATTGCCCTGGAGAACATGATAGTTGAAATAGGTTCCTGAACCACTGCACTCCTGGTGGAGGAAGTCATGCAGGATCGGAGTAGCAGGATTTAGACAAAGGAACGGTGATTTATGATGATGTTCCCATTCCCATGTGCCTGTAGCTCTTGTCCTTCTTGAAGGACAAGTGGTGTTGTCAGAGTAGCCTGGGCAATGACTTGAGTTCATTTTGTAGAGTGCTGTGCGCTGCTGGTGGAGGGAGTGAACGTTTAGGGTTCTGGATGGTGTACTGTATCTCTGTGAATGAACATACAATATATGATTGGATTACATTACATACAAGCTGGGATTTATGACTTCTTCTATTTTTTTGGATAAGATAAGATATCTTTATTAGTCACATGTACATCGAAACATACAGTGAAATGCATCTTTTGCGTAGGGTGTTCTGGGGGCAGCCCGCAAGCGTCGCCACGCTTCTGGCGCCACCATAGCATGCCCAGAACTTCCTAACCCGTACGTCTTTGGAATGTGGGAGGAAACCAGAGGAAAATCATGCAGACTTGGGGAGAACAGACAAACTCCTTACAGACAGTGGCCGGAATTGAACCCGGGTCGCTGGTGCTGTAATAACATTACGCTAACCGCTGCACTACCGGGCCTGCTCATGGATGTGAGTGTTGCTAACAAAGCCAGCATTTATTCCCCATTCCCAATTGTACTTGAGAAAGCAGTGGTCAAAGAATGTCAAGAAGAAACATTGCAGTGGTTGGATTCACACCTTGTGAAAGAAGATGGTCGTGTCCATTGGAGGGCACTCGTCCCAGCCCCAGGATATCTCTGCAGCAGTTCCTCAGTACAGTGTCCTAGGTCCAACCATCTTCTGCTGCTTCATCAATGATCTTTCTTCCATCATACGGTCAGAAGTGGGGATATTTGCTGATGATTGCATGGCGTTCAATTCCATTCGCAACTTCTCAGCAAATGAGGCATTCCAGGCAAAATCTAGACCTCATCCCAAAATGGGCTGATAAGTGGCAGGCAATATACCCAGCACAAAAATGCCAGGTAGTGACCATCTCCAGCAAGAGAGAGTCTAACCATCTACACTTGACGTTCAATGTCATTACCATCACCAAGTTCCTCATCATCAATATCCTGGGAGTGACCATTGACCAGAAACTCCAGCTACATAAATACTGTGGCCATAAGAACAGGTTAGGGACTGGGTATCCTGTGGTGAATGACTCTGCCCCAACCACCTTTCCACCAACCATCTACATGGCATACACCAGGAGATACTCTGCAGGTCAGGCAGCACCTGTGATGAGAGAATTTCAGGCTGATGATCTTTCATCAGGTACTGCCTGATAGTCTGAGATGTTTTCTATTTTTCATTTCTGATTTCTGGCATCTGCTTCAGGCTCTTTGAACGAGCCTTTGAATAATCCATCTGGCTAACATAAAAAATAAGGAGTAAGCCATTAAGGCCTTCAGACCTACTCCACTGTTCAGTACCATCTGATCCTCTATCTCAATATCATATTCCCAGCCTCTCCCTGTGCCCCTTGATGCCTTTTGTGTCTAGAAATCTATATCCAGTGACTTCCCCTTTGCAGTCTTCTGTGGTAGAGAGAACTCCAGAGTCTCCTCATTTCAGTCCTAAATGTCTTACACCATAAACTGAGATGTGACCCCTCATTCTGGACCCACCCCAAGTCAGGGAAAACTTCCTACATTCATCCTGCCAAGCCCTGTCGGAATTTATATGTCTGAATGATATTTCCTCTCATTCTTCTGAACTCTATTGAATACAAGCAGACTTGAATGTGCAAGGCATGGTTAGAAAGTTTGCAGATGACACTAAAATAGGTGGTGTCCTTGACAGTGAAGATGATTATCAGGATTTACAGAGGGATCTTGATCAGCTGGGTAAGTGAGCAGAGGAATGGCAAATGGAGTTTAATTGAGACAAGTGCGAGATGTTGTATTTTGGGAGGAAAAATGAGGGTAGGACCTTCTCAGTAAAAAGTGGGGCCCTGGGGAGTGTTGTAGAACACAGGAACCTAGGAGTACTACTACATGGTTCGCTGAAAGTGATGTCACAGGTAGACAGTGGTGAAGAAGGCTTTTGGTACTCTGGCCTTCATCACTCATGGTATTGAGTATGAAAGTCACCCTGCTATAGGAAAGATGCCATTGAACTGGAATGAGTGCAGAAGAGACTTATGAGGCTGTTGCTGGGACTTGAGGGACTGAGTTATGGAGAGAGGCTGAGCAGGTTGAGACTACTTTCACTGGAGCGCAGGAGACTGAGAGGTGATGTTATAGAGATGTGTAAAATCATGAGGGGCATAGATAGGGTGAATGTGCATAGTCTTTTTCCCAAGATTGAGGAATCAAGAACTAAAGGGTATAGGTTTAAGGTGAGAGAGGAGAGATTTAATAGGAACCTGAGGGGCAACTTTTTCACCTAGAGAGTGGTCAATATATGGAATGAACTGCCAGAGGAAGTGATTGAGGCAGGTACATTCACAATATTTAACAGTACTTCGACAGGTATGTGGATAGGAGAGGTTTAGAGGGATATGGACCAAGCACAGGCAAGTAGGACTAGTTCAGATGGGAATCTTGGTCGCCATGGACCAGTTGGGCTGAGGGGCCCGTTTCCGTGCTGTATGACTCTATGAACCAATCTCTCCTCACACAACAGTCCTGTTGTCCCAGGGATCAGTGTGGTATCTCTATGTGTCTGGATGTCAGTCTTAACTTGATAATGTTCCTGGGATGGTTTGCCACATTGAAACTGCTGCATCAAACTGCTGTTGATTACAGAACAGGTTAGTTAAACATTGGGATCATGCTCAGGAAGCTACAAAAAGCCTCTTGTCATTATCCTATCATGACTAAACATGGAATAAATATGTTACTTCCACAGCACAGATTATTTTATCCCTGTGGCATATGTGAAGGTCCCAAGAGGTAGAAATCATTAGCAGGCAAGCTTAGCGTGATGCAAGTATTGGGGGCTCTGGAAGAAACTGGTTCATTACAATATTATGCTGCAAAGAAATTGTTTTACAAGTTGAAACTCTCTGGTACAGCATTCTGTGGTCCAGCAACTCCTGTGGTCTGGCATGTTTTGAATCTGTAGTGTAGATCTGTACTAATTAAGAAATTCTAACTAAGATCTAACTAAGAGCTTTACTAGTAAATTGGTAGCTAACTAACCTACCAGTGCAACTTTTGCAATCTCAGCCAACTCATAGAAACTGGGTTACAAACAGTTCTTGGAATGCTAATGTGATCTGGTAAGTCTATTGGTAAAAACAAAACAGTTCTCCTGCTCAAAGGAAGATGATTTGAGGCAATTTCTGTGGTCCAGATTTTCTGTAGTCCAGCACCAATCAGATCCCAAGGGTCATAGAGTCATACAGCACGGAAACAGGCCCTTCGGCCCAACTGGTCCATGCCGACCAAGTTTCCCATCTAAGCTAGATGGAAAACATGATGATGCTGGAGGAACTCAGCAGGCCAGGCAACATCCGTGGAGAATGCTGGCAGTTGGTCAATGTTTCGGATCAGGACCCTTCTTCAGGTTTCTCTTCCCATCTAAGCTAGTCCCATTTGCCTGTGTTTTAGCCCATATCCCTCTAAACCTTTCCTATCCATGTACCTATCCAAGTACCTTTTAAATGTTGTTAATGTACCTGCCCCAACCACTTCACCTGGCAGCTCATTCCATATACTGACCACTCACTGGGTGAAAAAACTGCCCTTCAATTCCTATTAAAAATCTCCCCTCTCACCATAAACCTATGTCCTCTAGTCCCTGATTCCCCAAGCAGGCCAGATTAGAGAGTCTCAACCTGTAATAGATCAGCATGAAGGTTACAGAAGGGATGTTAGGGCAGAAGGCCTTTGATAAGATGCCACACAAGAGGTTAGAGTTTTTAATGTTGTGACTAGCAGAATAGTTAAGGGGAAAGGGTGTATGCAGTGAATCTGGACTTCGATAAGGTCCCACACAAGAGTTTATGAAAGGAAAGTTGAGCACATGCGATTGGAGGTGATGTACTCGGGTGGAGTGAGAACAGAAACAGAGTAGAAAGAAAAAGGTAATTTTCATACCGGGAGATAGCCAGTGAGGTGCCACAGGGACTGGCACCCAGCTTTCACAATCTATATCCATGATTTGGTAAGGTGACCAAGTGTAGGATAATGATAGATAGCTGGCTGGTATTATAGGGTCTGAAGAGGAAGCAGAGAAACTTCGGGAGCTACGGACCGGTTAAGTGAATGGGATTGGCTATAACAGATGGAATGGAATGTGGAAAAATGTGAGTCCATCCACTTTGGTAGAAGAAGTACAAGCATGGATTAGTTTTTAAATAATGATAGATTGAAAGGTGTCGATGTTCAAAGGAACCTGTATCTCTTTGTACACGAGCCACTGAAAGTTAATGTACAGGTTCCACAAGCTATTAGAAAGGCAAATGCTGACCTCTGGTGCTGTCTGTGTGGAGTTTTCACGTTCTCCCTGTGACAACATGGGTTTGTTCTCGGTGCTCTGGTTTCCTCCCACATTGCAAATGAATGGGCCACTGTAAATTGCCCCTAGTGTGTAGGTGAACGGTAGTATCTGCAGGGAGTTGAATCAAAATCGGATTTATTATCACTGACATATGACGAGAAATTTGTTGTTTTGCGGCAGCAGTACAGTGTGAGACATAAAGTCCATAAATTACAAAAATAAATAAAGAGTACAAAAAGAAAAGAATAAAGAGGTAGTATTCATGGTTGGAATGTGGGGAAAATGAAACAGAAATTGGCATTAGTGTCGTCGTCGTGGTGGCTACCCCTCGAGGTCGAGGATGATGGTCTTCGTTCCGTCGATCTATTTATGGGCTCTCAAGTGGCTTATTGAGTCCAATCTTGGCTCTGAAAATTAAGCCCACAGAGCAAAGACACCTGTGCGTGTATTTGTTTAACGTGTACTTGATGTTGCACTACAAAAAGCACACGATACTTCACAAATCAACCAACTGATTCCAATGGATGGAAACCACGACGATGGGAGCTGATGGATTTGTTGCCGCCTTCATCCACCTTCACAGCCATTGAATTCAAAATAACTTCGTCCGCCTGTTCCGCTGTTGAGCTCTTGGTTGGATAGTTCTTTGTCAGGGACCTCACTATCGACCTTACTGCCATGGGTGACCCTACCAGGAGCATAGCTCCAGACAGCATCACTCTCAGGATCTCAGGACCACACAAGCTTCTCCACCACAACAAGGTGACAATCCACGGAGAAGGGCATTAGTGTAGGATTAGTTTAAGTGGGTGCTTTATGGCCGGCACAGACTCAGTGGGTCGAAGGGCCTGTTTCTGTGCCGTGTGACTCTGAGTATGTTAGCCTTTATTAGAAGATGATTGCAAAGTCTAGGCAAGTTAAATGATAAAGTCAAAACTAAAGAAAGGGTTAATTTGAGTTCTTTGGAACTCCCCAAACCCTACAAAACAAAATGGGTATTTAATGTCAGTGGAAAATTACGTTTCATGCATGCTTCTTTTCTTTATGATATCTTCCCTTGGAAAATTAATTGCAGGGAACAGATGGGCCCTGGTTTGGATGCTGGCCAGCGCGGAGGGTGCTGACCTCAGTGGCCGCTCCGGTTGGCTTATACCATCTCAGAGCCAAGGAGAGCAGATATTAGACAAGGTTCCTGCTCCTGACTGGTGCTCTCCGTGGATCCCAGAGGGTGATCCAGGATCCGGCTCAACCATGGCGTTCTTCACGGTCTACTACTGCTAAGGATCACACAGGGACAGTGGCCCTTTGAGCAAATAGAAAAACCAGTTGTACATCATCCATAGACATATGACCAATTGGGCATTTGCTGACACAAAATGATGTTCACTGTTACCGAAGTATCCTGTAGGGAAGGTGGCATAAATATTGTGAGGAAGCTGTACCAATTTACAACTCTAGGAGAGAGAGAGAGTGAAGCTCAGACAATACCCATGGGGTGGAAGGTTTACCACCTTGGGCCTTTCCTTCTGCAATGTCACTGGGCAATTTTTTCTTAACGTCTGCTTAAAAAAGTCACTTGACACCCACACAAATTAACTTGAGAGACAGCAACAGAGAAATGATGTGCTTCCCATTCTGGGCACAGTAGTGCATTGTGATAAAAACACAAGGGGAAATAAAAGTCACCAGCCATTCATCACTTCTTTTGTTTAATTTTGATTTGAATTCTACTCTAGCCTGGAGGTGTAGTCTCAGCGGGGGAGCCCTTTCTCTTTGTGTCATTGGGACAGGAACCATTGAGGACAGTGTGCTGTTTTGCAATTCTAATTTTGCCCTTTGGCAAGATATTCATTCTTTTTCTTCTGGTGTAAAAAGCACAGAAACAGGCCCTTCGGCCCATCATGCCCATACTGACCTATTTTCTCCATCTATGCTCATCCCATTTGCCCACATTAGGACTGTATCCTTCCATGCCTTGCCTGTCCAAATGTCTCATAAACGTAGTGACTTTACCTGACTCCACCACCTCATCTGGCAGCAAGTTCCAGATAGCAAGATCCTGAAGCAGGGTTTCGACCCGAAACGTCGACATTTCCTTTCCTCCCACAGATGCTTCTCGACCCGCTGAGTCCCACCAGCAGATTGCTTGTTGTCCCAGATTCTGGCATCTGCAGTCTCTGGAATCTCCAGATAGCAAACACTCTCTGTGTAAAAAATCCTTCCTCTCAGATCTCCTGTAAACCTCCTTCCTCTCTGTGGCCAACTCCTAATGTTGACAGCAAAGTGGATGTCCACGATTAAAAACCCAAGCTTAATTATGTGTGTTTTTAAGTATTCTCAACGGTTTTTTTTGCTCCCCTTCCATCCTGGAGCCATTGGTGCCTGATCCTTCCATATCTTCTCCAGTTCTCTGTGTAAGGTGGCAGATGGAGTTCAGCCCAGAAAAGTGTGAAGTGATACACTTTGGAAGATAGAATTTGAAGGCAGAATACAAGGTTAATGGCAGGACTCTTAGCAGTGTGGAGGAACAGAGGGATCTTGGGGTTCACGTCCATAGATCCCTCAAGGTTGCCGCACAGGTCAATAAGGTTGTTAAGAAGGCATATGCTGTGTTGGCCTTCATTAGTCGGGGTACTGAGTTCAAGAGCAGTGAGGTAATGTTGCAGCTCTATGGAACTCTGGTTAGACCACACTTGGAGTATTGTGTTCAGTTCTGGTCGTCTCATTACAGGAAGGATGTGGAACCTTTAGAGAGGGTGCAGAGGAGATTTATCAGGATGTTGCCTGGATTGGAGAGCATGTCTTATGAGGATAAGTTGAGTGAGCTAGGGCTTTTCTCTTTGGAGAGGAGGAGGATGAGAAGTGACTTGATAGAGGTGCACAAGATGATAAGAGGCATAGATCAAGTGGACAGTCAGAGACTTTTTCCCAGGGCGTAAATAGCTCACACGAGGGGACATAATTTTAAGTTGATTGGAGGAAGGTATAAGGGGGATGTCAGAGGTAAGTTTTTCACACAGAGTGGTGGGTGCGTGGAACGCACTGAGGCAGAGGTTGTGGGGGCAGATACATCAGGGACATTTAAGAGATTCTTAGATAGTCACATGAATGATAGAGAAATGGGGGGGCTACGTGGGAGGGAAGGGTTAGATAGATATTAGAGTGGGATAAAATGTCGGCACAACATCGTGGGCCAAAGGGCCTGTACTGTGCTGAAATGTTCTATGTTTTAAACCTCAGCAACAAGGGAATGCTGCTGAGCCAGATTCTGTTCTATCCACATTTCCATTAAAGGTCAGTGGATGGTGATCAGGAGGAGAAGCTGTGCCCTTCTACCCTCACATAGGTAGGAGACGAGGTGGGGAGGATAATCGATGGAGCAAAGGGAATTTCTCTGATAGGGTGAAATAATGTAGCTGCTTAGGAGCAGTTGTGCTCCTTTACCTGTAAGGTGTGTTGCTCATGTTTTAAAGTCTTTTTTATTTTTGTAATTTATAGTAATCAGAATCAAAATCAGTTTATTATCACTGATGTATGTTGTGAAATTTGTTGTTTTGTGGCAGCAGGACAGTGCAAGACATAAAAATTGCTATAAGTTACATAAAACAATAGTGCAAAAGAGGAATAACGAGGTGGTGTTCATGGTTCATGGACTGTTCAGAAATCTGATGGCGGAGGGGAAGAAGCTGTTCCTGAGGGGAAGAGGCTCCTGTACCTCCTCCCCCATGGTAGTAACGTGAAGGGGGCATGTCCCGGGTGGTGAGAGTCCTTAATGATGGATGCCACCTTCTTGAGGCACCGCCTCTTGAAGATGGCCTCAGTGGTGGGGAGGGTTGTGCCCATGATGGAGCTGGCTGAGTCTACAACCCTCTGCAGCCTCTTTCGATCCTGCGCATTTGGACCCTCCATACCAGGCGGTGATGGAACCAGTCAAAATGCTCTCCACTGTACATCTGTAGAAATTTGCAAGCGTCTTTCGTGACATACCAAATCTCCGCAAACTTCATATCTTTATAAACTTTATATCTTTGCACTACTGCTGACGCAAAACAACAAATTTCACAACATGTAAGTCAGTGATAATAAAACTGATTCCGATTCTGATTTTAAAGTCTGTGTAATGTAGTTTAGTCTGGCCTACTGGGACTTCTGATTGTTATTTAAATAGGTTATAACTTGGTTCTTTGTCAGAGTGTGAAACAGCACAGAAACAGGCCCTTCGGCCCAACTCGTCCATGCCAACCAAGGCGCCTACCTGAGCTAGTCCCACTTGCCCGTGTTTGGGCCATATCCCTCTAAACCTTCCCTGTCCAAGTGTCCATTAAACATTGTAATTGTACCTGCCTCAACCACTTCCTTTGGCAGCTCGTTCCATATACCCACTGCCCTCTGTGTGGAAAAACTTGCCCCTCAGGTCCCCTTTAAATCTTTCCCCTCTCACCTTAAACCCATGCCCTCTCCTGCACACTCCCCTACCCTGGGAAAAAGACTGACCATCCACCTTATCTATGCCCCTCATGATCTTACAAACCCCTATAAGGTCATCCCTCACACTCCGATGTTCCAGGGAAAAAAAGCCCCAGCCATTCCAGTCTCTCATAACCTCCAGTCCTAGTAAGGTCGTTTTGAATCTTTCCTGCAACTTTAATCCTTCCTATAGCTAGCCGACCAGAACTGCACAAAATGCTCCAAGTGCGATCTGACCAAGGAGTTCAGAGTCTTCACTGGTTTTCATGCTGGGCTAGGAATCCTCTCTCAAGCCGAGATAGCTAAATTTATAGCTAGCACTTGGCAGGGTTTCATCTGAACACCATCACAAGTGAAAAGGGTGCATAAGGGGGATACAAAACAGGAGGGAGCCCATTCTGCTTTGCAAAAGGGTCTGCCTGAAACTCGTTGGTCTTCCAGCACAACAAGTTGTCCGTGAGGGAATGTTGCTGACTAGCACATTCCAGACTGCAGGAGTACGTGCTGTGGGATGCACTGAAGCTCGGTGCAGCTCTGTGGGGAAGGACCCCAGTCTAAGGTCCAACTGCCACTCGACATTGAGGGGCTGAACCCAAAAACCTCTCAAGCACTAGAAGATTTGGACTGCTCATAGGGGGCCACCTGGGGGCAATGGTGCTCTGTACACTGAATGTGTTTGCACTACAAATGTAGGGAACCTTCAACTCTCTGAATGTATAGACTGAACAACACTGTGAATGTAAAGAAAGCCATGCTCTGTTGTTTTGTATTTCTTGTATATATTTTTGTGAATGAAGTTTATTTTTGCATTAAGAGAATTTCCAACTCATCTGCATGGCAAGGCAGAGAGACTGATTACCACTGGACAGCGGTGGAACACTGTGGTGCTCATTGGGTCTGCTTCATTGCAGGCATCCTCCTATTGGCTGGGATCAAGGGATTCCTGGGGAGCCTTCTGGAGCTGTGACCTACCTTTAAATCAGAATGAGTCGGAAGGAGGAGAAAAGGCTGAAACGTTGGTGAACATGAGTTCTCCTCACCTGCCAATTTCACACTGAAAACCGGCTGGTAACTGACTCCGTGTATCTGCAGTGCAATCTGCTGAACACATCGCTAATCACCCAGAGCAGCCTCTGTTCATGCTCTGGAAACTTGTTAGAAGTCCAAGTGACCGCTGCTAAACCAGTCAGGTGTAAGTGGGTGCTTGATGTTTCGGTGTCCCATGATCTGTGGCTAAGAGCATAGGCCCCAGGCAAGGGAGGAGGAGCACAGCCAAGCTCTTGTGCTTAAGCTGAGACAATGGAGGATTCAGAGGCTGTAAAACATCTACGTATCAGTCGATGTGAGTATGAGACAGAAGTTCTGAAATGGCTCTGGACTGCTCTGATAGAGAAATATTAATAGACAAGGACCTGACAGAGAACAAGATAAAGGAGGATGGAACAATTTCCTGTGGTCTGGTTGAACCAGACGACTCAATCTCGTGCTGTTAATAACTGTGCTAAAAGTTGCTGAAGAGATTGTAAATGAAAATGGGGTTAAGGTCACTCTAAAGCCTAGGAAATGGTTGCAAATGACAGGCTGAGACATGCAGGGTTGCTTTGTTTCTTGTTCTGTCATATTAGGTGTGGATAAGTAGCTCGCTCCTTGTGTAAGTGCAGAGCGCTCAGGGACTGTAATAAGAATGGAATTTTAAGTTCCAAAGCTATGGTCACTATTTTATCCTGGGATGCAGGTTGCAGGGGGCATGGATTGGAGATCAGGGTGGGAGGTGCAGGAGCTGGAGTACGCATTACTGACCATAGTGAGATAAGTACTCCGCTCCCACCACAGATGACCAGAAGATTCAACCAGTAACGCAAACAACATTGTGGGGATCAGAGCAACAAACAATCTGCTGGAGGAACTCAGCAGGTCGAGCAGCATCTGTGGGGAAAGGAATTGTCAACATGTCGGCTCGAAATCCTTCGTCAGGACTGGATTGTCAGATAGTCAAGGCCTTAGTTGTACTGATACTGTAGGAGTATGCAGATACATTACTCCATGCCTCATACTTGGCAGCAAACAATGCTGTTAAATCCTCAAAAATATCACTGAGATGTGATCTACATGGGAACAAGCTTGAGGCAATCGAAACATGTTGGATCATTGGGCTGTTGGCCATGTTTCTGTGAATACCTCCACTTGTGGAGATATTACAGCACCAGCGAACCGGGTTCTGTTCCGGCCGCTGTCTGTAAGGAGTTTGTACGTTCTCCCTGTGTCTGCGTGGGTTTCCTCCGGGTGTTCCGGTTTCCTCCCACGTTCCAAAGACGTACGGGTTAGGAAGTTGTGGGCGTGCTATGTTGGCACCGGAAACGTGGCGACACTTGCGGGCTGCCCCTGGAACACCCTACGCAAAAGATGCATCTCACTGTGTGTTTCAATGTACATGTGAGTAATAAAGAAATCTTATTTAAAAGTAGGCTGTTGTAATGCCTCTCTACACATGACCATGCTGTTCTCTGTCCATCTGCATGTTCAAACTGTGATTCTGACTGCTTTACAGCAATGTAACATTGTCACAGACAGTCCAGAGCACTTAGACTGCCAGTTCAGAGTCTCAACATGTAAAAGTTTTAAGTGTGCTTTTCCATTTGGTGCTTATATGTATTATATATAAAGGCAGCACACTTAAACTATTTACGTATTGTGACTTTACGCTGGCAATCGGAATGTTCTGCACTGTGACCGTATTACATTGCTGTCAGCCAGTCAGCATCATTGCATCTTAATGCCTTTGTAGACAGAATAGTTTTCCTCAAGGATTGTTGAAGGATGTTGCTGACTTTTGCTTGGCAAGTTTTGGGTACCCTTGTAGAATGCCCACTGAGTCTGTGCAATCCTCCATCTATTTACACTAACCCTACATTAAAGTTATGTGTTATTCTCCCCGTATTCCCATCAACCTCCCCCAAACTCGACCACTCAACGTCACACTGGAGACAATTTCCAGTGGCCAATTGACCCACCAAGCCACATGTCTTTGGGATGTGGGAGAGAAGCAGAGCATCCCAGAGAAACCCAAGTGGTCATAGGGAGAACTTGCAAGCTCCGTGCAGGCAACACCCAAGGTCAGGATTGAACCTAGGACTCTGGCACTGTGAGGCAGTAGCTCTACTAGCTGCGCCACTGTGTCATGGTTCCACACTGTGCCACACTGTATCTCTGATAGTCTTGGACCTCTGGAAACAAGGATCCGCAGCTGTCTTCTTTCTGAGGTCAAGGAAATGATTCCAATCCCTGGTTGGAGAATTTGCCTGACTAGTTAACAGTTCTTGTTTGCATTCTACCCATGAGGTGGAAAGGGGTGACGTGGAGGGATGGTGCCAGCTATATAAGAATATAGGAACAGGAGTAGGCCACTCGGCCCCTCAAGCCTGCCCTGCCATTCAGTATAATCATGGCTGATCTACACCAGCCTCTTCTCCTTTGCTATTAGTGTTATTTGCTGTGACAGAATCAAGTGTGCAACCCTTCTATTACACATGCAAGCAGAGCATCATTGTGGACACCCCGTTGTGGTTCTGCATGCAAATTCTGATGCTGGAAGTGAACACATTAAATGCAGTTGATGATGACTTTGTAGTAACTGCATCTGTGAAATCTGTGAAACTCTGTGCAGGCAACACCCAAAGAACCTAGTGTTGAAAACAGACATTAAATTAGATGGACGGAATTTGATTTGAGGAACTGAGACCTCTCCATGATCGTGAGTTGGGAGGTGAGCAGGTTTGCATCAAGCAGTCCATCGTTTGGTAGCTCCCAGTAGTTTGAAAGAAGAGACTTTGGCTGAGCTTCATTCAGGAATAGTCAGTGTGGAAACTTGACCCTGGACAGCAGTCTTGAATCAATGGGAAACAAATGCAGCATTTGCAAAAATTGTAGGACAAAGCCAGGAAAATCCCTTTCCAGTCTCAGTAATGCACACATAGACTTTAGTGAGAAAGGAAGTGACAGTTTCTTGGCCCTGAACAATACTTGCTCAAGGTGGGTTGAAGTGAAACACTTGGGTACATGTACTGCGGCTGAAAGTACTCCGGATGAGTTGAAATCTATATATACATGTCATGCATTACCTGAGGAGTCCATACAATGCCCCTCACTTTTAAGCTACTCTTTCAGCTAATTTTATGAAACAGAGTGGTATCAAATGTACTCTCATTCATCTACACGAACTACTTAGAAAGCTCTTGAGAAGCAAACACTGCAGGGATATTCAAATCCCAACATGAAATGTCACTTGGCCAGTTTCTTGCTCAAGTACAGAATAACTCCACTCATTACTGCGGGGTAAACCTCTAGAACTTTGGATAAAGAGGAGACCGAGACTCTGCTTAAGCCTTGTTCAATCAGCTTTGACTTCGAGAGTTGAAAAGAAGCAGTTGACTCAAAATTGACACCTGATGAGCACAGGTTCAGGCAAAACGAGTGTCCTCGAACCCTCTCCAGCAACTCAAGCTCATACATGTGGGAGATAGGAACCACAGTAGAAACTTATGGAACCCAGAGATATTTGGTTGAAATAGGTGGTGAGATCCAAAATGTTCAAGAAGATTTAATGATCTGCACTAGAAATGAAGGAATTGACTGTGGACTTCAGGAAGGGGAAGTTGGGAGAACACACACCAGTCACCGTTGAGGGGTCATTGGTGGAACGGGTGAGCAGCTTCCTGTTCCTGGGCGTCAACATCTCAGAGGATCTATCCTGGGCCCAACACATTGATGCAATCACGCAGAAGGCATGCCAGCGGCTCTACTTCGTTAGGAGTTTGAGGAGATTTGGTATGTCAGCAAAGACTCTTGCAAATTTCTATAGATGTACGGTGGAGAGCATTCTGACTGGTTGCATCACAGCCTGGTATGGAGGCTCCAATGCTCAGGATCGCAAGAGATTGTAGACTCAACCAGCTCCATCCCGGGCACAACCCTCCCCACCATCGAGGACACCTTCAAGAGGCGGTGCATCAATAAGGTGGCACCCATCACGAGGGACCCTCACCATCTGGGAAATGCCCCCTTCACATTACTACCATCAGGGAGGAGCCACAGGAGCCTTAATACCCACACTCAACAATTTAGAAACAGCTTCTTCCTCTCTGTCATCAGATTTCTATACGGTCCATGAATCCATGAACACTACCTTGTTATTCCTTTTTCTTGCACTATCTATTTATTTTGTAATTTATAGTAATTTCATGTTTTTGCACTGTACTGCTGCCGCAAAACAACAAATTTCACAACATATAAATCAGTGATAATAAACCTGATTCTGATTCTGAAGTTTGGAAGGTGAGCCACTCGATCATGAAGATGTGTCTGAGTCGGATCCATTGCAGGCATCAGGAAGAGGAGGACCAATGTCTGACAAGGAAGCAGAACCTTCTCTGAGTTCAAATCCAGACCCAAAAGTCAATCTATGAGGAGATCAGGAAGACTCCAAAAATCAGTTACTGGAGTAGTTTTATAGTTGTTCATTAAATATGTATATTGTTGAGCTAATTGTATCTCACTGTTGCTTTAAAATAAAGGAAACAATGCAGTGTATCTCCAAACAGTCATGTTTCCTG
The DNA here is from genome assembly GCF_009764475.1 of Pristis pectinata. Lineage (NCBI taxonomy): Eukaryota > Metazoa > Chordata > Chondrichthyes > Rhinopristiformes > Pristidae > Pristis > Pristis pectinata. Next base: position 8,120,795 of record NC_067422.1, read on the forward strand.
CATATCTGTGGTCATACTGTGGGCCTGATTGGCAAGGAGAGTCAAGTGATGTTCCTGCTTTGTATCCACATATCACTTTGCACAGTCTGGAATATTCAGCTCAGGCTCTCAACATGAAAATAATTTAAGTGCAACGCTTTGCAGATAATCCCATATGAAACTGTTTCTTACTGTTTTTATGAAGACATCACAGCTGCTTTTTGTGACAACTCTATAGCCAGCCAGACTAGATTTGATTGGGTAATTCCCACATTAGTAAGGATTTGTGACCACACTCCTATAAAGTCAAAGTCAAGGTCGAGTCTGTTGTCATGCATAAATACATGACTGCACAGGTGCAATGGAAAACTTACTAGAGCAACATTGCAGGCACATGGCATCAGAGACATAAGGTTCACAAGAAAAACATAAACATAAATTATGCAAAATTATACAAGAGAGAATACAATTAGAACAAAAAAACGAAGTCCATTACAGTGCAAAGTGGTCAGAGTGTTGCTATACTGAGGTAGTGATTAGGGTTGTGCAGGTTGGTTCAAGAACCGAATGGTTGAAGGGAAGTAGCTGCTCTTGAACCCGGTGGTGTGGGACTTCACACTTCTGTACCTCCTGCCTGGTGGTAGCTGCGAGAAGGTGGCACGGCCCGGATGGTGGGGATCTTTGATGATGGATGTTGCCTTCTTTAGGCAGCGCCTCCTATAGATACTTTTGATGGTGGGGAGGAACGTGCCTGTGATGTCCAAGTAAGAGACGTTGATTTTATTCATTTCATTTATATGTTGCATCCTTCATTTACTGCATTTTCGTGTTAAAAGGAGGTTACTATGCAGCAATTTGTTTAATTTTATTTGGGTGTGGGTGAAGGAAGCTGGAAAAACCAGGGCTGTTCCCATGCTTGTCACCCAATGTTGTAAATTCTTTTGTGGGCATTTCTTCACCAGCTCACCAGAAGACTGGCAAATAGGTTAGACTGCGGTCTTCTAAGGTCTGGATTAGATCAGTCTCAATCCTTACCCTAGTGGACAAGGCTTTGTAATGTGAAGCTAACCATAACTTAATCCATTGGGCTCTCGTCAAATGTGCAGAGCACCAATGTGGGAAATGGAAGGATTAACTTTGGCCCCGATTGGAGTACTTCATGAGGACACAGTTAAGGGAAGGGCAAGAGTAGAAAGAACTTTGTTTTCTACTTGCTCACTTTGTTTGAAAAGCTCATTCACCTACAAGGTGTGGACATTTCTGACGAGGCTCAATATTTATTGCTCCTGAACTACGTGGCTTACTCGACCATGATTAAGAGTTTTAGCAATGAGGTAAAAGTTTTGCTGTGGGTCTGATGCCACACATCAGCCAGACTAAGTGGGTACCAGGAGGTTTTCTTCCTTGTGAGATATGACCGAACCTAGTATATAGTGAACGTAAATTTTGCAGTTGCCGTGATGAGATTTGAACTCATGAACCATAGAGGAGGACGTTGGATGTTGGCCCGGCAAGTTAACCACTATACTACCATGCCTTTGAACTGTGTGATGCATACACTGGGTGCTGCAAGTGGAAAGCTTTCTTTGTCCCTCGCTGTGCTTCACTCTAATAAGTTTCTCCAACAGTACATAACCTCAAAGGACGGCAGCACTTTGAAAATGATTGCACCACAAGTATAAAACAACCATAAATCCATCATATAATCACAAGCCTAATGCTTTGTGCTTCAGATGTGGATGAATTAAAGTCACATATTTGTGGTCTGTAAGTGCTCCTCTGGCTGGTTTGAAGTGAATAATCACCATGTTTCAGTGTAGAATCAAAGTAAGCAAATGTATCGTTGTACCTGATCCAGTGTTTGATGAGATTGAATCTGCAGTGTGTTCAATTCAATCTGCTTTCTTGTTCTTTGTCACATTATAATCATTTTTTTGTTCCTCCAATCAGTTGTCTGTCTCTTGAGATGTCTAAAACTAGAGGGCTGAGGTTTTAGGAGAAGGGGTAAGAGGTTTAGAGGGGATCTTAGGAAGAGCTTTTTCAGCCAGGGGTTGGTTGGAATCTGGAACGCACTGCCTGAGGGAGTGGTGGAGGCAGAGACTCTCACAACATTTAAGAAGTATCTAGATGAGCACTTGATTTGCCAAAACATAGAAGGCTACAGACCAGCTGCTGGTAAATGGGATTGGTATGTTGGCACAACATTGTGGGCCAAAGGGCCTGTTCTGTGCTGTACTATGTTCTATAGTATAAATAGGTACTCGATAGTGGGCCAAGGGGCCTGTTTCTGTGCTGTATGACTCCATGACTCTTCTCATTTTGTTCCAGCTACCTGTGTTTAATGCTTTTAGTGGTCAAGATGAGTAATATCTTCATGGGCCCAGTTACAACGGGATACTCATTCCCTTTAAAGTTAAGGAATGGCTCTTCCTCCTCAGTTGACTTCACAGAGGTGAGGTACATCCTCCATGACAGAAAACAGAAAAGCAAAATATTGCAGATGTTTAGAATCATACAACACAGAAACTGTCCCTTCGGCCCACTGAGTCCATGCTGACCATCAAATACACTGATCCTACAGGCACAGTAGTGTAGCGGTTAGCGTAACGCTATTACAATGCCAGAGACCCGGGTTCAAACCCGGCCACTGTCTGTAAGGAGTTTGTATGTTCTCCCCGTGTCTGCATGGGTTTCCTCCAGGTGCTCCGGTTTCCTCCCACATTGCAAAGACGTACATGTTAGGAAGTTGTGGGCAAGCTATGTTGGCGCCAGAAGTGTGGCAACACCAGCAGGCTACCCCCAGAACACTCTCAGTAATGCAAACAGATGCATTTCACTTGTATTCCAATGTACGTGTGACTAATAAATAAATATCTTATCTCTTACTCTTTTTTGGGTTCTGATGCGGGGTCTCAACCTGAAACATTGACTTACGCCTTTTGCCTCCACAGATGCTGCTTGACCCCCTAAGTTCTTCTGGCATTCTGATTTTTGTTCCAAATTCCAGCACCTGTGGTATCTTTTGTCTTCTAATCCCACTTTAATCTCCCCACATTGCTTTCAGCTTCCCCTACATTTTACCACTCACTCACACACTAGGGACAATTTACAGTGGCCAATTGCACCTTACCAACCTGCACGTTTTTGGGATGTGGGAGGTAACCGGAGAACCCGGAGCAAACCCACGCAATCACAGGGAGAACGTGCAAGCTCCGCACAGACAGCACCCGAGGTCAGAATTGAACCCATGCCTCCGGTGCAGAGAGGCAGCGACACTACTAGCTGCGCCACTGTGCCGCACCTGTTTTGTACAGGGGGCTAGCCAGGAGTCATAGAGCCATAGATTCATTCAGCACAGAAGCAGGCCCTTCGGCCCAACTCATCCATGCCAACCAAGATGCCCATCTAAGCTAGTCCCATTTGCCTGCGTTTGCCCCATATCCCTCTTAACCTTTCCTATCCGTGTACCTGTCCAAATGTCTCTTAAATGTTGTTGTTGTACCTGCCTCAACCACTTCCTCTGGCAGCTCATTCCACATACATACCACCCTCTGTGTGAAAAAGTTTCCCCTCTTAAATCTTTCTCTTCTCACTTTAAACCTATGCCCTCTTGTTCCTAATTCCCTTTCCCTGGGAAAAAAGAGCCCTGTCAATTAAGATGAAGGGGACACTATGGCTGAAGAAGAAGGAAGCACTAGTGTGGCACAGATCTGCTGGAGGCAGAGAAACTGAGCGTCCTTATAGGAAACAGAACAAGAGGCGATGTAGTCAGGTCAGGTAGGGGTGTCTGTGGGCTTGTAATGAACTTTGTCCACTTGAGATGGAGATAGAGCAGGTGAGAAAGGGAAGGGAAGAGATGGGCCATGTCTTTTTCCCAAAGTTGGGGAATCACGGACTAGAGGGCATAGATTTAAGGTGGGAGGGGAAAGATTTAATAGGAAACTGAGGGGCATTTTTTTCACCCAAAGCGTGGTCAGTATATGGATTGAAGAGGAAGTGATTGAGGCAGGTACATTAATAACATTAAAAAGACACTTGGACAGGTACGGGGATAGGCAAGGTTCAGAGGATGTGGTTAAATGGGCCTAGCTTCGTTGGGAATCTTGGGCAGCATGGACCAGTTGGGCCGAAGGGCCTGTTTCCATGCTGTTTGACTGTGTGTGGAAGGGAGAACGGGGTAGAAATCGGCAGCAGGGGTGATGAGAGCTTTGCGTTCTGTACCAGAGCAGGGAGCAGCAGCAGTAGGGTTGTGCATGTGCCACAAGAGGAGGTGTGGAAGGGGACTTGAGTGGGATGTCCACATGTCCCACAAAGAGACAGCACTGCTTGCCCCCTCCCCACCCCCCCCCCCCACCCCCTTGCAAGTCTGATTTGGAGGAAGTGAGTGGAGTTGAAGGAGAAGTTGCTCGATGTAAGGACGGGTTGAACCGGGTGAAGGAAGGTGGTGGTGGAAGGGGGCTGGGTGGGCCTCAGTTAGAGGAAGAAGTCAAAGGTCCTCGTGCTGTCCTGGTATGGAATGGAGGGATAGGAGAACCACAGTGACGGTGAACTGGTCAGGATCAGGAAGCTGGAAGGTGTTAAAGTGGCACAGGGCATCAGAGGGCCCATGGCTGTGAGTGGGAAGGGATTGGACAAGGGGAAAAAGAATAGTCAAGTAAGAAGAAAGAAATCCTATGGGAACAGAACAGGCTGAAGCTGTGGATTCCCCAGGACCATCCTGTTTGTGGATCTCAAGGAAAAGCTGGAAGCGGACTGTGTTTTGGGATGGTTGTGGAGGGAAGATCACCTGAGGAAGGGAGGTCAGTTGTGGGGTCAGGGTCCAGTGGGAGGTACAAGGAGGTGTCAGAGCCTGTCAGGTAGGGGTTAATTCACTAAAACACAACCGCAACACCCTTGTCAGTAGTTTTGACAGCAGTGTCGGGATTGGTCCCGAGCAAGGAGTGATGCAAGTTCAGTTTAAAGTGACCATGAGCAGTGCAAAGATTGACCCAGTCAGTATCTCTCCGGCATTGACCGATGGATGCACGTAGAGAGGGTAAGAGACTGGAGGGATAAGTCCAAGTGGATCAGGAGTTCTGAAGATGGGAGAAAGGTCCACAGACTCCTGACCAAATAGAAGGACAGTTCAACACAAGGTCGCACTCGGAATTCATCGAGGTGACAGCAAGCGGGGATGATGCCGATGGCTCTGCTAAAGACAAGTCGTCTGGGATTAGAGAGGAGAGGATCAGATGGGATAGTGAAAGTATGGCAAGAGGTGGGACCTGAGGGGAGAGATGGGGGTCAGACGAAAGGGAAGCTGGAGAAGGACCTAGAGGAGTTTGAGAATTCAGGAGTTGTTGACATTTGTGATCTTGGGCGCCTAGAAGGAAGGAAAAGAGTTTTTTTGTTGAAACACCAAATGTGCTGAAGGATGATCTGGAGACAAGGACAGTTTTGTGATAGAGCGAATCAATGCTATTGGAGAGAGAGGTTGCGAACACACATGTCAATGCATGGCTTTAAACATGGATCATAGGATGCAATGAGAACAGTGCCTTAAGAAAACCTGAACATCTTGAACATGGGTGGATCGAATACGTGAAGTGATTAATGACCTGAAACGTTAACTCTGTTTCTCCCTCACAGATGCTGCTTTACTTCCTGAGTATTTCCAGACAGAAAATCTGCCCTGCATGCTTACAGTGGATCGCTAAACAGATGAGCACAATATGCTGTGGTGGTAGAAGCTAGAAATTCATTGCAGTAGTTCAGTGGAGAAACAAATGTTGCAGCTAAAATGGTGTTGGCATTGAGTGGAACTTCACAACACCACTGCAACGTCAAGTGAAGATCCTTACAACTCAGGAACTTTTAACTGAGATGGCTTTCTATAAAGAGCATAAAGTGCGATCTATTCAAGTGTAAGAACTTGCTTGTAAACTGTGCAAAACTCTTGAGAAATGCGGATCTGAGATGGCTTTTACTTATTCAGGACTTAGAAGCATTTTGTGAGACTTTAGCAAGTGTTGTTACTTTTGACAAGGTAACTGAAGACAGTTGTCTCTGTTTTTTCCAGATGGGACACCCATCAGTGAGCTCACCTGGTCTTCTTCATTGGCGGTGGTAGCAGTGTCCTTCTCTGGGCTCTTCACCTTCATCTTCCTCATGCTGGCCTGCCTCTGCTGCAAGAAGGGAGACATTGGGTTTAAGGTAAGAGGAACGAGTTCCTTGATTGGCCTCTATTCTGTTTGTGGGCAGAGCTATAGAGATTGGAACACAAGGAGCTAGTAAAACTGATGCTCCTTTGGGCTGAGAAAGAATCTGATATGGAGAAAATTTTAGTGTTCAAAGTTGTGAATCAGTACACCTCAGGAGAGAATGCAGTGACACAGATATGTTGCGGAGTCAGTTCAGGATGGATAAATCAAGGCAGGGATGGAGGTATAGAGGAGTGTGAGCTGGGCAGGAGATATGCAGGAGTGTGTGTGGGGACAGATATGTGGAGGGGTGTGTGTGGGGACGGATATGTGGAGGGGTGTGTGGGGACGGATATGTGGAGGTATGTGTAGGGACGGATATGTGGAGGGGTGTGTGGGGATGGGTATGTGGAGGGCTGTGTGGGGATGGTTATGTGGAGATGTGTGTGGGGACGGATATGTGGAGGTGTGTGTGGGGGGACGGATACGTGGAGGGGTGTGTGGGGACGGATATGTGGACGGGTGTGTGGGGACGGATATGCAGAGGGGTGTATGTGGAGATGGATATGCGGAGGGGTGTGTGTGGGGACGGATATGCGGAGGGGTGTGTGGGGATGGATATGTGGACGGGTGTGTGGGGATGGATATGTGGAGGTGTGTGTGGGGGGATGGATATATGGAGGGGTGTGTGGGGATGGATATGCAGAGGGGTGTATGTGGAGATGGATATGCGGAGGGGCATGTGTGGGGACGGATATGTGGAGGGGTGTGTTGGGACGGATATGCGGAGGGGTGTGTGGGAACGGATATGTGGAGGGGCGTGTGTGGGAACGGATATGTGGAGGGGCGTGTGTGGGAACGGATATGTGGAGGGGTGTGTGTTGGAATGGATATGCGGAGGGGTGTGTGTTGGGATGGATATGTGGAGGGGTGTGTGTGGGGTCGGATATGTGGAGGGGTGTGTGTTGGGATGGATATGTGGAGGGATGTGTGTTGGGATGGATATGTGGAGGGGTGTGTGTGGGGACGGATATGTGGAGGGGTGTGTGGGGGGACGGATATGTGGAGGGGTGTGTGGGGATGGATATGTGGAGGGGTGTGTGGGGGGACGGATATGTGGAGGGGTGTGTGGGGGGACGGATATGTGGAGGGGTGTGTGGGGATGGATATGTGGAGGTGTGTGTGGGGGGACGGATATGTGGAGGGGTGTGTGGGGATGGATATGCAGAGGGGTGTGTGGGGGGACAGATATGTGGAGGGGTGTGTGGGGGGACGGATATGTGGAGAGGTGTGTGTGGGGATGGATATGTGGAGGGGTGTGTGTGGGGACAGATATGCGGAGGGGTGTGTGTGGGGACGGATATGTGGAGGAGTGTGTGGGGGGGACGGATGTGTGGAGGGGTGTGTGGGGTTGTACTTGCCCCTTCTACACATCGTTATTAGATTGTGACAGGTATACACGGGATTACTCCCGGTTCACGTGCTCTGCATGTTACCGCATGATGAGGTCTCAGTCATACAAACTTCTGCAAAGGGGAAATGGTTTAGGTAGAACTTTACCTGCTGTGGCCCATGATGGCAGCGAGTAATTTTGTTGCCCTGCTGTTCTGCTGCTGCTGTTGTTTGGACGTCTGTACGTAATGTGGATGAGGAAGAGAGGTGGGTGACAAAATGGAGTGGAAAACGGATTGATTGTTTTCCTAGTTCTGATGAAAGGTCATCAACTTGAAATGTTAACTCTGTTTCTCTCTGCACAGATGCTGCCTGACCTGCTGAGTGTTCCCAGCATTTTAAGTTTTTATTTCAGATTTGCAGCACCTGCAATTCTTTTGCTTTTCAAATTCCCCTGAAACTGCTTCTGTATGCCGACGAGGACCTGCTGTTGGATGACGAGATTTCCTGAGCTCACCTAAAACTTGAGTTTAAGGGAACACTAAATTTTATTGTCATGTGGCCCACTTCTCCCAGAAGTTTGATCTCTCAGACGAGTTTGATTGGAGCAGGTAAAAAATGGCAAACGAATCATGCCACTAACTTGCTGTCAAACCCATCTGGCAACGAGCTCCAGATCTTGGGCTAGGTTCAGCTCCATAATAGCACTTTAATCTCACTGTGAGTGCAGTCTTCCATTTGTGCCTCAGCGCTGTTATTGGATACAATGATAGCCTGAGTCAGTGTCTTATCCTGCTCGTTACTACTTTCCATTGACCTCAAAGCAGAATCAAACTAGCACCAAACGTCTCCACAGGATAGTTTGGGATAAATCCCCTCCTTCCCCCATTAGCCTCAGAAAATTAGTAAACACTTTTAGTTTGATTTTATTGGATTTTTCATGTACCAGAATTTCAGAGATTTCAGGAACAGGAGATGGTCATTCAACCTCCTGAGGCTGTTCCATTGTTCATTGAGATCCTGGTTGATTTGATCTTTGACTTCAGGTGAACTTTCCCACCTGGCACCCATTAACTAGGATTTCCCTATGGATCAAACATCAGCCTCAACCTTGGTTATATTCAACGACTGAGTATCCACAACTCTGTCTGCAAAGATCCACTGCCCTCTGAGAGAAGAACTTCCTCTGCACCTTCATTTAATGGGTGACTCTTTATCTTGAGACTATGTCCCTCGGCTCCAGTTTCCCCCACAAGGGAAAATGTCCTCTCAGCATCCACCCCTTCCAGACCCTCTAAGAATCTTATGTTCCAATAAGATCACCTCTCATCCCTCTTGAGTTCCAGTGGGCATAGACCCAACCTGCTTGGCCTTTCTTGAGAAGACAAGCCCTTCATCCCAGGAATCAACGAAGTAACAGTGCCAAACACTGCTGGAGACCTTTACACCTGGTTGGAAGGGTTGGAAACATTGCTATCCTTGACTAGTGAGCTGAAGTAGTAGTTTCTGTAGAGAAGGCAGTAAAGCTTCTTCTCCAGATGAAGGGTCTCGACCCGAAACGTCGACTGCCCATTTCCCTCCACAGATGCTGCCTGACCCACTGAGATCCTCCACCATTTTGTTTTTGTGGCTTCTTCTCTTTGTGACAAAGCTGAAATTAGGGATTTAAAGCTGGAAAGGGACTCAAATGAGACCCACTATCCATCAGTTCCTAGCACTATTTGTTTGCAAACTTGGCTAATTGTAAACTTTCTCATTTACTTCCCCTACTTAAAGAAGAGAGGATGAACTGGTAGTCACATCATGCCTTTTGCAGCCTCAGGGAGCCCCCTAAATCACTGTGCAGCCAAGAAGTTCTTTCAGGAGGTCAACATCGTTATAACGTTGGAAATGTAGCAACCAATTTCTGCACAGAAAGCTCCCACTAGCAGCAATGATTAAAAGACCAGGTCAGCTCTTTATTTGTGGTCGTGTCAGTTGGGGGATAAACCTTTTCCATGCTACGGTCTTTACCAAGAAACTGCAGCTCTGGCGAAAGCTTCTCGAAACCATTTTAAAGTGTGTTTCGTCATATTGGCAGAGAGGGGAGTAAGCCATTGGATCTGTGTACAGTGTGCAGATTGCCTGCACGTGAATGTTTTTGCTGAAACACTGTCCCACGATGTACATGGATCATGCCAAGGATATCCTTTATTACCTATCTTTGGTTTAATCGTGAGATTTGTGCCAAAATTTCAGAAAAAGGAAATGTATCTGACGCGGTTTAATATACTCACTGAACTGCAAAATTAGAAAAACGTCTGGTGGCTTCTGATGACAGATGGAGAGCGTGTTGGAAAATACAATGTTCACACCTAAATTACCTCAGAGGAACTGTTTGATTTACAGGGCTGGAAAACTTCAATTTTCTGCTGCACTTGTTTTCCCTTTATTTCTTCCTTCAATGGATTGATTTATTGACAATTGATCAATTGACGCTGCTGCTTTTTTTGGTGTTTTTGTTAAAGCCATGTGATCAGTTGATGAGGCATTCCCAAGAGTCAGCCAGTGTGCGCGCCCTGCTTAATCTCCACAGAAAGAAGCACTCCAGTACCTCATGGGTTAACTGCGGGGCACACCTGAGGAGTGCAGTAAAGCAGTTTGTCCTTGGAAGCCGAGAGTAGGTTAGAGTGCAGATATATTACAGACAGTGCCTTGACTTGAGTGAAGTATTTAACAACCTGAGACTGGGAAGGAATCAACCTAATGTTTGCAAATTGTGCTGAGCGGATGTTGGAAGCTGCGTTGACTGAGTGCCGCAAGGTGCAGCCAGTGGTTCAGTAGTTCACACAGCCAATGTTATCAGCCAAGGGAATGGAAACACTCCAGCTCACCACCTCAAGCCAGCCCCAGGCTTGGTACAGCCGCTGTTGTACTTCTGAAGTGTCTTCCCTGTGGAAATGTGGGAAACAGGAGAGTTAATTTGCACACGTCAAAGTCCCACACAAACAGCAATGTGATAACAATCAGATTATTTTAAATGAAGGTGAGGGATTAATATTGTTTGGGGGACTAGAGAAAATTCCACTGCTCTTCAGTATAGTCCCAAGGGATCGTTGATATCCAACTGAGGGAGCAGATCCAACTTGGTGTAATGGCTTATCCAAAGGACAGTGTCTGCTACCGTGCTGCCTGCTTTGCTGGTCCTGCTCCAGTGTCTAGAATGGAACTGGAGCCCACAGCCTTCCAACTCTGGCCAGGGCTGACATGTAAATCCATTACTGGGTGGCACAGCTGGGGGAGCCGTTGCTCCTCAGCTCCAGGAGACCCGGGTTCAATCCTGACCTCTGGTCCTGCCTGTGCAGAGTCTGCGCGTTCTCCCCTGTGACCATACAGGCTTCCTCTGGGTGCTCTGGTTTCCTCCCACGTCCCAGAGACGTGGGGGCTGGCAGATTAACTGGTCACTCTAAATTGCCCCTGCGGTAGGTGGTGGGAGTTCATGCGAAAGTAGGTGCACTGCTAATGTAGATGGGTGCTAGATGGTTGTCACAATCCCGGTGGGCTGAAGGGCCAGTCTCCGTGTTGTGTGAGCCCATGAAACTATGACTTTTCCTTCATTCTGTTGGGTGTTTTACAATTCCCAACGTATACTTGTAATCCAGGTTACAGTTAAGGGCACAGGTACTTGCTTCCTGTAATAAATGAACTACAGACAATCAGGAAGCATTCTCTGCTAACTGCTGGTTGCTGGCCAGTCCAGGTCCAGGGCTCATCCCATTGCTTTCACTGTGCAGGGTGGCCTTTGAAGTGGTGCCGTCTAATGGGCGGAACGCGCAGAGTTCAGTGCACGTCCACCTATTCACCGTGGCTGAAGCCAACCAGTGCCGGGGTGGGGCTGTGTTTGCCTCCTAGCTCTTGAGGCGAATTGGTGACAGGGAGAGAAGCACAAAGAATTGAGTCCATGCTTTTCAATAAAAGCACCCTTAGAACTGAAAGAAACAAGAGCACGAGGGCTCCAGCCTGCTGTGCCATTTAATGAGATCACATTGACATCCCCCCTACTAGATTAGTGTCCAGAGATCTATCAGTCTCAACCTTGAATAGGCTCAGTCACTGCTTATTGGGGTGAAGAGAGGGAGCTGGTAGATCACTGATTGCCAGGTGGGACTTTGGGTAGAGAGATGGGAACCCGCTCTGGAATATCATCCACTCCGGCTGCCTTCCCCACTGGACGTATGAACCCCTGCATCCTTTCTCCAAATTTCCACTCCTGTCTTGTTAAGATCTGAACCTGAAACAAATCCAGCTCAGCGGGTGAACCAGCTGACTGGTCCCCTGCTGAAACATGCGTTGGGTGCAGCTTTGCCACAGGAGCCAGTTGGGTTTCAGGGAGCTGACACACCCTCGCGTTGTGTGAAGGCAGCACCCATTGTTTGTGCAACCCCAGACAATTCTCCAGTGCCATCACCACACGCTCAACAGTGGTGTGAAAGCATTTTTTGTGAAACTGTCTCGTGCTTGACCTGGATAATTAAATGTTTTGCTGTTTAACGTCATAAATCTCTCCCCAGTAATTATTAGCTTGCGTCTGAACCACAGGCTTTCAGTGTTACAAAACAAGACTGGCTTCTAAGTTTGTGCACTGTTGTTAACCTTCAAGGTCTGACAACGTATCTGTCAGAATGATTGTCACTGACTTGCATCTAAATTTGGTGCAAAGTTTGGGGAAATGGTTTTGCACTGTTAAAATGGAGAGTGGAGTGTAGGAAACCTGAAGGGTAGTTTGTATCCAGGGTGAATGGGCAACTTTTGATTCTCTGTTAATAAAAAACCTGCAAATCTCCTCTTGACTCCCTCAAGTGTAGGGCTGGGGCTGCTCTGTGAATGGGTAATCAGGAGACTTTACCACCACTGCTGTGTGACGGACTGCGCAGCTTTAGAGCAGCAAAGCATCACAAATGACTATTGTACATTTTGCCATACAGACTGATCAGGCCCACAAAAAAACAAATCTCCTCCTGACCCACGAGTAAAGCTTTTCCTGCTCTTTGCTTTACATTTGCATTGGGCTGAGATTTCAAGATTTTTCTATTGTTCTTAATGCTCCTAAATAATCATTTTACAGAAAGAAGACAAAGAGAAGAATTGCATTTCTTTTTCAAGAAAGCAAGACCTGCATTTCCAAAGCACCCTTCATGACCTTAGCGTCCCTAAAGCACTCCACAGCCCGCTCAGTACTTTTGAAAGGGTGACGCAGTTGGAATGTAGAATCCACCAAAGCCTCTGAGTGCACAGGAAGCTCCCATAGACAGCTACGCCATAACGATGTATTTAGTAATGTTAGTTGAGGGATAAGTATTGCACAGGAAACAGGAAAGAGCTCAGCTTTCAAAGCCCTAGGATCCACCTGAGGGAACAGAAGGTGTTCCTTCTGACAGTGCAGCCGTCCCTCAATACTGCACTCGAGGGTCAGCCTGGATTTTCCTGTGCTGGAGTGGGCCAGTAACATCAGAGAGAGAGTACTACCCTCTGAGGCATGCCAGTGCTTTTTAGGGCATCAGTTAGTAGTATGTCATTGGTTGCTGCCATTAAAAACAGGCAGCATAATATTGGCTGCCTGTTGTACTTCTCTGCCTGCACTCCATTTCATAAAGCTGGGTGGATAGTACAATGCAGACTGATGTTATAGTACTAGAGGCCTTGGACAAATTCTTGTCCATAAAGGGAAGAGACTTCCCCTGTTGTGTAAATGGCACTTTGTACAATCATCTCACTAACCTCACTAAATGACGTGCCATCATCAGTTGCTTGGAGGGGAGGGAAATAGTCAACTCTTCATCAAAATATCCACCCAGGCCTGCTCGCCCCTTAGAATCAATCCAGGCCTATCGGAGAGTTGGTCCACTGAATAACTGCGCAGAGATCCCACTCCCGCAAGCCCCAGTTCTTCCCCTTCCAATGCTGTCTTGTTCCCTATGGATTGTCAAGATTGAATGTTCCTATACATGACTCTGATGACGGAGAGAATCAAAAAGCATTGACACAGTGATGTGTGGGCAAGGACCAGGTGAGGGGACACTTACAAAGGTGAAGATAAAGGGCAGGTAATGGTACAGGTTCCTGGGTAGCAAAATGGATAATAAAAATCCGAGTTTGACAGGATGGACAGAATATATAAACAAAAGAGGAATTAGCTTAGATTTAAGAGGTTCTGCTGGAACCTGGAGCAACACGCACAAAATGCTGGAGGAACTCAACAGGTCAGGCAGCATCTATGGAGGGAAATGAATAGTCGATGTTTCAGGTCGAGACCCTTCATCAGGACTGGTGCTGTCTGACCTGCTCAGTTCCTCCAGTATATTGTGCGTGCTACTGAGGAATTAGCATAGTTGGGCATCTTCGTCGGCATGGGCAAGTTAGGCCAAAGGGGCTATTTCTGTGCTATTTGACTCTATGACTTTTAGAGGTTGTCTTCAAATAGAGTCAGAGTAGGGGAAAAGGTAGAAAGACAAAATTAAAAGTGATTTATCTGAATGTATGCAACATTCACACCGAGATAGATGAACTGATGGCACAAGAGGGAATAAATGGGCATGATATGGTAGCTGTTACAGAGTAGTGGTTGCAAGACAGCCAAAGCTGAGAAATGAGTATTGTGGCATAAGATATTTCAGCAAGGGGAAGGAGGAGGATTACTTCTGTTAATAAAGCATGAGATCACAGCAGTGGTGAGAAATGAACATGGGTAAGAAGATCAGGATGTAGAATTGGTTTGGGTGATAGTAAGAGGTAGTGAGGGAAAGAGGTCACTGGTGGGAGTAGTCTACAGGCCCCCTAATAGGAGCTACAGTGTAGGACAGCCTATAAAGCGAGAAGTAATGGGGCTTGCAATGAAAGTATTGCATTGCGAATGGCTTTTATCGTCAAACAATTGGTCAAATCAAACTGGCAAAGGTGGCTTCACGGTGTGTATTTGGAAGTTTTTTGGAACTTTGCATTGTGGAACCTACCAGATGACCAAGCTGGTTAAGGTCTGATCTCGTGCAATGAGACAGGATTAATTAATGGTCTCATAGTAAGGAGTTTTCTGGGAAAGATTAGTTACAACATGGTATCATTTCATAGTCAGATAAGATAAGATTTCTTTATTAGTCACATGTACATCGAAACACACAGTGAAATGCAAGAGTGTTCTGGGGGCAGCCCACAAGTGTCGCCACGCTTCCGGCGCCAACATAGCATGCCCACAACTTCCTAACCTGTACAGCTTTGGAATGTGGGTGGAAACCAGAGCACCCGGAGGAAACCCACGCAGTCACGGGGAGAACGTACAAACTCCTTACAGACAGTAGCCGGGTTTGAACCCGGGTCACTGGCGCTGTAAAGCGTTACGCTAACCGCTACACTACCGTGCTTGCCCATTTTGAAAGAATGAAACTGATATCCAAAACATGTCTCAAGTTTACATAAAGGCTATTACAAAGGTACAGACTAAAGGGTTGACTAAAGTGGATTTGGAAAATGGATTAAAAGATAATGCAGCTGAGAAACAATGCCCAACATCCCAAGCACTGTGGCCCTGATTATATTCAATCAGCTATGTGAGACAGCTCATGTCCCTCTATGCCCAGCATGACACTCCTGAAACAGGCACTCTATTCCGCGCTCTGCCATAGGAGGACATTACCAGGTGGACAGAAAAAAAGATTGAAGGATTTTTTTCATAGCTTCCTTGAAAAAATGCAATGTTCCCACCAACTCCTGGGAATCCCTGGCCCATAACTGAATGCTGCAACCTGGAGAGGAGCTGTAAATGTATTGTGTTTATAGGTAGAAGACTTTAAAAGCATCCCAACAATAGCAGAAAATCCAGAAGCAAAAGGAAGGAATTTAAAACAATCACTGCACCCAGCGAAAGAGTACTAAATAAACTCTGGGACAGAAGACTGACAGGTCCTCTGGACTTGATGTCCAATG
This sequence comes from Pristis pectinata, assembly GCF_009764475.1. NCBI lineage: Eukaryota > Metazoa > Chordata > Chondrichthyes > Rhinopristiformes > Pristidae > Pristis > Pristis pectinata. The sequence goes on from NC_067422.1 coordinate 8,136,301, forward strand.
TCCAACAGAGAAGTGGCTGCAGGATTAATGGATGGAGTCACTTCTCAAAGCTCCCTGGATTCTGGAAAGGTACTAGCAGATCTGGAAGTGACACTCCTATTCAAGAAAGTAGTGAGATAGAAAGCAGGATAGATAGGGCAGTTAGACTAACATCTGACATTGGGAAAATCTTGGAATCCATGATAAAAAAAAGTAATAGCAGGACATTCAGAAAGCCATAAGACAAATGAAGCATAGTGTACATGATTTTATGAAAAGGAAATTGTGTTCAATAAACTTATTAGGGTTTGAGGATGTAACAGACAGGGTGGATAAAGGGGAGCCAGTAGATGTAATGTATTTAGATTGCCAGAAGGCGTTCAATAAATCGCCACATAAAAGGTTAATATAAACGATCACTATTCCTGACACTGGAGCAGCACATTAACAGGAATAGAGGACTGGTTAACTAATGGAAAACAAAGAGTCAAGATAAATGGGTCATTGACAGGTTGCAAGCTCTACTGGTGGGTTGTAACAGGAATTAGTGCTACGCCCGCAAATGTTTACCATCTACTTTAATGACTTTGATGAAGGTAACAATGTGTTGTAACCATATTTACTGACAATGCAGAGAATAGGTGATAAAGCCAGTTTTGGGGAAGGCACAAAGGAGTATAGTTAGGCTAAGCAGGAGGGCAAAAGATTGTCAAATGGAGTCTAATGTGGGGAAATGTGAGGTTATCCACTGGTGGGAAGAATAGAAAAGCAGTTCATGGCGAAAATACAGATTACTGTATCCTTGTTCTACTCGTCTAAGTGCAAAGAGATCTAGGTATACTTGTGCATGAAAATTCTTGTACTTAGCAGCAATGTTGACTTTTTTTTACCAAGGGCTGGAATATAAACGTAGAGAAATCTTGCTACAACTGTTCAGGGCATCAGTGAGACCAGCCTGGAGTACAACATACAGTTTATGTCTACATATTTAAGGGGGAATATATTTGTACTGGTGAAATTCAGGCAAGGCTCTAGAGGTTGATGAAGGAGGGAGGTTGAACAGGTTGGGACCATGCTCTCTGGAGGCTAGAAGAATGACAGGGAATCTTTCTGAAGGATGTAGGATTCTGAAAAGGCTTGACAGAATAAATGCTGCGAAGATGTTTCACCTCATGGGGGAGACAGTTTCAGAATCGGGGTCACCCACTGAAGGCAGAGTTGAGGAAGAATTTTTCATTGAGTCATGAATCTTTGAAATTCTCTACCCCAGGTAGGTGTAGAGACAGAGTCATTGAATATATTCAAGGATTAGATAGGCAGATTTTTGGTCCATGGAGGATCCAGAGTTAGGGGGAGCAGTCAGGAAAGTGGAGCTGATCCCAAGATCAGATCAACCACAATCTTATTGGATGGCAGAGCAGGCTCAGGAGGATAGATAGCTCAGTCCTGTTCTAATTGTTTTGTTCCCATGTGATTAAGCTTTCGTTTACTATTACCACTTTTCTGAAAATGCCTTACTTACCGTCTGTATATTTTCACTTGGGTGAGTTTAACTGCATTTCCAGCCACTGAGTTTGAGAAAGGGAATCGTGATGACACGACCCTCTTAAACAGTGCCTTAACCGGGTTCTGCATTTCAAGATGGATTTTTCAGATGACTAGGCATGCTTCTCAACTATGTTTACCCTCTCAACAACACTTTTGATATGTCAGTGCAGGTACAACATGGAACTACAGCACTGAAGGAGGTCTCAATATCTCCTGAGATCCTCTTAAGGACAGCTAGACAGACAGGGGCACTAAACTCACAGGCATTCTGTAGTTTGCTGAGTTGGTGTGAAGGTCATCCTTGGGATTCAGGAGCCACTGGGCCTGCTGACATTTCCTGATGCCCTCGAGGATGTAGTAGTGAACTGCCACCTCAAGTCTGTGATGAAGATACTCCCACAGTGCTGGTCAGTCAGTGAGTCCCAGGATTTTCTGACCAGCAAAGGTGAAGGAGCAGCAATGTAGTTCCAAATGGGGATGTCGTGTGTAATTTAGGGAGGGAGCTTGGAATTAGTGACTTCCTCTCTTGGATGCTGGAGGTCATTTATGTAGGAGGTCCTGCCAGAGAGGTAGGGATGAATGCTAATTTCAGCATTAGCAGTGTCTTGGGCTCACTGCTCCTACTTTACAAAGACTCTGCCCCAACACACAAGAATCGACCTTTCCATTTTGCAAGGGAGAATTGGGAATATTCTGAGACCACACTTTGGAACAGCCAGAAGACATTTTGACTACTTGCTGCTGTCAAAAACCTTGGAAATGATACAGACATTTAAAAACTGTTCAAATACGCCTAGAACATAGAAACATAGAACAGTACAGTACAGAACAGGCCCTTCGGCCCACACTGTTGTGCCGACATAGCTAATCCCTCCTACCTACAGAATGCTCATATCCCTCCATTTTCCTCTCATTCATGTGCCCATCCAAGCCCCTCTTAAGAGCCTCTAATGAATTTGCCTCCACCACCCTATCAGGCAACACATAATTACTTTTATAAAAAGTTAAGAAGAATAAAAAATAAAAAGTTACATTAAATGAGCTCACACAGTAAATCTATAGTGCAAGTTTAAAACCACAAACATCATCCACTAGTTAACTTTGCACAGTAAATGTATCGAAGTCCTACAAACTAACTCCTTTGGAACTCTGATAATTCAGCATTGGATTGTTTGGGAATACTGACGTTCGGGCATCCGCCTCACTCATTAGTCTGGAGTGTGAGCTGGGGATCTAGAATGTAAGTGGAGTGTGGGGCCAGGTGTGCAGCCCTGACTGGGGCAGGAAACGGAACACCAGGGGCAGGAACATTAGCAGGTTTGCGGCTGGAAGCAGATTTGGGAGTTCTTTTTCCCATTCCCTTTGAACTCACCGGGTTCACTGGAAAATGTAGCATGTAAAAAAAAGTGGAATAAAAGGGTGTTGGAGTATTAATAGGCACAACATCCACTAGTCCAGAAAATTTGCTGGTCTGATCCACCAAAGGTGCTGGATTATCAGAGTTTCACTAAGGAAACACTAAGATGAGGTAATGATTGCACTGGCCTTCAGTGAACCAGGTCGGGCAATTTAGACCAACCCTCCCTGGCATGGAGACGGAGGGGCTGAATGTGAAGTGCATCGTCCTCTCAGCAGGCCTGTGCTCCACGCCTGGACACAGGAGGTCAGTAGCCCTGACCACCGCCCTCCAGCGTCTACCTCCTGCACTTCAAACGCATGGGGGGGGCAACATCCGCGGCAGCAGATCCTCCTCCTACAGTCTGCATTGTGTTCGCCGAGCCCTTCAGCCCCAATTGCTGCCTCTCCAGTGCAAAACTCTTCACTGCCTCTTTCACCACTTCACCAGTGTCAAACCTTCATCCTATCTCTGTTGTGGTAACAATGCCCTGGGACTGTTCATGCGTGTCAAGCGTGGCTGACTTGAAATTACAGCGCGCTGGGAAAATGTCAGATTCTTTACGCGCATCCATCATTTTCCTGTGCAAGCTATCTGGGAGGTAATATGTTTGTGGTTTTAAGCAAGCACGGTAAATTTACTGTGTCTCCCCAGAGAAGCAAAACGGTGTCACTTATGTAAACAAATTATGGCCCAACTCTCACTCCAGCTAATTGAAATCTTGCTTTCAGAACCAGCAGATATCATCTGAGTCCAACATAGCAAATAACCAGGGGAAGGAAATTAAGGATTATAACTTCAAAGCTTCTTCTTTTTGAGTCAAAAGTCGATAGTCAAAAGCTGCAGAGAAATGGACTGTATTCCTTCTGTCTGAGGACATAAACTAAATGCCCTTCTGTATGTTTCTCTCCACAAACATTTGGCTCAAATGGAGTAAATATCAAAGGCCAAGAGTGTGAGTGAAGAACCCACCAACACTTTCTTTCGAAAATCTTCAAAGAAGCTAATGAACAATATTGGGAACCATAAATGAGCCATTTTTTACTTAGCACAGCCACACTCTGATCCTTGTATATCCAACAAAACTTTTAGGGATGTTGGAAACACATCAACCATTTTCCACACAACAAGCACCCACAGTTAACTATTTGCTAATGAACAGAATATCTGTCTTAGTGATGTTAGTCGAGGGATAAAAGTTAGCCAGCAGACTCTGTGCTGGATTTAGTGCCATGTGATCCTTTGCACCTACCTGACAGAACAGAGAAGATGTCTCAGCTGAAAGGCAGCACCTTTGATGGGAGGCACTCCCTCAGCAACACACTGGAAGGCCAGCCCAGATTTGGTGCTGAAGTCACAGGAGAGGGACTTGAACCTCTGACTCCAAGATGAGCATGCTACTACAGATCATGGCGTGGCAGGTTAGGTTACAGAGCAGTGGATGCTTTATGGTTGGCATGGATATGGTGGGCCGAAGGGCCTGTTTCTATGCTGTATGACTCCATGTGCTATAAAGCAAGAGGGATACTCACAGAATTTTAAGGTTCCAAGGCAATTGAAAGCCTACTACTGGTATTGCTATTATAGTTGGAAGTCACTGTCTCTCCTCCTGGAAATGCTGCAGTTTTCCTAAAATCTTTTGACACCTTTTTTATAGTTTCGAGACCCCATTAATTCTTGTTATTCATATCGGGCACTTATGTTCCTGTCTTGGTCGAGAGACCTACAGCCCGTTCCTTAGTGGGAAGAACGTTCCCCTGTCACGGTTGCTGCTGCAGCTTGAAACCTTCTTGCGCTGATGAGCTCGCTTGGTATCTGCCAATACATTTATTAGTACCCAAAGTCATGGCAGACCTTCCATGAATTATTTGGCAAGATGTGTAGCAAATTGCTGACTCTGTACCAATGCCAAGTCCTTTTAAATGAGTAGCAATTTAGACAGTAGATACTGAAAGTAAAAATAAATATTATTCCCATTTAGTTACACACAAAGGAATAGATGGTCATTAAGAAAGAGATTGCTATCTGTTGTATCTCTTTCTGCAAACCACTCTATAAACTAGTACAAATCATCCACAGCTGGAATAGTTAGATGGAACAATTTACTTCACGTCGTGCTTTTTAACTTATGAAGGGGAAATTTGACCATGCTGTTACAGAGGAGATGAAGATTACTCACTTACTGGTCCTAGTTTGGGTTGTGGCATTTGTTATTCTTTCCCATATACATGTTACGATCTGAGGAGAAAGGAACTAAAAGATTCCCTCTAAGGCAAATTGGTTTATTTACAAGGTACAGTGATCAACTTTGTTTTGCATGCCATCCATACAGATGATTTCAGTACATCAGTACATTGAGGTAGTATGAGGAAAAACGATAACAGAATGCAGAATAAAATGTTACAGTTACAGAGAAAGTGCAGCGCAGGCAGACAATAAGGTGCAAGATCATAACGAGGTAGATTGTGAGGTCAAGAGTCCATCTTATCATACAATAGAAGCTGTCCTTGAGTTTGGTGGTACGTGCTTTCAGGCTTTTGTATCTTTTGCTGGATGGGAGGGGGGAGAAGAGAGAATATCCGGGGTGAGTGGGGTCTTTGATTATGTTGGCTGCTTTACCAAGGCAGCAAGAAGTCTGGAGAGATTCTGTGGAGGGGAGGCTGGTTTCCGCGATGAGCTGAGCTGTGTCCATAACTCTTTACAGTTTCCTGTGGTCCCGAGCAGAGCAGTTGCCACACCAAGGTTGGATTGAACTTCAATAACGAAGGATTTCGCTGCCCAATTCCCCCAAATACATTTTTGTACTTAACCCATTTGTAACCATTTTCTGTAAATTGCTGCAGGTTTCGGGAGAGGCAGCCAGGATGGACAGAGCTGGTGATGGCAATGTCAGTGGCTGTCAGGTCAAAGGACATGGCAAGAAGGTGTGTGAAAGGCAAGAAACAGGAGAAGGGCAATGATGAGATAAGAGCAACAAAACCATTCCTTAATTTCAGGATCTTGGCATCACTGGCAAGGCAGCATTTATCGCCCGCCCCTAATTGCCCTTGAGAAGGTGGTGGTGAACCACCTTCGTGGACCACTGCTGTCCAGGCGATTTAATGAGGCAGTTACTGTACAACTGAGGGACTTGCTGGAGCACTTCAGAGATCATTTGTGGGTCAATCACATTGCTGTGGGTCTGGACTGCGTTATAGGGGAATGGGATTGATGCAAATGCTCTGATAGCCACCATTCAATAGGCTGAATGCCCCCTTCTGTGTTAGAGAAATATTGGCCTGACTGGGTAAAGATCTCTTCTCCTGATGGATGTTAGTGAAATGTTTTATTTACAACTTTCCAGTTGTTTTGTGGTCACTATTACTCAGACTAGTTTTGTTTTTATTCCAGATTTTTTTTTAGCAACTGAAATTCCACAACTGCCATGGCGGGATTTGAATTCACATCTTTGGATTGTTAGTCCAGGCTTCTGGGTTACTAATCTGGTAACTCAAATTAGCAGAGCATTGCAGGATGCATTACAGGAGCATTATCTTGTTTGATTGATCCTTACGAGGTGATATTGGAAGAGATGACTGGTCAAAGTGGAAGGTTGCGCAGAGCATTGTGGAGGAGAAGAGGTTTCGGGAAGGACTATCAGAGCCCAGGCGAGCGGGGGCACTGGTGCTAATGGTGGAATGATCAAATTCAGGGAAATTCAAGAGGAGAATGTAGAAGCAGGCAGATACTCAGGGAGCTGGAGTAGATCACAGAGGCAGGAGGGCAGATGTTAGGCACAAGAGAGAAAACAGGAAGGAGAGAGACGGGGAAGTATGTGTAACCCATTGAGTGTTCTGTGGCTGATTATTGTCGCTCCATGTCTTTGCCTTTTGTTTGCCTTCCTTCGTTCTCATTTCTCTTGCTCCTTTCATCCGCCACCTTGCATTCTCATAACCATTTCGCATTTGCCTTGGCCTTTTGCAACACAAGAAATGTTTGCAGGCTCCCGGTGTTTGAATTTTGTTTGCCATGGCAAGTCATCCTCCTAAAGACCACCACTACCTTCCTCCACACTCTCTTCCCCACTGCTGCAACTGTTTGCTTCCGGGAGTGAAACTAGCTGCTCCCCTCCGGAACCCCTGGCTCAGCTGACATGCTGTTGCAAACTGATGTGTGATCAGTGCTCTTGCGGAGTGTCTCACATTGCTCTAAGGTCAGCACTTTGTCCGGACCACTTCAAAATGAAGAAGGAACCCGAGGTCTGGGTGGAAAGAGGGGAAGAGAAACGTGGCACAGGCTTGTCATTGTAATGCTGCAATTATTTTTCTCTCTTCCACCCTCTTGCTCCCTGTTGCCAGAGTTCATTCCTTGCCTTTACATATTGAATCTGCTTTATTAAAACCAAACCTTGTTATAAGGCAGAACTGAAGGTGGATTACGCCACAGTGCCATGCTTGTATTGAGGAAGACACTTCCCAATCCTTTGGCACTGTGTGAAACAGCGGCAAACTAGAATTTGCAACCGGAACTAGAATCCCATCCACTTTCCTCTTGACCACATTAAAACACTACAATTTTTTCCCCAGCTGTTGAGGGCTTTTCTTAATCCAACCTCTCAATTAAGAGATCGCGAACCAGACCTAGTGAAGAAAGGGTCTGCAGTCACTCAATTTTGGATAATGTTGCCCAGTGTATGAGTACAGTAAACTAAAATCCTGAAAACTTTGCACCAAGAGTCTCATATTTTGTTAAAAAAAAGTTAGGGCTCCATCGCTGTGGAATCGTTGCAACTGGTCAAACCTGTGCCACATCGCTGGTATCTGGTCTGAGAGCTAATCAGGGACTCTTCTTTCCATCTTCCGGTGGTGATGTCTGCAACTTCCAGGCCCACCTTCCATCACCATGACAACCTTTCTCAAGCATCAGACCGCTCACCATCATGCCCTTTGACCCAATCAGTCCCAATCCCCGCTTCTTCCATCTGGTCCTACAAAGGTGTCTGTTTATATGTACATCCCCACACTTTTTTAAATGTAATACTGAATCCACTCCTCCACCTTCTCATACACCACCCAGCTCATATTCCCATACTTCCCATATTTCATCAAGCCACAGAAAGAGTCCATTCAGCCCATTGAGTCCATGCCAGTCAATAGGACAATCCCATTCACCCACTAATTTTCCTGTAACCCATTCTCCCCACATTCCCATCAACTTCCTTCCACATTTACCATTCACTTATACATTAAGGGCAATTTACAGCAGCCAGTTAACCTCCCAACCCGCCCATCTTTGGAATGAGGGAGGAAACTGGAGTGCCTGGAGGAACCCACACAAACACAGGAGGAAGGTACAAAGTCCACACAGACAGCGGCTGTGGTCACTGGAGGTGTGAGGCAGCAGACCTACTGGCTACCGTGGATTACTCGTTGAAACCCGAAATCCTCATTGCCTCTCCCCCCACTAGATTTTTAGTTACCGTAAGAAAAAATAAGAGCATGAATTAGCCACATTGCCTCTGTAACCTGTTCCACCATTCCAGAAGGCGATGGCTGCTCTGATCTTGGCCGCATCTCCACTTTCCTGCCCCTTCCCCGTAACCTTTGACACCCATAGAGCCCAAATATCAGTCAGTCTTTGCCTCGAATATATTGAATGACTCAACTTCCACATCTGCACCATTAGATATCGACAAAGGAGAACTGTCATCTCAGCATCAATAATTTAAATCTGTATCTTCGGGTCATGGAGCCTTCTCCCAGTGGAAGCAACCTTTCTGTCTCTGCCCCACCAGAAGTCATGATTTCACTGATCTGTATAATTTCCTTCCCCCACCTCCTCTACTCCAAGGAGAACAGCCCCAGCTTTATATACCTGAAGCCTCTCATCCCTGGTACCTTTCTGGATAACCTCTGCCCCAAATCCAGCTGATTCACATCATCCCCATGGTAGTGCACCTAACAGTGTTCCAGCATTCAGACAACAGCTGGGGAACAGGGACTCTCCCAGACCTGGTTTTCCCTGGACAAGATTCTAAAACGCTCCAATTCTTGACCTGACTGTGGACACAAGTATTTAAAACCATGAGCCATCTTTTTGTAACTCATCCTAATCAGAAAGGTGTTGATGGACATTGCTGGTGACACCAGCATTTACTGCCCATCCCTAATTGCTGTTGAGAAGGCAGTGGTGGTGAGCTGCCTCCTTGAACCACTACAGTCCTTCTGGTGAAGGTGCATTTGGGGAGGGAGTTCCAGGACTTATTACTAGGATGATGTACCCATAATATAATTTCAAGTCAGGATGATGTGCGACTCAGAAGGAAGCTGCAGGGGGCGGTGTTCCCATACATCTGCCGCCCTTGTTGCTCTTGGAAGTAGAGGTTATGGGTTTGGGAGGTGCTGTCAAAATCTGGCTTGGAATATGCCACACACTGCAAAATTGGTGACTGCGATGCCTTCACACGCAACCTCCTCGCTTTCCACCTGATCTCCACGCTCAATATATGACTGTCTCCCATGCTTCGAGCTGCACAGCTGTGTGAATTTGCTTTGCCTTCAGCTCCTGACTCATTTACAGTTAAGACTCGCAGTATCTTCAAAACCAATGCATTGTTTGTCTCAGAAATTTCATCTCTTCATCTTCATTCCCACAGGAACCGATTTCTGCAGTCAAAAATTTCAGCCGAAAGGTAGGAAAGCTCAAACCATGTACGATAGCAACGATTAAAGTCAATAGAGCACTGGTGGTGTGTGCTTGGGTTTGGGAGGGTGGGGGTTTTGGACAGAGATCTGGCAACTGGTTGCTTGTGTAATGCAGGTATTAAAATGGTTGTTACGTCCTCCGTTGTGAGACATGAACTGGGTTAGATTATTCATCTTGAAAATCAGTGAGTTATTTCAATATTCTGCAAATTAAATCAATGCTTTGTCTTTACTACTTCCAAAATACTGAGGATTTTGCAACTTACACACATCCTGGGGACTGCCTTCCACAAGTCCTTACAAATCACTGCAGCATTCTTTGCCCAGAATTCAGAGGAGCTGAGGGCTTGCTCTGTCACTAAGGCTGATCCCCGGAGGTAGTGCAGCTTCTCTGCCCCTGAGAATGCTGGGCAAAGTAGCCTCCATTTCGCTAAAGCTGGCTCGTTCTCAAAGCCCACTGCTGCCACACATTGAACTGTTTTCCCGGTGTCTTCGGCCATAAGTTGGCTCAGTTCATAGTTTGTAACTTACAGCTGTCTATAGTTTCTGTGTGCCCTTTCTGTTGTTTATTTTGTAGATTAATTGACTCTCACAGTAAGGGTCCTTGTTTACAGGTATCTGTCATTTAGATTAGTGACAATTAACACAGGCTTCACTGTGTATCATTTCATTATATATGAAAACTCTAATATCTTTTTGTACATAGTGAAAAGGCACACAGTATAGCATGGATGCACATATTTCAGTATTGGAATTCTACACTAATAATACCTGAGCCCTGTGGATATTGATTCAGCGCTCTGCCCTCTAAGCATCTCATTCATCGCCTTTATTCACCTGTACAAAGCTTGCAGCCGTGGGAAAGACAAGACAGTGAGAATTTCTGGTGACTGGACAGCACACAGTCCAACTGCAGGTGCTACAGGAGAACAACCCCACATTCTTTCAAAGGAAAACAGCTTTGCGTTGGAAATGTGTTGGAGATGTGAAAAAAGACTTCAACTTCTCACATCTTGTTGGTCATTTTTGCTGGCTCTAGTTCAACCAGTTTAAGAACCCCAGAATTTGATGCCTGTGTGCGAATTGGATCGGTTCCGACTAGTGACTGAGCCATCTAACCAAGGTCTCAACCCAAAACATTGACTGCCCAATCCCCTCCATAGATGCTGCCTGACTTGCTGAGTTTTGTGTGCTGCTCCATCTAACCAACAGATTGCTTTCAGTCTCGTGCAGTTGGTAATTTTTAGTGTCGGAGTCTGATTGCAACCACATTTAGAGTGTGTTGCAATGAAGGAGGGAGATTCCTGTGTCAAGGAGATGAATCACGCCAAATCCTCTGTATTTCTCCCCTGCAGCTAATGAGCACACTGCCTGCTCCTGTTGAGGTTCCTTTGCTTTTAGTTCATTGACTTCCTCCTCCTTTTCCTTTGAAGAAGAAGTTTCCGATCCCTCTCTGGGCCATTTTCTTTTCATGGATAAGTTGCTCCTTGCTGAGCTGGGTTCAATGCTAATGCTCTGCAGTCTTTTGGGGAAGAATGTCAGGGCGCACCCTTTCTTTAATCTACGGACCTGAGCAGTGCTACCAAGCCGAGCATTTACAGCCCATCCATTATTGTCCTTGAGAACCTTCTTAACCTGCTGCAGTGCTTCTCATGAAGGTACTCACGCCGAGCCTTTGGAGAGAGAGCTCCAGGATTCAGACCCAGTGACGATGAAGAAATACCAATATGTTTCCCACTCAGCCTCGCGTGCAACTTGTGAGGGATTCTGCAGATGGTGGTGTTCCAATGTACAAGCTGCCCTGGTCCTTAAAGGTAGAAGTGGCAGGTGTGGGAGGTGCTGCTGATGGTGCTCACTACAGTCGATATACACCACTGTGCAAGGAATGGGTATTTAGGGTGGTTGCTGCGATGTTAATCATGTGGACTGTTTTGTTCTGGATGACATTGAACTTCTTGAATATTTCTGGAGCTCCTGTCAATTGAAGAGTGTTGTCAATTGTACCTCGTAGACAGTGAAGAGACTTTGAGGTTCCAGGAGGTAAGTCACTCACTGCAGGATACCCAGTTTCTGACCTGCCCTAGTAGCCTCCATGATTATCAGGCTAGACTGGTTGACTTTCTGCTCCAGGATGTTGATGGTGGGGTCTTGGCAATGATAATGGCACTGAATGTCAGAGGTAGGTGGCTAGGTGCACTTTTATTGCAGATTATTATTGTCTGGTAATTGCGTGACGCAAACATTACTTGCTGTCTTTGATCCCATGTCTGAGTGTTGTCTGATATTGCTGTATGTAGATATGGACTCCTTCATTTCTTGAACAATAAATTGGATGGCTCTTCCAACTACTCAGGCTAGGTGTGGTGGGCTAAAGGGCCTCCTCCTGAACTGTAATATTTTATAATAATTAAAAATATCATTTTTTTTTCCTTTCTGGTACAGGCCGTTCCTGGATTACAAACACCTGTCTTATGGACACCTCTACATACCAGCGAACTCCCAAAATATTATTAAATTCAAAAGTCCAACATACGCACGAAGGGCAGAATTAGTTTCCTCTCTCTCTCTCCACTTTTAGTAATTGTTCTTTCTCATCAGTCTTATGTGCTTTTGATGCCATTCATTACAATACCGTGGAGGTATGGTTACCATACCAAGTTATTTTGCATACTTTCTGACTTACAGACAAAATCAACTCATGGACATCTGTAACAATGGAACCGATTCATTACCTGGGCCAGCCTATACTCGGAGATGCATGAACACCAATAAAATAGAATGCATTCTAGATTACTGGACACCAGATCCACTTTATATTTCAAAAGATACTTCAAAACAAAACATAATTATTTCTGTTTCTTTTCAAACCAAGTTGAGGTTTTACAATCCTGTTTTTGTCTGTACAAATCCCATTTCACCATCACAAGGCTGCAGGTAGTCTGTGCCCTACTTTTGCTGAACAAGTAATATCCCAAGTTTGTACATGAGTCAGAAAGTAACTTAATCCAGAATAATAACAACACCTAGTAAATAACATACTATCTCACCACAGCAAAATAATGTTTAAGTACATACTGAATGTTTAGCAATGAAATGAAGGAAAAATCACCACAGTCCCCATGTGTCAGACACCAAATTCCTCTCTTGCTTACTTAACTTAGATCACAGAAACTCGTACTGATGGAATCTCAGTCTGGATCTCTGAAGAGCACAGGACACAGTTCACACACCCACTGGTATCACAAGGCAAAATGCACACAATTCTGAACATTGGGTCCACCAGGGTCAAGGAGTGGGATGCCATGGAAATACCTCAGTCACCATCATTCTGAGAACATGATAATGAGCTGTCAGTTTAAACCATCGCAACCTTGTCCCTGGAATTCATGACATTTTGTAATAGTCGTAAGAGTACTTTGCTGACATAATTGTATGTAATCCTTAAATCTCACTGACTCTGGGCGGTTATATTACTGTCAAACACGATACTCAACACTCGTAGCAAATATTGTCGCATCATGCTTCACTGTGGGTGCAATGCCGCAGTAGGTAGGTTGTTGAGCTAATAGTTGTAAGGTTGGGATGAATTTCGAACAAAGTTGAATTGCAACTCCCCTCCCCAACACAGACAGACAAATACACACACACAAACACACCTACAAATCTGCCAGGGAATTTAAAGTCAGTTAATTAACTCAATCTAGAATTAAGAGTAATAAAGCAGCCAGATTGTTATCAAAGCCTATTTGGTTCAGTAATGCCTTTTTGGGAAGGAATTCTCTCTCCTTACACTGATCTGCAATGTTTCCGTTGATACAGTGTTGTAGGATGTATAACTGTTTTGGTCCAAAGATGATGAAAAGTTCCCTGAATTTGAGTGCAATGTTTTCATTAGTTAGTAAGGTCTCTTTGCTATGGATTGCTACCACTCTGGAGTAATTCTAAGTTATATCCCTTTTGGAGAGCCCGTTGTGAAAAATTAAAGTTAATGATACTGACAGATTTTGAACGTTGTGCACAATGTTGACTAGCAGTGTATTGCTGCTTTAAAAAACACCACAGATGCTGCTTACCAATGGGCTCTCTGGCCTAGTTTGTTAGGGTCTTTGGCATTAAATCATTGACCATTGACTAAACCTGCTTCACTCATCTTGCCCTTCTTATGAGCAGTCAAAAATTTGTTGTAAGTGACTTTACTCTCTCCATTGTATTAAAAATATTCTTCAAGCATAGATCCAGTTAAAGGAAAAATCTTCAAAAGACACCCTACTTTCACAAGCTTTTTAAGGAGATTTACTTGCATGAGTGAAGAGGATGGTTCTAGCAGGAATCTGAACAGTGAGCCATTCCAAAGCAATTCTTTAGTAGTATTTTATCAGCACAAATAATTCTTCAACAACAGAATGCAGGAGGTTAAGACAGATTGCAAAGAGTTGAGATCACTGGACTTGCTTCAGCAGCTCTTGGTTCTGAATAACCCCACGTTTATTCTCTGAAGGACAAAAGCATCCAGTGTTGTCTGTAGGAGGTCCACCCACAAAGGGAGCTGGAGGTCAGGTCTGCTCCACCATCATTTGTGGATTAATACAAGTGTCAAGACTGAAATCAATGGAATTTTCTTTGGTAAGATGTCAAAGGGTATAGACAAGAAGTAGGGTGAATGGGGACAGATCAGTCTAACGGCAGAAGAGATTCAAAAGGAGAATGGTCTCTTCCTGAACCAGCACTCTGAGATAGAAGTTTTTGCCAAGACCCGGAATGATTGTGTCCCCACTTTTGCTAGAAACGTTTCATGGAAGAACTGCTCATGGTTTACAACATGCAGTCTTCATTGCTGATGACAAACCTCTGAAAAAGTTCAACTTTAATTGGGAATTGGTTTATTATTGTCACATGTACCCAGATACAGGGAAAGGCTTTGTTTTGCGTGCCATCCAGACAGATCATTCCAAACCTGAGTACGTCGAGGTAGTACGAAAGAAAAAACAATAACAATGCAGAATATAATGTTACAATTACAGAGAAAGTGCAGTGCAGGGAGGCAAATGAAGTGCAAGGGCCATGACGAGGTAGATTGTGAGATCAAGAGTTCACCTTTATCATATAATAGCTGTGTCTGATAACAGCAGGATAGAAGCTGTCCTTGAGCCTGATCGTATGAGTTTTCAAGCTTTTGTATCTTCTGCCCGATTGGAGGGGGGAGAAGAGAGAATGACTATTTACAAAGTAGTTTTGGGAGACCAACAGTTCTCCATTGGGCCCCATGTAAGAATTTCTGCCACTGTCTTCCTCTCCCACTATTCAAGCCAACCAAAGTTGGCACTTGGTGTCCTAGTTGGGTGGGGCATGGACACTCAAAGTTTCTCCAGCTCATTCCTTCTCGTAATGGATGAGCTTTTACCCTCATACAACAGTCCAGCACCCAAGTTATAACAACGCAAATTATTCCCATGTTCTGTTTGCTGACTTTCCACCATCCACACACTCCACCAGTACCCTCCCTGCATTAAATTCTTCATCCTTTTATTAATGAATGACCAGAATGTTTAAACCTTATGACCTCATCGTTAACTCCCTCTCTGGCCTTGTTGCATCCAATCTGTTGCTGCTTCTGCTGAATCCAGCCTGTTCTGTCTTCACCCAGCAGAACCATCAGCTCCCTCAGCCTCCCTCTCTCCTGCCTAAGCCTCATGACATTTCTCCTTCTCCTTACCTAAAATAGTAGCAATGGAGGGAGTCCAGAGGAGCTTCCCCTAGGGTGAGAGGGTTGTCCTATCAAGAGAGGCTGGATGGTTTGGGATGGTATTCCTTGGAGTTTAGAAGAATGAGCGTGACCTTATTCAAACATAAGATCCTAAGGGACCTTGACAGGGTAGATGTTGAGATGTTTCCAACAGTGAGAGAGTCACGAACAAGGGAACGTAGTTACAAGGGAAAGGGGCAGTTGTTTAAAGCTGAGGTATGTAGAAATTTCTTCTCCCAGAGGGCAGTGAGTATCTGGAATTCTCTGCCACTGAGGGTGCTGGAGGCCAGATCATTAGATATATTTAAAGTGCAAATATTTGGAAGACTTGAGGGCTATAGGGAACTGGCACAAAGAAGGAGTTAAGGCCTGAGGTAAATCAGCCTTGATCATATTGAATGGTGGGACAGGCTTGGGAGGCATGGTTGCCTACTCCTGCTCTCCTGGGGTCTCTCCGTCCACTTTTCTATCCCCCTTTTCCTGCCTTCCACTTTGCTCTCTGTACACCTTTTCTATCTCCGTTCCTCTTTCTACCTCTGTGACCGAGGCTCCCTCACGGTGTTTGCTCCCAGAGTCTGTTTCCATGTTCTGGGCATGTTTTAAGTTGAACTATGTGCTGTGGTACATACAATTGTGTGCACAATTCCTGGTCCCCACACAAGCAAAAGCAATTATCTGTCTGGAGCACTCTGGATTACAGCCACTCTTTCTCTGATATAATCATATGCAGATATAAAAAGATTCCTCTGCATCGGATCCCTTTAATTGATATTAAATTTTCCGATCTCACCAGGAGATTAATTCCATCTTGTTGAGTTGAGTGTACAGTTGCCCAAGCAATTTAAGGACTAAGCCTTTGAATTAAGTTTGGAATGTAGTGATTAGAATGTCAGAGAAAAGCTTGATGATATTCAGATAACCAATGCAGAATAAAATTTGCAACAAAATCATAAAGACCTCTCTGTCACTATTGTTTAAATTAGCCAGAGGTCACCTCACAGGCGGGAATAATGTCGAGAAATACTTTCCATTATTGGGATTTTTGTGGGGGCTTTTGGCATCTTAAACAAAACAAGAAATTAGCTTACGGGCACTTACTGCAGCTTCTGACGTGCACTTTACTACCACTTTGCTGGCTGGTTATTGCAAAAGGCCATAAATTCTCCAAACCGTTCTGCATAAGAAGCACTGACCAAAGTAGATGTTGGGCAGAATATCCAATCCATCTCTGAGAGATGCTTTGGTGGCAGATCAGTGTAATTATAGTTTTGGGGTGGAAGAGAGGAGGAGGTGATATTCGAGTCCGCGAGTCTTATTACATCTCCGTGTAAGAGGAGGAGGCGGTGAGGCAGCAAGATCCAGGATGGCACAGAATTCCATGCACGAATGAAATTGGAGACTGAAATAACTTAAAGATTCATCCCATGAGTAACCAGCGATTATGTAAGAGGTACTTTCTGGAAGCTGGTATTTAACAAAAGCTGTGGTGTTGTTGCTGTCAATTGCATCAGTAAACAGTAAGGGAATAATATTTACTTTGCCTGCCCTCTCTGAATACACTGTGAGGAGCAACTTGGTGTCTTGCTATCTCTTAGATGGTCGTTACTCCAGAGAATTACACTTAATCAAAGGTAAGGTGACTTAGAGGCATCTTCTATTATTACTTGGGATGCTAGGAAGATATCTTGAATGCTGATCTTAAGAAAGGCATGGGGAAGATCAAAAAATAATGATATATAGAACCAAGAGCCTTTATTTTGTTGCATCTCTTGTGGCTCTGCACAAAGAGGGTGAAACTCTCTAGTTTAATTCCATGAAAATACTTTGACCTGGGAAGTATCGTCGCAACTTCCTAAAACCTTAATGTTAGCCAACTGTTTTCATTAAGCTTTTAGGGAGTTCTGATGACACCTCCCAGATTTTTGTTTATGGGATCACGTGAAGTTGGATGCTTTCCCTACTCCAGGGAATGTTAGATAACAGCACCAGCGAGTGAAGATACCATGTTACAGCTCTGCTGGTGTCACTTGCTTTTTCAGCTCGATGATTTCATGAGGCCAGTTCTGGTTTATCATCATGCTACTGTTACCACAGTTTACTTTGTCCGTTCTTCTATACGTGGCACACACGTGTCTTCCTGGAGCCAAAATCTCCTCCGTTGCTTCAGTGACAGTTTGAGCACTCATGTCCAAATGTGCACCAATCAATCTTAGTTGCAATGCTGTGTTCCACGGAGGTCGGAAAGAAGGGGTTGCAGGTGAGTTGAACATTCACTTTGGACGAGGGGTAGAGAGCACAAGCAGAGGTGTGGAGCTAAAGCTTTCAGAAGGTCGCCAAGGTCCCAGAGAGGGTGCAGGTTCCTAGGATGAGGGATTTCAGCTCCAAGGTTAAACTGGAGAAGCTGAGATCATTCACCTTGGAACAAAGAGGAGAATTGATAGACCTAACTGATATAGACAGGGTAGATGGAGAGAAGCAGCTCCCATTGAGGGATGGCTCCTGAGGCAGGGAGAACAGATTTAAAACTTGGGTCAAAAGACACAAGGGGGAAGTGAAGAGAAACTATGCAGAGAGAGATTACCCTCTGGAACTCAGTGCCTGTCGGAGTGGTGAGAACAGAACAGGTCAGTCAAGAAGGGATTCACCATTTGAGAAAGAACGGCTTGAACAGCTATGGGAAAGAGCAGAGGAGACTACAACAGTTAAAGTACAGAGGAAGGCACAAGAGACGCAGATGCTGGAATCTGGAGCAATGCACCCAGCACTAGAGGAACTCAGCAGGGCAGGCAGCATCTGTGGAGGGAAATGGACATCTGACATTTTGGGTCAAGACACTCAGATGAAGGGCCTCAACCTGATATGTCGAGTGTCCATATCCCTCCATAGATGCTGCCTGACCTGCTGAGTTCCTCCAGTGCTTGGTGTGTTGCTCAAGTACAAAGGGATCTGGGGGTCCCAGTGCAAGAAACACAAAGAGTTGGCAAGCAGTTTGAAGAAGTAATTAGGAAGACTAATGGAATGTTGGCCTTTATTGTACAGGATGTGGAGTCTAAAAGTAGTGAAGTTTTGTTTCAACTTTACAGGATGGTGAGATTGTGCCTGAAGTACTACATTTGGTTTTTGCCTTATATTTATGGAAGGATATTCTTGTGTTGGAGGCAGTGCAGAGAAGGTTCTCCAGATTGATTCCTGGGATGAAAGGAAGGTTGAGCAGGTTGGAGCTATCCAGATTGGAATCTGGGAGAATGGGGGGTGATCTTATTAAAATATGCAAGCTTCTGAGGGGGTTTGAAAGGGTGGATAGTGAGAGAATGTTCCCTGTAGTGGAAAGGAGGGATTTCTCTTGGAATAAGGGGTTGCCCATTTCATTTGGAGTTGAGGAGGAATTTCTTGTCTCAGAAAATGGTGAACCTTTGGAATTTTCAACATAGGGAGCCATGAAGGCAGAGTCATTGAGTATATTCATGGCGGAGACTGTAAAGGGGTTGGGGGGGTGGGATCACAGGATATGGGGAGAGCTTGGGAAAGTGGTGTTGAGGTCATGATTGATTAGTCCTGATCTCATTGAATGACAGAGTGGGGTTGAGGAGCTGATTAACTTATTCCTGCTTCTTATGTTCTTATGCATGAAAGTGATGGGATTGTTTTACTTGGAGCCAACAGGGAGTTGATGGGTTGAATGGCTTCCTTCTGTGCTACAAAGTTTCTGGATGTCTACTCCTGCTCTGAGTTACCGCAATGGGTTTGGGGTTTAAATGTTCACCTGAAAACGGTGGACTGAGCTGGGATCTAATCCAGGGGTCAGCAGACCCCAGAGTGAATTGAGCTGGGTCTTTATTGCCCAATAGCGTATCCTAGCATATCCTAGTGGCCATTCTTGCTTCCACCTTGGGCTAACTGACAATGGGGTGGTAAAGTAATAGTGGTCACTGGTTTCACTGAAAATCCCTGGACCCTTTTCGGCAGGGTCGCTGCTCAGACCATCACAGGAGATTGTTTCTTTTCAACCTGAGAACTCCTCATCCGTTGTAGTACTTGGCCAAGCGCAGACAGCTGACTTCAGAGCATGGATCAGTGCAGGGGTCTTCCTGCTCTGCAACCAGCTACTCATCCATCCGAGAGTGCTCAGAGCCCCATCAAACAGCAGCAACTCCTCAAGTTGAGTGAAGATATGAACAAGTGTTGATGTGGGGACAGTGCTGGAATCTTAACCATCTTATCGCTTGATATCTTATAGAATCATAGAACACAGAACAGTACAGCACAATACAGGCCTTTGGCCCACAATATTATGCCGACCTTTAAACCTTGCCTAAGACTATCTAACCCCCTTCCTCCCACATATCCCTCTATTTTAAATTCCTCCATATGCTTATCTAGCAATCTCTTGAATTTGACCAATGTACCTGCCTCCACCACCACCCCAGGCAGCACATTCCATGCCCCAACCACTCTCTGGGTAAAAAACCTCCCTCTGATATCTCCCTTGAACTTCCCACCCATTTCTTTAAAGCCATGCCCTCTTGTATTGAGCATTGGTGCCCTGGGAAAGAGGCACTGGCTGTCCACTCTATCTATTCCTCTTAATATTTGGTACAGCTTTATCATGTCTCCCCTCATCCTCCTCCTCTCCAAAGAGTAAAGCCCTAACTCCCTTAGTCTCTCCTCATAATGCATACTCTCTAAACCAGGCAGCATCCTGGTAAATCTCCTCTGCACCCTTTCCAACGCTTCCACATCCTTCCTATAATGAGGCGACCAGAACTGGACACAGTACTCTAAGTGTGATCTAACCAGAGTTTTGTCGAGCTGCATCATTACCTCGCGGCTCTTAAACTCGATCCCACGACTTATGAATGCTAACATCCCATAAGCTTTCTTAACTACCCTATCCAACCTCTGAGGCAACTTTCAGGGATCTGTGGATATGAACCCCCAGATCCCTCTGCTCCTCCACACTACCCAGAATCCTGCCATTAACTTTGTACTCTGCCTTGGAGTTTGTCCTTCCAAAGTGTACTACCACCTCACACTTCTCCAGATTGAACTCCATTGAACTTATCAAGGGTAGATTCACTATCCAGCATTGTACACTCTGCTTTTTTAATAACGCCCTCATTCCCCATTGGCACGGTAGTGTCGCGGTTAGCATAACAGCGCCAGCGACCCGGGTTCAATTCCGGTCACTGTCTGTAAGGAGTTTGTACGTTCTCCCCGTGTCTGCGTGGGTTTCCTCCAGGTGCTCCGGTTTTGTCCCACATTCCAAAGACGTACGGGTTAGGAAGTTGTGGGCATGCTATGTTGGAGCCAGAAGAGTGGCGACACTTGCGGGCTGCCCCCAGCACATTCTCAGTAATGCCAAAAGACACATTTCACTGTGTTTTGATGTTCATGTGACTAATAAATAAATATCTTATCTAATGTCACTGAGGGTCATAGACTTATGGAAAGATACAGCATGAAAGTAGGCCCTTTGGCCCATCGAGTCTGCACTGGCCATCAACCACCCTTTTACGTTCATCCCACATTAATCCCATTCCTTATTCTCCCTACATTCCCCATAATGCGGATTGTCCGAGGTCCATAACACTGATGTTACTTCCAGGCATGGATGTCCTTTCACTGATGAAAAGCACGATGATGCTGGAGGAACTCAGCAGGCCAGGCAACATCCATGGAGAAAAGCAGGCGGTCGACATTTCGGGTCAGGACCCTGAAGAAGGTTCCAGCATCTCTTACCTGCATCTACCTATCACCACCCTGTGCCCACCCCGCCTCCCCTCTTTTGTCCACCTATCACTGCCCTGCTTTTCCCTCCTATATATTGGGCTTCCCCTTTCCCTATCTTCAGTCCTGAAGAAGGGTCCTGACCTGAAGCGTTGACCGCCTGCTTTTCTCCGCGGATGCTGCCTGGCCTGCTGAGTTCCTCCAGCATCATCGTGTTTTTCATCTAGATTCCAGCATCTGCGGTCCTTTGTTTCTCATGTACTTTCACTGCACTGGATCTAAGCAGTATCTTCATTAACTATGGTGTGCCCCATGTGTATTTCTGAGAATGTGAACTACAGTATGTGTCCAAATTAAAAAAGTAATCCATGTTTTCAAGCAATTTTATGAATACGGCAAACTTACCATGAAGGTTATAGTAAGGTTGAAATGGCAATTGCCACTTTAATTGACATTGATTTATTTTGGAATAACTGACTAGCAAGTTAGAAAAGTTGAGGAACTTAAAGTAATTCCCCTTCTGGGGTCACTGGGAATCTGGCTCCATTTCTTCCTGGGAATAAACCTCTGGAGAATGGGGAAGAAATTTGTATTGGGTGACTGTCTCTAATCATGTGCATAGGTAGCAGCCATCAACTATACTCCCTGCTACAAATTCAGTTTCATTACATAGAACATAGAACAGTACAGCACAGAACAGGCCCTTCGGCCCACAATGTTGTGCCGACATAGCTAATCCCTCCTACCTACAGAATGCCCATATCCCTCTATCTTCCTCTCATTCATGTGCCCATTCAAGCCCCTCTTCAATGCCCCCAATGAATTTGCCTCCACCACCCTATCAGGCAACGCATTCCAGGCATCCGCCACCCTCTGAGTTAAAAACGTACCCCTCACATCTGTTCTGAACCTACCCCCCTCACCTTAAATGCACGCCCTCTGGTATTGGATCGCTAAATAATGGGAAAAAGATATTGCTTGTACACCCTATCTATGCCCCTCATAATTTTAAACACTTCCAACAGATCACCCCTCAGCCTCCACCGCTCCAGAGAAAAGAGCCCAAGTTTGTCCAGCCTCTCCTGATAGCACATGCCCTCTAATCCAGGCAGCATCCTAGTAAAACTCTTCTGCATCCTCTGTAAAGCCTTGACATCCTTCCTATAGTGAGGTGACCAGAACTGCACACAATACTCTAAATGTGGCCTAACCAGAGTTCTATAGAGATGCATCATAATCAAGTCAAGCCGAGTTTATTTTCAGATGCACAAGTCCATGTGTGCACAGGTGCAATGAAAAACTTACTTGCAGTGGCATCACAGGCACAGAGCATTAAAGACAAAACATTCACAAGAGAAACTTAAACATAAATTATACAAAGTTATACAAGAAAGAAAACGATTAGACCAAAAAAAGCAAAGTCCGTTGTAGTGCAAAGGGGTTATAGTGTTTCCATACTGAGGTAGTGATTAGGGTTGTGCCGGTTGGTTCAAAAGGGAAGTAGCTGTTCTGGTGGTGTGGGACTTCATGCTTCTGTACCTCATGCCCAATGGTGGCTGAGAGAAGATGGCATGGCCTGGATGACGGGGATTAATGGAGACCTGTGTGTAGGAGATGAGTGTAACTAGGCCTTTATGACAAGCGTTTGGCAGTGTTGTCTAAGTGCAGGTTTCTCCCTCGCACACCAATGGCCTGATCTGTCGGGCTTGCTATAGTTAGCACCATTTCCCATTATGATGAGTGACTAGGGTGGTAATTTAAATTAGGTAAGGTTGCATAAAGAGAGCTAATTGGGAGGGGTGAAGGAACCGCTGATTACATCAGGCTGAATTGGACAAGAGATAGGGGAGACAAGCAGAGTAAACAGGAAGAACTCAACAAGACAGACACGTGATTGAGACGAGAGCAAGAGGGTAACTGAGAAAAGGACCTGTGTGATAAGGAGAAAACTTGAGCTGTTTCAGTGAAGCTTTCCAAGTATCAAGCGCTGTGTTCCCCAACTTCCCAGTGAACCGTCTCGTATTAAAACAGAAAATGCTGGAAAGAGTCAGCAAATCAGGCAGCACCTGTAGAAAGAGATACAGTTAATGCTTCAGGTCTGGGACCCTTCATCAAAATTTGGAAAAGAAGAAAACAAGTTAGTTTTCAGTGACAGAGATGGTGGGGGGAGGATGGATAGAACAAAGGAAGAATTTCTGATACGGTGAGACCAAATTGGTAAACATAGTAAATATTGCTACTTAACTGCTGAAGAGTGTGATAGGGCTGGCGAGAGTGATGGAGCTGGCGAGAGTGATGGGGGTGGGGAGAGTGATGGGGTGGGGAGAGTGATGGGGGTGGGGAGAGTGATGGGGAGGGAGAGTGATGGGGGAAGGAGAGTGATGGGGAGGGAGAGTGATGGGGGTGGGGAGAGTGATGGGGGTGGAGAGTGATGGGGTGGGGAGAGTGATGGGGAGGGGAGATGATGGGGAGGAGAGTGTGGGGTGAGAGTGATGGGGGGGGTGAGTGATGGGGAGGGGTGAGTGATGGGGGAGGGGAGAGTGATGGGGGGAGAGTTGATGGGGAGGGAGAGTGATGGGGAGGGGAGAGTGATGGGGGTGGGGAGAGTGATGGGGGGGAGAGTGATGGGGGTGGGGAGAGTGATGGGGAGGGAGAGTGATGGGGAGGGGAGAGTGATGGGGGGGAGAGTGATGGGGGGGGAGAGTGATGGGGAGGGGAGAGTGATGGGGAGGGAGAGTGATGGGGGGGAGAGTGATGGGGAGGGAGAGTGATGGGGGGGAGAGTGATGGGGGGAGGGAGAGGGGAGAGGGGAGTGATGGGGTGGGGAGAGTGATGGGAGGGAGAGTGATGGGGGTGGGGAGAGTGATCGTGTGATGGAGGTGGGGAGAGTAATAGAACTCACAAAGGCACAGTGAGTTAAATGGTGTCTTCCTGGGCTGTATAATTCCTAATGAAATTTGAAAAGTGATTGAATATCTGTCCTATAATATTTAAAATATAGATTTCCCTTGATTAAGTTACTGATGGGGTGAATTCAAAGAGAATCCTTGGAGCAGAAGAAGCTCTTGTACAAAACCATGAGGAGTATAAATAAGATTGATAGTAGGAAACCTTCCCCAGAATAGAGGTATCTTAAACTAGAGAGCCACAGTGTATGGTAGAGGTGTAGCGAAGACCTGAGGAGGATTTGTTTCACCCAGAGAGTGATTACCATCTGAAATGTACAACCTGAAGAGGAGGTGGAGGAAAATCCTCTCGACAACATTTAAAACGTACCTAGATGAACCCTTGAATTGCCACGGCATAGAGGGCTGGTAAACGGGATTAGCATGGAAGGTTCTTGACAGTGGGCATGAACCTGGTGAGCTGAAAGGCCTGTCTCTGTGCTGTATGACTCAATGAGAGTGTTTCCACTTGTGTGGAGGAGCTGACTGAGAAGCTGTTGGTGTAAAGCATTCACCGAGACATCCAGTGGGGAATTCAGAGAAGCTTTTCCACTCATAGAGTGGTGGGAATGTGGAACTCGCCTCACAGGGAGTAGTTCAAGTGAACAGTATTGACGGAGATACAGGAGCCTGAGGGCACATACCACCAGGCTCAAGGACAGCTTCTACCCCACCGTGATAAGACTATTGAAGTATCGTCTCACTGTGATCTATTACGTACGCACCATAATGATGAAGCTTATTTTGTGTGCTCTGGTCAGGAAAGAACGTATCTGAATGTGTCGCTTGTATTAACAACTTTTGTTTCAGCAAAAGAGATTCTCTCTTCCCCTCCTTTTCCCCAAGAGGTAACAAGCTCTGTGACAACTCTGGGCGTATGACTGAGCAACAAGTTCTCAGTTTAGAACTTTATCAGCCTGATACCAATACACATCGCTGCAGATACTCTCCATGGTTAAAGATCACTAACCAAAGAGCACCCCGTTGCTGGTTTGTTGTGTCAGTAATATCTTGTCAACCTGTGTTCAGTTATTTTCTTTCTGTTTGAAGAGATGGCTCAGGCTGTCAGCCCCCTTCTGTTCCTTGTCACTCTGGTGCATCAAGAGCAAGAATCTTGGTCCCATTTGCCCTTATGTTTGTTACCTAAAGAAACGAGAGTCTAACTGGGCTGCAGGTTTGGAAAAAGTTGTCTTTGCCACTTTTGTTGCTTCAATGCCAGGTAGATCCTAAACAGCAAAACACAAATGTCTTTGAATATCAATAATTTGAATGCATGCAAAGTAGGAGACTTTGGTTCCTAGTTAGCAAAAACTGCTTAAATGCCTTCAGCTTAAGTTACACATGTCTGATACCGTGTTTCTTACTGGTATTTAGCTCATTATTATACAATGGATCTGTTCCACTTTCTTTTCTGAATATAAATTGTCCGTATGCTTTCGAAAGCTCCCTTTGACTGCATTTCTTCTGCCTCATTTCCTATGGCCCCAGAAAACCCTAGGATTCCCAAGTGCAACCAGAAGCAAAAGCTAATGTGGTTCTCTTCCTGCCTGTAGGAGTTTGAAAATAACGAGGGCGAGGATTACACAGGAGAAATCTCACCCCACACCACCTCCTCGTCACAGAATGGGCCTGAGGTTTACATTCTGCCTCTCACGGAGGTTTCGCTACCTGTGTCTAGCCAGCCATCCACGAGAGCAGGTAAGCAGATGTACTGCAGGGCTTTCTTTGGGATAGTGCTCCTTGTCTGACTGTCAAACAAGCAACTGCTTTCAGCCGCCTCAGATTCATTGACCGACTGTGAATGACCTGTTCCCAGAAGCTGAACAAATGAATAACCTGTATCCAAACTTTACTGTCTGTGCCAGGCTCAACATCTTAGATGATGGCTAGTAGCCCTGAGTTGCTTGGAGGAATTCGGAAGTACACTCTGTGGTGCAAGAGTCATGGAGTCATACAGCACGGAAACAGGCCCTTCGGCCCACCATTTCCATGCTGACCATCTGTCACCCATTTACACTCATTCTACATTACTCATTTTTTTATTTGCCCTGCATTCTTATGAGCTCCTGCAGATTCTACCACTTGATACCACATGCACGAGGGGCAACTTACAGCGGCCAATTAAGCTACCAACCCACAGGTCTCTGAGATGGGAGAGGGAACTGGAGCACAGGGAGGAAGCCCACATAGTCACAGGGAGAATGTGCAAACTGCTTGCAAACAACACCCAAGGTTAGGATTGAACCCGGGTCTCTGGCGCTGTGGAGCAGCAGCTGTACTAGCTGTGCTACTGTGCCGGCCAAAACAGATTTTGTTTTACATCAATCCAGACGTTTCACCGTCATTGATGGCTGGACTTATTTAATTAACTGAATTAAGTTTCTTCATCTGCCTTCCAAGTTCCCCTGCTGACGGCTGTGTCTGTGGCTCCCACGTGGTTCTTTGACCAGTGATCTAACACAAACTCCCTGTGCCCTAAGCACAAGTTGGCACTTCCTTTCAATCCAAGTCCCCAGTATTCCTGGGCTATTCCGACTTGGCGGCTCTCAGCATAGTGACAGTGTTGCTGACTCCTCCTCACTGGAGACTGTGTCTCTGTTTCAGAGTACACACATGTGCAAGTGCTAACCTGCAGCCACAGGCACACTTGTCAATATGCAGGGCACTTGTGGGTGAACTGTGCATTCACTGGCTGTAAGACACATAGATTTGCACAAACACACACACTATACACACCCCCCCCCCCACACACACACACACAATCAAACATACACACATCCCCTCCCACATACACACACACATCTCCTTCCACACACACACGTCCCCTCCCACACACACACATATCCCCTCCCACACACACAAACACAATCAAGCATACACACACACCCACATACACACACACACACACACACACACACATCCCCTCCTACGCACACAAACACAATCAAGCATACACACACACCCAAATACACACACACACATCCCCTCATAAACACGCACGCACGCACGCACGCACGCACACACACACACACACACACACACATTGACTTCAACAATAATATAAACCTGAGACCCAGGATAATGACCTGGAGAGATCAGTCTCTTCACTTGGATAGACCAGCTGGTTGTGAAGCTGCCCTGCCCCTTTCCCTGTGGGTCTGTGCACCAGCCCACCTCGCTCGGGCAGCAGGTAGACAACCACTGCCTGCAAGTTCAGAGCCCAGTTCCCAACAGCATCACACAGACAGAATCGAAGCTTGTTGCTAAAAGGAGGACTGCAGGTTGCCAATAAAAAAAGGAAGTAAAAAGTGTAGGTTGTGTTGGAATGTGGAGGAAAGAGGGTTTGGTTGTCCATAGCCCCGTGTCTCAGGGACTGACTAGTGTTTGAAAGGAATGTCGCCTGAACTAATCAGCATAGGGCACCCTTTACCCCATATCTGAACATATTAAATGTTATCATTCTACAAAGCCAGTCCACTTCCACTCCTCCCTACTTTAAAGTGATAAAGTTTTTAAGATCAAGAAACACGATAAGCTGGAACATGACCCGGTGTTTGCCGTAATGTTTTATTACCAGCCAGTGTGCCTTCCCACACAGACGGGGAATTGCTGGATCAGTACAAGTTCCTATTCACTGCTTGGTCTTCACTGCATCTCAGACTTCTGTGCTACATGTTGAAACACAGAGGTCAGGGATAAGCTGGACGTCCAATTTACATGTTTTACCCTGTATGCTGGGACTGTGAACTTCTCCCTCCCACCCAGGGAAAACATAGTGTAACACTATTACAGCGCCGGTGACCTGGGTTCAATTCCGGCCATTGTCTGTAAGGAGTTTGTACGTTCTCCCCGTGTCTGCGTGGGTTTCCTCCGGGTGCTCCAGTTCCCTCCCACATTCCAAAGACGTATGGGTTAGGAAGTTGTGGGCATGTTATGTTGGCGCAAGAAGCGTGGCATTACTTGCGGGCTGCCCCCAGAACACTCTACGCAAAAGATGCATTTCACTGTGTGTTTCGATGTACATGTGACTAATAAAGATATCTTATCCAGCCGATCAAATCCTGTACATTTCATCTAAGCTCAAGTAAATTCAGAAGAAGTGCTGGAGGAACTCAGCAGGTCAGGCAGCATCCCTGGAGGGAAATAAACGGAATCTTAGTCCTGATGAAGGGTCTCGGCCCGAAACGTCGACCGTTTACTTCCCTTCATGGATGCTGCCTGACCTGCTGAGTTCCTCCAGCACCTTGTGCGTGTTGTTCCAGATTCCAGCATCTGCAGAATTTCTTGTGTCTCAGGCCTGGTTGACCCATTCCCTGCTCCAGTGACAGTCCCAGGAATCAGTCTGATGGACCTTTGTCGCAGCCTCTCTATGTCCAGGATATCCTTTCTCAGATAAGGAGAGTAAAACTGCACACATACGTAACTCCAGGTGTGGTCTCACCAATCCCTAAATAACTATAATAAGACATCTCTGCTCTTGTACTCAAAGCTTGTTACTATGAAGGCCAACATACCATTTGCCAACTTGACTGCTTGCTTCATCTACACCTTTGCTTTCAGTGATTGGTGTACAAGGACACCTAGATCCGTGTGTACATCAACATTCCCCAATCCATCATTGATTAAATAATATTCAGCCTTCCTTCTTTTCCTACCAAAGTGGATAATTTCACATCCGTCTAATCTATGCTGCATCTGCCATGTGTTTTCCTCTCACTCAACTTATCTAAACCATCTTAAAGCTTCAATCCCAACCAGTTGCACGTTCTTAGCAAACTACATGGAAATACTGCATTCAGTTCCCTCACCCAGATCCTTGGTATATATTGTGCCCAGCTGGGGCCAAAGCTCTAGTATGTCTCTCTTCACTGTCCGCCTTCCTGAGAAAGAACATTTATTCCTACTCAATGTTTACTGCCTCTTGACTGATTTTGAATCCATGCCAGTCTGTTACCCCAGCCTCATATACTTTAATTTTGCCCACTAATCTTTTAAGTTGGACTTTATCAAAGGCCTTCTGAAAATCCAATCAGCCCTTGTACCCCACCTCCCCAACACCTGGAGAAATCTATTGCTGCTGGTCCCATCAGCTCACCTACTATCTTTGTGACTGGCACCTGCACCCTGAGGCCCTCTTTCAATTGGTTCTCTTGTCAAATCTTGTCTGGCTTCCTGCTTCACCAGAGGTGTTAACCTCATGTATCCAAGCAGATTATCTCCAGCTTTCCAACAATGATCCTACTTTGGAATCATTGAGAGACACAGCACGGAAACAGGCCCTTCAGCCCACCGAGTCTGTGCTGACCATTAACCAATCACTTACACTGATCCTACATTAATCCCATTTTATTCTCCCCACATTCCCATCAACTGCCCCCAGATTCTACCTCACACTAGGGACAATTTACAGCAGCCAATTAACCGACCACCCTGCATGTCATTGGGATTTGGGAGGAAACCGGAGCACCCAGAGGAAACCCACCCGGTCACAGGGAGAGCATGCAAACTCCACATAGACAGCACCCGAGGCCAGGAGCTGTGGACAGATAGATCAGCAACATTGTCCTTGGAAAGAAAATCAATGGGGGCCTCAGGGAGTGACCAGGTGCAGAGAGCCTATGGCTTTAGCCAAGAATTAGGAACTTTGGGCATCCCACGCAAGTGTGCACTGTCCTGGGCTGCTGTCCCTTCCCACATGAGTACTGACTGATTAGCAACCTCCCACTGAGGTCCCAGAAGGGCAGGCCACTTGCACACTTGCACTTCACCGAAAGGTGAATCTCTCGGCATGGCCACTTGCCAAGGCTGCAGTGGCTACCTTCTTCTCCACAGTCTTGGGTATTGGATTTTTTGCCAGCATTACTGTTAATGCTTTGGTGGTGAAAAGAAAACAGAATCTTGAGAAATCGCTGAGGTACCTGCTCACTTAATGAACCTTAGCCACCGCGCTTTACAAGGAAGTAATTGTGAGGTTTTGTCTGAAGTGTGCTGTGGGAATAATCATTACAGAGCTTAAACCAACACTGGTTTGCTAAGACATTATCTGGAACATTTGTTCTAATTCCTCCTTCACTAACTGTCTTCCTGTGGTTCCTGTACACAGCACTGAAAGTACTTGCATGCACGCCAAACAGATGCTAGAAAAGGGAGCTGATATTTTTGTCACAACCAATTTCTGCCTTTTAACATATCATCACCATAGAGAGGCTGAATTGGACAGCTTAAAAAGTTAAAGCTTCCTGGTTATAGAGGCATCACAGAAACAAGCCCTTCAGCCCAACTTGTCCGTGCTGACCAAGGTGCCTACCAGAATTAGTCCCATTTGCCTACATTTGGCCCATGTCCCTCTAAACCTTTTCTATCCGTGTACCTGTCCAAACGTCTATTAAATGTTGTAATTGTACCCACTTCTACGACTTCCTCTGGCAGCTCGTTCTGTATACCCACCACCTTCAGTGTGCAAAACTTGCCCCTTTAAATCTTTCCCCTCTCACCTTAAACCTATGCCTTCTAGTTTTAGACTTTCCAACCCTGGGGAAAAAATTGTGACCGTCCACTATATCTATGCCCCTTGTGATTTTATAAGCCACTATAAGGTCACCCCTCAACCTCCTTCGCTCCAGAGAAAACAGTCCCAGCCCATCCACTCTTCCCTTATCACGCAAGCCCTCTGGTCTCCGCAAATCTTTGTGAATCTTTTCTACACACTCTTTAGCTTAATCACATCCTTCCTCTAGCCTGGCGACCGGAAGCACACAATGCTCGAAGTCTCACCAATATTTTAGACAGCTCTAACGTGACATCCCAACTCTTGTACCCAATGTTTGATCAAAAAGATAAGACAATTGACACTTTCCATGTAGTAATCGTTAAATCTATAAACGTAAAACTCCACTTGTATTAGTTTTTATTTAACTATTTAGCTACACCCTTTGCAGAATTCAGCTTGAAGTGTCTGTGTGAGAGTGCATGGGTTGTGTCCCATTCTGTGGACCATAGGCTGATGCTCCAGGACAATACAAGGGAGTGCTTCACTATCAGCTGTGCTGTCTTTCAGAAGTGACAAAACTGAGGCCCCTTCCCACATTCTTGAGTTGAATGTAAAAGATCAAAGCATGGCAAAGAAAACCAGGGAAGATTTGTTATGCAGCACACAAAAAGCTGGAGGAACTCAGCAGGTCGGGCAGCATCTATGGAGGGAAGCGGACAGTCAACGTTTCAGGTCGAGACCCTTCATCTAGACCAGATGAATCGAGATGAAGGATCTCGACCCAAAATATCGACCATCCACTTCTCTCGATAGATGCTGCCTGACCCGCTGAGTTCCTCCAGCTTTTGATGTATTGCTTCAGACTTCAGCGTCTGTAGTCTCCTGTGTCCGGAGATTTGTTAAGTAGTTGGCCGTGCTCTTTGCTTTATCCGACAAAATTCCCTGAATCTCACAGCATTTGCTGCCACAAACGTTTTTGATTTTTTTCCCTTTGAATTGAGGAGAATTTCCAGTGTCTTCACAAAGCACTTTGAATCTTCATCCTAACAAACTCCAGCCAAATGACTTTGTCAGAGATTTTCTTCCTCTGTATGGTCCATTTTCTTCAATTTAGAATCTTTGGTGTTGCTGCTTGTGAGAAATAGGAGCAGGTGTAAATCATCCGGACCTTCAAACCCGTTTCCTAACAGCAAAGAAAGAGGCCATTCAACCCATTGAGTCTTTGCCAGCTCACAGAGCAACCCCATCAATTCCTTCACCTCCCCACTCCCTTATTTTGCTGTAACCCACTCACATGTCAATCAACACCCTCCCAGATTCTCCCAACAGCCATCCAACCCCAGGGTAATTTACAGTATCCAAATAACCCCTTAAATGGCATTCTCTTTAGGAAGCAGGAGAAAAGTGGAGCACCCAGGGGAAACCCACGCAGTCATAGGGAGAATGTGCAGACTCTACACAGACAGCGCTGAGGTTAGGATCGAACCTGGGTTGAGGACCTGTGAGACGCCACCAACTACCTGCTGCACCACTGTGCTGATTATGAAGGCTAATAACAGAGGCATCTACAGATTGAAGGTGGAGGATTCTCAATTTGACAGCAGGGGCTGCTACA
Organism: Pristis pectinata; assembly: GCF_009764475.1. Taxonomy (NCBI): domain Eukaryota; kingdom Metazoa; phylum Chordata; class Chondrichthyes; order Rhinopristiformes; family Pristidae; genus Pristis; species Pristis pectinata. Next base: position 8,168,427 of record NC_067422.1, read on the forward strand.
ACAGTGATACCTGTGGTATATTCATAAACTGAATCATAAATAAAGGAGTCACAATACACTCCTTACATGTAAACTTGGTAAATTGATTTATTATTGTCACATGTACCGAAAAGTGTGCCTTGCATACCGTTCATACAACAGTGCACTGAGGTAGTCCAAGGGAAAATGATAACAAAATGCAGAATAAAGTGTTAGTTACAGAGAAAGTGCAGTGCAGGCAGACAATAAGCAGTAAAGGTCACTCACTGCGTTCACCTCCACCAAAAGAAGTCAAGTTTATTGTCATATGTACAAGTCCATGTGTGCACAGGTGCAGTGAAAATCTTACTTGCAGCAGCATCACAGGCACAGAGCATTAGAGGCACAACATTCACAAGAAAACATAAATTAAACATAAATAATACACAATTATGTGAGAAAAAACACAGAACAAAAAGAACAAAGTCCATCGTAGTGCAAAGTGGTCAGGGTGTTGCGACACTGAAGTAGTGATTAGGGCCTTACAGGTTGGTTCAAGAGCTACAGTAAATGGTTGAAGGGAAGGAGCTGTTCTTGAACCTGGTGGTGTGGGACTTCAGGCTTCTGTACATTTTGCCCGATGGTAGCTGCGAGAAGATGGCATGGCCCAGATGGTGGGGATCTTTGATGATGGATGTTGTCGTCTTGAGGCAGCGCCTCCTGTAGATACTTCTGATGGTGGGGAGGGGTGTGCCCACGATGTTTGGGCTGAGTCCACTACTCTCTGCAGCTTCTTGCGTTCACAATTTGAATTGCCAAAGAGATGGAGTCTGTGCAGGCCGTACTCTGCAGGCAGCATCCATTCCCCTACATGAAAAATACGATGATGCTGAAGGAACTCAGCAGGCCAGGCAGCATCCGTGCAGAAAAGCAGGCGGTCAACGTTTCAGGTCAGGACCCTTCTTCAGGATTGAAGATAGGAAAAGGGGAAGCCCAATATATAGGAGGCCATAGTTCTGCAGGCAGCATCCATTCCCCTGCAGCTCATCAGTTAACCTTTACCCACAGCTGAGGGCTGCAGAGCTGCTGTGGGAATACAATACTACCAACATGGAAGATACAGACACTCTTACACATGCAGTCACATACAGTCCCACAATATAGCCCCTCTTGTCCCCACACCTCTGTTGCTGCTGAGACCTGTTGCAGCCTTCTCTCTCCTGAGTGACCTCACTCTTGAGCCACCAGCTCGTTTAATTAATCTTTTTTAATCAATGCACATTGTAGTTTTATGTTAATGTGTTGTATAAATATGCAGACATTATAAACCTCTGCATATGTGTTAGCATGCACAACCCTGTAATTTTTTATATCTGCTGTGGATCCATACAAATGCATAAAATAATGACTATATATAACATGAACACAGCTGGAAACTGCAGCTTGATCATCCTGAAGAAAGCCTTTTTCTTTAAGCCTGGTGATTTGTCTGCCTGTTTTTTCCAGTGGAAGCCTTGGGCAGTGGGAGGAGAATGATCAGCATGTTCTGATGCTTTGCAAACGTATCTTTATTCACTTGGAGCTGCCTGATGTCACTGGAATGCTGGAACTGTTCTGTGTTTTCCGGCAACCAGCTGACCACCCTTATGCAAGTCACTGACAAAGAATTCATTGCTTTCAGCGCATCAGCATGTGCCTGGAATTCTTGCATTCAGTCACAGGGGTGGGGAGTGCCAGAGGAAGGAGAAATGCCACCACAGGGATCGCACCTCTCCCCAGAAAGCAGCTGATTTCCAAAAATTGTTCTCCCACTCACCCACCGGGATTCTCCCCGTGGAAATGACAGTGACACCAGCAGTGCCCCTCTTCCCTCCGTGTACGCCCTGGGCTGTGGCACAATATGGGTTGTAACCTGTGGTTCAGGGAGGGCGTGTGGCTTGGGGAAGGATTGCCAGTGGAGGGGAGACTGCGGTGATAACCTTTATGCGTCTATTTACAGGGCAGTTCCTTCACCAGACAGACCTAGGCCGTCAGAGTCTCCTGTACCTGAAGGAAGTGGGCATCGGCTGGTTTGGAAAGGTGAGTAAATGTTGTTTTTAAACCTGCTGCTGCTTAATCTGTTCCCCTTGCACCCAGCGCAGAACTTGAAAACATCAGTCCAGCACGTGCAGTAAAACGTGGTGGGCGAGTGTAGAGGGTACTTCGCTTTGATTTAGCTCTAAGTCCAACTCTTCAGTGGAAGGTTGGCCTTCGAATTGGACCTTGCGGAAGGCATCAGAAGCTGGCCAAGTTCTGCCAGCTTGTCAGTGTGGCAAATATAACATTTAACTGCAGTGTTGAACATCTGCTCTTGTGGTTTATCCCTTATGGCAGAATTTATCTTTCATGTTTGCAAAGCCTGCTGACAACTACCTGAGGGCAGAAAGTAATCGCATGTCAACTCTTCCTCAGTCAAAGGACTTCTTGACAATGTACAAAACTAAAATACTGAAGATGCTGGAAAGCTGAAAAAAATACAGAGGATACTGGAAACACTCAACAGGTCAGGCAGCATCTATGGAGAGAGATTGTTTCAGTTCAATGACCTTCTATCTAGTCATCAAAGAGAAACGTGAACTGTTTTTCTCTCTGCACAGATGTGGTCTGACCTGCTGAGTGTTTCCGGTATCTTCTACCTTCTTTTCCTGATGATGCACTTTCCATAAAAGGAAAAGTTTCCAGGTGCAGTGTACAATTGCATAAGACCAGGAAAATTTGCTAGCTGGAGTATTCCTTTGTTTTAACTATACTTGGAATTCCTGTCTGTTCCCCAAACTGCACATCAAATCAGACGGCTCGGTAATGTAGCCGTTAGCGTAACGCTATTACAGCGCCAGCGACCCGGGTTCAATTCCCGCCGCTGTCTGTAAGGAGTTTGTACGTTCTCCCCGTGTCTGCGTGGGTTTCCTCCGGGTGCTCCGGTTTCCTCCCACATTCCAAAGACGTACGGGTTAGGAAGTTGTGGGCATGCTATGTCGGCGCCGGAAGCGTGGCAACACTTGCGGGCTGCCCCCAGAACACTCTACGCAAAAGATGCATTTCACTGTGTGCTTCGATGTACATGTGACTAATAAAGAAATCTTAATCTTATTTTAACAGCCTTCTAAAGCCTGCAGAATCAGAATCAGGTTTATTATCATTGACATATGTTGTGAAATTTGTTGTTTTGTGGCATCAGTACAGTGCAAGACATAAAAATGACTATAACTTACAAAAATAAATAAATAGTGCAAAAGAGGAATAACGAGGTAGTGTTCATGGGTTTATGGACTGTTCAGAAATCAGATGGCGAAGGGGAAGAAGCTGTTCCTGAAACTTTGAGTGTGGGTCTTCAGGCTCCTGTACCTACACCCCGATGGTAGTAACGAGGGCATGTCCCGGATGGTGAGGGTCCTTAATGATGGACGCCGCCTTCTTGAGGCACCACCTCGTGAAGGTGTCCTTGATGGCAGGGAAGGTTGTCCAGGACATCTTCAAGAGGCGGTCCTTGTTAAAGAATATCCATGTGCAGTTCCAGTGGAATAGACAAACATAAATCCTGAATTGGTTAATTATGGTTCTTTTGGGGAAGGGGAAGGGGAAAGATCACACTTAAAGCAGACCACAGACAGGAACAGCTTGGTCACGTTAGAGGTCTGCTCCTCCTTCCCATTTATTAATGCCAGCTTATGCCAACCTTCCTACCCTACCCTCTTTTGCATTCCTGACTTGGGTAAAACCGACAGACTCCTCAGGCACAGATGCATGAACTTCACATCTGTACAAATATTTTCTCCCCCATGAAAATTAATAGATTTGCACTTTTGAGCTCCAAAGATTTTGGGATGTATGGATGCTGCTGCTTAGAGCTCAGGTCAGGCTATCAGTGCCCTGGTTAGGTCAGAGCCTCAGGTCCAGTCACCCAAAGTCCAACGTAGGCCAGCATTTCCCTCCCATCTTCTTGACACATCAATGAGTCATAGTGTTTGGAAACAGAACCTCCCACTGTCTAAGTCCACACCAACCATTACCAACCGTTTCTGCCAATCTGGCACTAATCCTATTATGTTCTCCCCACGTTCCCATCAACTCTTGTGTCCAGCATTTTCTGATTTTACTATCAAGTGTGATTAGTGAGTCAAGGGCCTGTGCCTACTCAGTGGGATCAGACCATTCTTTTAGTGCTGCAAAACACGATGATGCCGGAGGAATCTACCAACCTGCACATTTTTGGGACGGGGGAGGAAACCGGAGCACCCGAAGGAAACCCACAAAGTCGCAAAGAGACCATGCAAACACCGCACAGACACGTCAGAGATCAGAATTGAAACCAGGTCACCGGATCTGTGCGGCTTCGCTGGCTTCACCACTGTGCTGCCCCACTAATGGTGGAACCTGTTTCAAAAGTAATCTGCTAAAGGGAATTGGATAGATTGCGCAAGATAACAGGTTTATGGGGAAAGAGAAGGGAATGACAGTGATGAGAAACAACAAGATACTGGAGGAACTCAGCAGGCCAGGCAACATCCGTGGAGAAGAGCAGCCGGTCAATGTTTCGGGTCAGGACCCTTCTTCAGGACTGAAGATAGGAAAAGGGGGAAGCCCAATATATAGGAGGGAAAAGCAGAGCAGTGATAGGTGGACAAAAGAGGGGAGGCGGGGTGGGCACAGGGTGGTGATAGGTAGATGCAGGTAAGAGATAGTGATAGGTAGTTGTGGGGGAGGAGGGGAGAGCAGATCCCCCGGGGGATGGGTCAAAGGTAAGGAGAGAAACCTACTCCAACCTTACCCCTTCTGAACCTTTCCCCCTTCTAGTGACCTGTTCTCCTGCCTCCAGCCCTCCCTCTTCCACCTGGACTCCCCCACCGGGCCTGTGACCTTCCCTGGACCTACTCATAGCCAACTGTCAGCACAACGTCGGCCATCTTGACTTTTCTGCCCCCCTCACCTACTCCAACCTTACCCCTTATGAATACCTTTGACCCATCCCCCGGTGGATCTGCTCTCCCCTCCTCCCCCGCACCTGCCCATCACTATCTCTTACCTGCATCTACCTATCACCACCCTGTGCCCACCCCACCTCCCCTCTTTTGTCCACCTATCACTGCTCTGCTTTTCCCTCCTATATATTGGGCTTCCCCCTTTTCCTATCTTCAGTCCTGAAGAAGGGTCCTGACCCAAAACATTGACCGCCTGCTTTTCTTCACGGATGCTGCCTGGCCTGCTGAGTTCCTCCAGCATCATCGTGTTTTTCGTCTAGATTCCAGCATCTGCGGTCCTTTGTTTCTCTGTGCTTTTGGTGCTGTTTGTTAGGGATATTTTGGTTCAGTTACAGTGGGTGTCCTGGTGATTAAATCCTTTGCTGAGCAGCTAGATTGAGATTGGTGTTGGAGTCCACATTCCAGAGACATTGTGGGCCAAACTTAGAATTGCATCCATTATGTTTCAAACAGAAATTATAAATTAGATACTGATGGGATCAGCTTTTAATAATAGCAGCTTTGTGAGGCTTAATGTGCATTCAGGAATATAGAGAGAATGAAGTACACAAGGACAGCACAGTGACACAGCTGGTAGAAGGGCCACCCCATGGCTCCAGAGATCGGGATTCAACCCTGACCTCCTGTGCTGTCTGTGTGGAGTTTGCACGTGCTGGCTGTGACTGTTTTGAGTTTCCTCTGGGTGCTCCGGTTTCCTCCCAAATCCAAAGACGTGGGTTGGTAGCTTAATTGGCCCACTATAAATGAGGGCTTGAGTTGATGGATTAACAGGGGTATGGGGAGAATAAAATGGTTTGGGGTAGGATTAGTGTAGAGACAGGTGCTTGATGGTTGACATGGACTCAGTGTTTCCATTGCTGTTGCTCCCTGTGACACTATGACACAGCTGGAGTTGTCGAACTGACCTTATTCTTCCTCCAACACCACCAACCCCCCCCCCACTCCCCACCCCCCCACCTAATCCCCCACAATCACCTAGATGCAGAGTTGCCACAGTACAACTGGAATGGTTAACATGAAGAATTAAATCACCTGCTGGCAAGTGTGATAGAAAGGGGTCACTCTGAAGATTTCTGAAGTAATTTTTGAGCTTGTTTTAAGGTGCCAGACTCCCACTCCCTTTAAGTCCGGGGAAGCAGGTGTGTGGGAAGGGAGGAGATATTACTGATGACAATAGCACAATGGTTTCAGCTGTTGTGGAGGTTTAGATTGCTCCAGGGAAACTCTGGGACAGGAAACCAGTTCTCCGGGAAACTAAAGTTTTGTTAAATGCAGATAAAGTTAGATAAGCAGAGGTGTTGCACACAATGTTTTTTCTGAATAAAATCTGAAAATGTGGATACCCAGCAGATCAGGCAGCATCTGTGGAGAGAGAAGCAGCGTCAATGTTTAGGGTCAGTGACTCTTCAGCAGAACATTCGTTCACAGGATGGATCCCTGATCTCCAGCTGCTCACTGGGACATTTCAGAGGGCAGTTGTGCATCACCCATGTTACTCTGAGTCTGGAGTCACATATAGGCCAGACAGGGTAAGGACAGCTAGAACATAGAACATAGAACAGGACAGCACAGGAACAGGCCCTTCAGCCCATGATGTTGTGCCAAACTAACTAAATTAGGAATCAAATGTCCAACTAAACTAATGCCTTCTGCCTACACCATGTCCATATCCCTCCATTTCATGCATATTTATGCTCCTATCTAAGAGCCTCTTAAACGCCTCTGTGGTATCTGCCTCCACCACCACCCCTGGCAGCACATTCCAGGCACCCACCACTCCCTGTGTAAAAAACTTGTCCTGCTCATCTCCTTTGAACTTTCCCCCCCTCACCTTAAAAGCATGCCCTTTGGTATTAGACATTTCAACCCAGGCTAAAAGATTCTGGTTGTCTACTCTATCTATGCCTCTCATAATCTTATAAACTTCTATCAGGTCTCCCCTCAGCCTCCACTGCTCCAGAGAAAACAACCCAAGTTTGTGCAACCTCTCCTTATAGCACATTCCCTCTAATGCAGGCAGCATGCAGGTAAACCTCCTCCGCACCCTCTCCAAAGCCTTCACATCCTTCCTGTAATGGGGCGACCAGAATTGAATGCAATACTCCAGATGCAGCCCAACTAAAGTTTTATAAAGCTGCAACATAACTTTCCAATTCTTGAACTCAGTGCCTCGACTAATAAAGGCAAACATGCCGTATGCCTTCTTTATCACCTTAACAACCTGTGTAGCCACTTTCAGGGAGCTATGGACTTGGACCCCAAGATCCCTCTGCACATCAGCACTGTTAAGGGTCTTGCCATTAACTGCATACTGTACCTTTACATTTGATCTCCCAGGGTGCAACACTTCACATTTGGCCGGGTTGAACTCCATCTGCCACTTCTCCGCCCATACCCGCAAGTGATGTATATCCTACTGGCTCCTTTGCCAGTCTTCTACACTATCCACAACACCACTAATCTTTGTATCATCTGCAAACTTACTAACCCACCCATCTACGTTTTCATCCTGATCATTTACATATATCACAAACAGCAGAGCATTTCCTTCTTTAATTGGCATCAGTGGCCCAGGTGTGGATATACAATAATCCACTAATTTCATTATCTCCATTACTGACACCAGCTTTTTACTTCAACGTTTATTTAATTTCGTTTCCCAGCTACCACAGTGGAAGTTAAACCTAGGTCTCCTGATCAATATGGGGCCTTTAGGTCACAGTCCAACTACATAACCACTGAGCTACCGTACACGTTTATAATAAAATATTCACAGCAGGGTATTGCCAACACACACATTCTTCCACACACGTTTGTAGCACATCCACGTGGGACTCCACATGTAGAACACGGGACAGTCCAGCACAGGAGCAGCCCCTTCAGCCCACGATGGGTGTGTTGACCATGATGCCAATTTAAACTAAACCTATTTGCCTGCAAATGATCCATATCCCTCCATTCCCTGCATATTCATGTGCCTGCCTAAATGCCTCTTAAATACCACTGTTGTGTCTGCTTCCACCACCTCTCTGGTCACACATTCCCAGGACCTACCCCTCTCTGTGTAAAAAACTTACCCTCAAACCCGAAGTCAAAGTCGAGTTTATTGTCATGTGCACAAGTACATGTACGCACAGGTGCAATGAAAAACTTACTTGCAGCAGCATCACAGACAGACAGCATCAGATACACAACACCCACAAGAAAATCATAAATTAAACATAAATTATACAAAATTATACAAGAAGGAACACAATCAGAACAAAAAAAAAGTCCATTGTAGTGCAAAATGGTCCTGCACATCTCCTTTAAACTTTTGCCCTCTCATATGTCATATTTTTATTACATATAGTATACATGGGGTATATCTCCACACTGGTTATTGTAGGATATCCTACAGCAGACATTGTAGGGGTTGGTAAGGTATACTGTTTCCATTTGTAACTTAAAGGGGCCGCCTCACCTTTTCGTATCTGGCTGAATCAAAATGGTCTGACCTTGTCTTCTGCACTTGCGGAGTTTCTTTTATGTGTGTTGGAAACAAGTCATGTTCGATCCTAAGGGACTGCCTGAGAAGAAGAATTGTATGACAATAAGTGGTTTGAGAAGCCAGGAGATCGGTAGCACAGTGTTGTTATACCCGATAACAAGCTCACACTGTTCACAAAGCTTTGACTCACAGGGAGGCTTCCAAAGATGCTATCAAAGATGCTTTCAGAAATCTGAAACCCTTCCCCTCTCGAGATGAAGATACACTAAAACAGCTGCTAAAGGTATCCTTTGGAAAAGAAAATTTGCGTTTAACTAGGGTGCCTCCTCCACCTTCTGTTCCCTTGCTGTCCCAGGGCGGGACTTACGAGGGAGAACCATAGAAACCATAGAACCATACAGCACAAAACAGGCCCTTCGGCCCACCGTGTTGTGCCGTCCATCAGACCACCCTCACACTATCTAACCCCTTCCTCCCGCATATCCCTCTATCTCACGTTCCTCCATATGCCTATCCAACAAGCTCTTGAACCTGTTCAATGTATCTGCCTCCACCACCACCCCAGGCAGTGCATTCCATGCACCAACCACTCTCTGGGTGAAAAACCTCCCCCTGACATCTCCCCTGAACATCCCACCCATAACCTTAAAGCCATGACTTCTTGTCTTGAGCATTGGTGCCCTGGGAAGGAGGCGCTGACTGTCTACACTATCTATTCCTCTCAATATTTTATATACCTCTATCATGTCTCCTCTCATCCTCCTCCTTTCCAGTGAATAAAGCCCTAGCACCTTAAGCATCTCCTCATATTCAATACTCTCCAATCCAGGCAGCATCCTGGTAAATCTCCTCTGCATCCTCTCCAATGCCTCCACATCCTTCCTATAATGAGGCGACCAGAACTGAACACAGTACTCTAAGTGTGGCCTAACTAGAGTTTTGTAAAGCTGCATCATCACCTCGCGGCTCTTAAACTCAATCCCGCGACTTATGAAAGCCAACATCCCATTGGCCTTCTTAACTGCTCTTTCCACCTGTGAGGCAACTTTCAATGAACTGTGAATATGAACCCCCAGATCCCTCTGCTCCTCCACACTGCCAAGTACCTTGCCATTCACCCAAGTACCTTGCCATTCACTAACGTGAGACAGCTCTGCTTGCCCTTACTGCAGACAAAACCTGGAGTACACACAGGTGCAGTTAAAGTGTGGAAATCCAGACAATGCCTGCAGAGATTCCCTGCCCCACTAATGGGCTGTAGTTACACTAGTGACACAAATCCTGCTGTGTTTACCTGACAGATCACACAAAAGTTTAAGGCTGTTACATGTAAGAATGACAGTATAATAAGCCAGCCAGACAGAGAGGGAGTGTGGTGGATCAGGAGGTGTGTGGGCTTTGAACTGTTTGTACGTACTCAGCCCTGGTGATGGGCCTGGTGTATTTTCTTTCCACCGGTGAAATGGTTAATGTTTTAGATCCCGGTAACCTGCAGTGTTTTGCTTTAGTACTTTTGTTTCTTGGTTTTGAATACTAAAGGATGCACCTGAAGCAATGAAACAGCCTTTGGTGAATTCAATCTGTGGGCCCGCTGGTCAAATGCTTGTCCAAGCGGCCCCTGTTAAAGTCCCAGGGTATATCGATTACCGGAACTGTTTCAAACCCAATCAGCCCATTAAAAAGGACCTTCATACACACTGCCTTGCCAGAAGCAAGAGAACATTTCTCAGGATGTGGCTTTTGATTTAAAGGTATCTGACTGAAGCTGTGCTTCTTTGGATTGTGTTAACTCAGGAGGGTAAATGGAATAAAGGTTTGCCGTCCACTTCGGAAACAGGGTGGCCAGGGAATGTGTGATGTTACGGAGACTTATTGCAAACCTTTCGTTCCAATGTGTTTCAGGTGTTTCTTGGTGAAGTGAACATCAGCCTGAATTCTTGCCACGTGGTGGTGAAGGAGTTAAAAGTCGGGGCCAGCATTCAGGATCAGATGCGATTCCTGGAGGAAGCCCAGCCCTACAGGTGTGCTGCCTCCTTATTCCACTCATACAGTCTAAGCCACTCTTGGCCTCCCTTTCTGAAGCCAGTGACCCTTTTCCAACTGGCCTTTCCTGCTCTGGTTGTAAGTGTTGGCTGGCTGTTTGACTGTAGTGTGCATCACCCAAGCCAACCCTCCCTCAAATGTGACTTCAGCCAATAGCTACCCAGTTGCTACTTTAACCAGTTACTGCTCAGTAATAAAATGGTAGAGTAGTCTTGCCCCTCCATCACTTGGGACACTAAGAACATCTAGGTTGGTCAGCGAACAGATGACTCATCACACACTGAGGCCCTGGGGACCTGCTGCCCCCATTTGCTGATTCGGCAAGTTTCCTCGGCCAACAGGGTGGTATTGGTAGAGAAACAAAGGACTGAGTCCTGCACCTCCCTTAATATCATCTACTGCATTCGGTGCTCCAAGTGTGGCCTCCTCTACATTGGCGAGACCAAACACAGACTAGGCGACCATTTCACAGAACAGCTGCGCTCCGTCCGTAACCGCGATCTGCGTCTCCCAGTTGGCGGTCACTTCAACTCCCCCTCCCACACTATCACAGATGTGTCAGTCTTCGGCCTCCTCCAGGAGAATTCCAAGCGCAAACTGGAGGAACAGCACCTCATTTTCCGTCTTGGAATCTTGCAGCCTAACAGCGTGAACATTGAATTTTCCCACTTTAAGTAATCCCCACCCCCCTTCCCCCCACCCCCCCCCCCCGCCAAACGATGCTTCTTCTTTTCTTCCTTTTCCTAGCCTATCTCTCTTTTCTATATCTTCTTTCTCTCTCTCTTTACCTTTGACCCATCCCCCAGTGGATCTGCTCTCCCCTCCTCCCCCGCACCTGCCCATCACTATCTCTTACCTGCATCTACCTATCACCACCCTGTGCCCACCCCGTCTCCCCTCTTTTGTCCACCTATCACTGCTCTGCTTTTCCCTCCTATATATTGGGCTTCCCCTTTTCCTATCTTCAGTTCTGAAGAAGGGTCCTGACCTGAAACGTTGACTGCTTGCTTTTCTCCACGGATGCTTCCTGGCCTGCTGAGTTCCTCCAGCATCATAGTTTTTTTTCTTCAGGGTGGTATTGGTTTATCATTGTTATATGTACCAAGATACAGTGAAAAACTTAGTTTGGTGCCTGCAATAAAGATGTACAGTTCAGTAGAATTTAACATGGGGAAACTCTGCATGAAATTACTGGTGTAATTTTCTACATTTTTAAATGATATTACCACAGTTCATATTCAGAATTAATGAGAGGCACAAGAGACTGTGAATGCTGGAATCTGGAGCAACACACAATCTGCTGGAGGAACTCAGCGGGTCGATCAGCATCGGTGGGGGGGCCAAAGATCAAGACACTCCTGATGCAGGGTTTCGACCCAAAACACAGACAATTCCTTTCCCTCCACAGATGCGGCTCGACCTGCTGAGTTCACCCAGCAGATTGTTTGTTGACCCTTCCTTTTATACTTCAACCCTTTTGCTATAAAGGCCAAATTAGGAACCGCTTGGCCCCTCAAGCCTGCCCCACTATTCAATACAATCTGTGCCAGGCCTCAACTCTTACCTCTGTGCCGGTTCCACACAGCCCTCAATTCGCTGATCTTTCAAAAATGTATCTATCTCCTCTTTAGTCACCTGCAGTGATCTCCCCTCCACAAGCCTCCAGGGTAGACAGTCCCAGAGATTCACTAGCTATTTGCTCCTATTGTGCTGGGTGGCTCTGTACTAAGCAGCTCTGTGAAGCAGCTCAGCGCAGCATTTAATTAAGGCAGCTTCAAAAGCTGCACATTTTATGCTGCCTGCATCCACTTCATTGCCCAGAACACGTCAGAGCTTTTTGACAAGTGAAGACGCAGCCAGAATGGGAGCTGCATTCAGCTCGTGGCCAGGAGGATGCAGTCTGCGGCTATTGATTTGAGCACTTCGTCGGCATAACTCCTTGCAATCAATTGGGAGAGAGCAGCAGAGGAAGTGAAGCCCCACGTCGTGAGAGCAAAGCCAATGAGACGGAACTCAGACAGAACAAGGAAACCTGAACCAGTACTAAACTGATCAGGTACATAGGGAGAGGAGAAGGGATCGTGGGTATGGGGAGACTAGAGGTAAAGAGGGAAAAGGTTTTTGTTTGAAGATTGTTGACCTGAAGACGCAGATAGCACCTTAATATGCGTGAGCAAAGTAAAGGGGTTGGGGATGGAGGTGTTGGGGACAAGGGACTGTGTGCAGGGTGGAGAGCCACAGTAAATGCTCCATAATCCGGAAGGCAGTTGCACTTAAAATCTCCAAGCAGTAGAAGAGATTCCAACCACATTGAGTAAAATGGGTCGAACAGAAAGAATCTTTGGATTTCAAAATAATTTACTGATGTTGCTAGCAATGTTGACGCCCACTGCTCCTGATACATCATTGGCACATGACCAAGTAGTGAGCTGGCTCTTCTGGTGTTGTAAAGGCAGGAGGCATATTGTTACCCACTGAAATATAGATTTTTTAAGAATTACGTATTGCATTGTAATTGTAACAAATTGGCATTAAGTTCAAGGTATAAAGAGGAGGCCTTATTGAAGGAGGTGGTTTGGAATTGTCTGTACTGCATGGAATGAATGCTGGATTTGGTGTCTTTCTGACCATGGTGAAAGATGGGGGCAGAGGGAGGGGATCCCGCGTGAGCCCCGTGAGGGACAGTGTTAACTGACACACTCCGGATGTGGTGAGTGCATGGGCTGAACAATAGCACATCGAGAGCACCTGCCCTGATCCGCCTGCTGTCAGACCAGAGGAACATCACACCAGCAACCCAAGAGTCAAGGAAATTCCCAACATCTTCCACCCTCAACCGAGTCATTTGATTTCCCGGTCCTCCCTGGTTTGCTGGGAAGAGCTTGTGGGCCTTGCCTGAAGGCTCCGATGGACTAACGGTGGGATGGGAACTGCTCTCCACTGAGGCTGCTCAGAGTATCCCAAGAACTCCCCAGACTTGATGAGGAAGAAGGGTAGGAATTGGGGGAAGGGACGGGGGAAACACATGGAGGCTTGAGGAAGGGGATTGGGTGGGCCATAGAATTACATTGGACATATAGCATGAAAGCAGGCCAATCAGCCCAACTGGCCTGTGCCAGCTTTTATTTTCCACTGGAGCCTCCTTCCGTCTTTCCTCGTCCAAATCTATCACCACAAGCCTCCTTTCCCTCCTCCCTTATTCGCTTATCCAGCCTCCTCTGTAATGATCAACAACATTCACTTCAACCACTCCCTGTGGGAATGAGCCCCACATCTTTACTCCACTGTAAAGGAGATTCTTCTGAATTCCCCATTGATTTCTTGGTGAGTGTCTTACATGAGCATCCTTTGGTTTTGCTTATCTCTGCAAATGGAAACAGTATGGATGTATCCAACAGCATCAAACACTCTGTTGGAGGAACTCGGCAGGTCGAGCAGCATCTGTTGGCGGGGGGGGGTGGTGGTGGGGAGGAATTGCCGATGTTTCGGGTCGAAACCCTGCATCAGGACCCACTGAGTTCCTCCAGCAGGTTGTTTGTTTATCCAGCTCCCAGCTTCTGCTGTCTCTCTATCTCTGTATCCACTCAATCGAAACCCTTCGTCATTTCGGTGATCTCTATTAGATCCCTCAGCTCCATTTCCCAAGAGTAAGGAGACTCATCTGTTCATCCCTTCCTGACACAGGAACCCTGGTGTTCCTGGTATCATCTCTGCAGCCTCCCCAGTGCCACTATATCCTTTGTATAACGCTGTACTAAGAGCAGGACCCTGTTCTCTGAGCTGACTGAGAATTTTCCCATTCCCACCGTGCTGCCAAAATTTGTCCAAAGGATTGAGTTGGATCTCCTCAGTGAGTCCTGCACCAACTGCAACTAAATGGACAACATGTTCCCTTGGTCAACCACAAGCCTGATGCCAGGAAATGCCTAAACACAACTCTCCTGTCCTTTCCCTTCTGCTGTGTGGCTCCACTTTTGCAGAAGAACTGGTAAAATGGAAAAAACACGTCATTAAAGCTGCAAGTGCAACAACGTTGGTTCTGGTTCACACTCTCTTCACTGCGTCCAGCCCATCAACCTTCAGACTGTGTTCTCTCACTCTGAGGCATGATGTGTGTGCAGAGCCAGCTGGCAAAGTCCACTTTGAGTGAAACACTCTTGATGTCGCTGAGATGAACTCATTAAGTTTCCACAGTATGGCCCCTTGCGCTCAGGACCCTTCTGAAATAACGTTTGCCACGTTGACAAATCAGGCACTCGGCTAGGTTGTATTTGCAGGCAGCCATCATCACAGAGATGCAGAGTAAAAGTTAACTTGAGTTCTTGCTACACCTTTCATAAGATTGGGACAATGAAATTTGCTTTCCCCATCACTTTCCAGTGTTAGTCCAAAACCTTTTAAGTTCCCAACATGAATCAGAGTCAGATTTATTATCATATGATGTGAAATTTGTTGTTTTGCAGCAGCAAAGACAAAAAAATCTATAAAAAGACATGTTCTCAACCTCTTGGTCTCCAAGGTGATTGTGCGGTCAACCTTCCTGATGTCATATTGTTCCTGAAAATTTTAAATGTTAAGATTGTGAGATCTATCAGAGGGAGTGTAATATGTGGAAACCTCGTTCAAGAAGTTAAATGGTAATTTAAGGTACACCTTAACACCTTAAATGCTGGCATTTTTCTTACAGGGGCCTCCAACATCCCAATCTGGTCCAGTGCCTGGCTCAATTCACGGAGATGACACCGTACCTGTTGGTCATGGAATTCTGTCAGCTGGTGAGTTGTGGGTCACTTATCCATGGGGATACATCATTCTGTGGCATCCTGTAACCAGTGAAACCGTACGCTGGTAATGGCTGTTGGGTGGTCACTGCCTTTGCTCCCACTGTGGCAATGATAGTCTGTATGAGGACGGATGCTGTGGTCATTGCTGATGATAATCTCTCTTTAATTACTTTTAGAGTGCACCAGATCTTGCGTGGCATTGCTCGAGGGAGTCAAAATCCTTCTTTTCAAATCACTCCAAGTCATAGAGTTATACAGCATGGAAACAGGCCCTTCAGCCCAACTTGTCCATGCCGACCAAGCTGCCTACCTGAGCTAGCCCCATTTACCTGCGTTTGGTCCATATTCCTCTAAACTTTTCCTATCTATGTATCTGTCTAAATGTCTTTTAAACATTGTAATTGTACCCGCCTCCACAGTTTCCTCTTGCAGCTCGTTCCGTATACCCACCACCCTTTGTGTGAAAAACTTGCCCCTCAGGTCCCCTTTAAATATTTCCCCTCTGATCTTAAACCTGTACCCTCTAGTTTTAGACCACCCCTACACTGGGAAAAAGTGATCATCCACCTTATCTTTACCCCTCATGATTTTGCCCCTCATTGGAGCCCTCAGCCTCCTACGCTCCAGGGAAAACAGCCCCAGCCCATTCAGTCTCTCCTTATAACTCAGACCCTCCAGTCCTGGCAACATCCTTGTGAATCAGTTCTGCACCCTTTCCAGCATAATGGGCATCCTCCCTATAGCTATGCAACCAGAACTGCACGCAATACTCCCTCATGCAGTCTCACCAACACCTTGTGCAGCTGCAACATGATGTCCCAGCTCCTGTACTCAATGCCCTGATTGATGAAGGCAAGCGTGCCACAGTCCTTCTCCACTAATTTGTCTACTCATGTCGCCACTTTCAGGGAACTATGTACTTCTACCCCGGGTCTCTCTGTCTTCCACCCTCCCTCTCCTTCTCTCTGATGTCTACAGCAACACAAGATGGAGAAAGAGACAAAGAATGAGGGAGATATAAGATAAGATTTCTTCATTAGTCACATGTACATCAAAACACACAGTGAGATGCATCTTTTGCTTAGGGTGTTCTGGGGCAGCCCGCAAGTGTCGCCACGCTCCCGGTGCCAACATAGCATGCCCACAACTTCCTAACCCGTACGTCTTTGGAATGTGGGAGGAAACTGGAGCACCCAGAGGAAACCCACACAGACACGGGGAGAACATACAAACTCCTTACAGGCAGCGGCCGGAACTGAACCCGGGCCGCTGGCGCTGTAATAGCGTCACGCTAACCGCTGCACTACCGTGATATGAAAGGAGAGGCGATGGAAACAATCGCAGCTGTGAGAAGGGATGATCTTAGGAGGATTATCAGATGAGGCTGTGTGGGTTGAACTGAAGAACAAGTAAGTTAGGAGCGTATTGTAGACTTCCAAACAGTCCGAGGGAGATAGAGAAGAAAACCATAGATTTCTGAAAAGATTTTTTACACAGAGAGTGGAACACACTGCCAAGAGAGATAGTGAAAGCAGGTACAACAGCAATGTTTAAAAGGCATTTAGATAGGCACATGGAGAGACTGGGAATTGAGGGATGTAGACCATGTGCAGACAGATGTGCAGTTTAAAGGGAAGCTGATGTGAGATGCCAAGAACTTAGTCCTGTACTGCAGAAAATCTAAACAAATATAAAAAGCACAGGGGTGAAACTTAAATAGAAGTTGAGAAAGCAGAACGTGGACACGAAGAAAATATTGGCAAATGAAATCAAAGACAATCCAGAGGTGTTTTACAAGTGCAGGAAGAGCAAAAAGATAACTAAGGAAAGAGTATTCAGGGCCTACTCAGGACCACAGTGGTAAGCCATGGAAACAGGAAAGATGGGTAAGGTTTGCGATGAATATGCTGCAGCTGTCTTCGTAAAAGAGGGAGGTGTTGCTGATGTTGTAGTTAAGGAGGACAGGTATGGAAAATATTGAATGGATAAAGATAGTAAAGGAGGAAGGATTAAGGACTTTAGTTTCTTTGGAAGTGCCAGACCAAGAAACCCTGTGTTGTTAGAAGAGCCAAGGGAGGAAATTGTGGGGCCCCTGGACATCATTTTTCAATCATGCAACGTTTCAGGTCGAGACACTTCACCTTGACCTGAGAGAACAACTGTCCATTTCCCCCCATAGATGCTGCCTGACCCACTGAGCTCCTCCAGCATCTTGTGTGTTGCTCCAGATTCCAGCAGCTGCAGTCTCTTGTGTCTCCATTTTCCAACATCCTTGCTAACAGGATGGTAAACTGAATAGTTACAAGCCATTTGGTTTAACCTCTGTGGTAGGCAGCGTTCCAAAGGACATCATGAAATGGCTAAGGGAAGGTCATGACTGACTAACTTGACCGAACCTTTTTAAAGAGGTAATAATGAGGGACGGTGAGGGCAGAGTGTTTGATGTAGCCTACCTTTTGACAAGGTCTCGTGTGGTAGGCTGGTCAAAAAAGTAAAGGCAGCAACTGAAGCCAAAATTGGCTCAATGGCAGGAAGCAATGGGAAATGGTTGATGGGTGTTTTTGAGACAGGACCATGTAGGGTAGGAACTGGCAGCAGAGGTGATGAGACTTCCGAGTTCCGTGAGAATGCTGTGGAATTCCATGGGGGTCACCACTCTGTCATCCGGATTTTGTAACCTGTCAATGATTTAAGTGACACCATAACAAAATTTGCGATGATGCAAGAAGTGACAACAAACAATCTCCTCGGCTGTCCGAGCAGCATCTGTGGGAGGAAAGGAATTGCCGACATTTCAGGTCGAAACCCTGCGTCAGGACTGGGAGTGGACACCAGTTTTGCCCCCCTTCCCTCTCCCGGTTCCATCCGCCTACTACCCACACGTTTCACCCACCGGATCCCAACACCCTCCCCCTTCTGGTTCCATCTGCCTTACACCTCTCCCCTGATGGTTCCCATTATCACCTTCCTTACTTAACACATAACAGCACTGGTACCCTTTGTGTTCCCACTTATCGCCCTCCTAGCTGTCTCCACCTTCACCCTCCCCTCCCCGCTCCTGGCTCCATCTGCCTTTTTTTTGCCTCCACCTATCCTCCCAACTCCTCCCCTCCCCCTCCCCTACCTGGCTCGACCTGCCCGACATCCTTCACCCCTCCTCAGTCCACCAATCACCTGCCGGCCCCGTCTCACCCCTCCCCCTTTCCTCTTTATATTGGCCGTCTCCCCTCTCCGAACTCAGGGTTTTGACCCGAAATGTCGACAATTCCTTCCCCCCCCCCCCCCCCCACAGATGCTGCCCGACCCACTGAGTTCCTCCAGCAGATTGTGTGTTGCTCCAGATCCCAGCATCTGCAGTCTCTGGTGTCTCCATAGAAAAAGTGGTTGACAATGAGGAGGAAAGACTTGGACCGGCAATGGGCAGACACTGAGTGGTGTGGAGGAGCAGAGGGACCTTGGACCATACATCCCAAGATCCTCAACATTGGCAGTACAAGTAGATAAAGTGGATAAAAAAGCATAAGGGATGTTTTCCTTTAAGGTGGCACAATGAGCAGAAGAGCTTCGCACCGCCAGAGACCCAGGTTCGATCCTGACCTCAGCTGCGTCTGTGTGGAGTTTGCATATTCTGCCTGAGACCGCGTGGGTTTCCCCCCGCGTACTCCGGTTTCCTTCTGCATCCCAAAGACCTGTGGGTTGGTGGGTTAATGGGTACATTGCCCTGGTGTGTGGGTGAGGGGTAGAATCTGGGGGGGGGGGAGGTGGGGCTGTGGGGGGAAGACTTGTGAGGACAATCAGAATGGGGTCAATGTGGGATTGGTGTAAATGGGGGATTGATGGTCTGCATGGACTTGTTGGGCCGAAGGTCCTGTTTCCTTGCTGTATCTGTCTATGACACAAGCTGAGACACAGAATATAAGAGCAGGGAGATTATGCTGGAAACGTATAAACACCAGTTAGACCACAGATCGAGTACTGCGTGCTGTTCTGGTCACTGTATTGCAGGGTAGATGTGATAGCACTGGAGAGGGTGCACTGGAGATTTACGTGGAACTTGCCAGGACTGGATAACGTTAGGTGTGAGGAGGGGTTGGGTGAGCTTGAATCGGAAGAGAAGACGATGTCACCACCAGACTCATCTTCCCCTCTGCTCCCCTTTCAGCATTCCGAAGAGTCCATTCCCTCCAAGACTGCCTGATCCCACTCTTCCAGCCCCCACCAACCCCTCCCCTTCTCGCTCCCATGCGACCACTGGTAATGCAACAAGTGATTTACCTTTTCCATTCCCACCTTCCGAGTGAAGCAGCAGCTCACTTGCACCTCCAATCTAGTGTGCTGCATTCAGTCCTCAAGGTGTGTTCTGTACATCGGAGACCCACATGCAGATTGGGCGACTGCTTTGCAGAACACCTCTGTTTAGTCCACAGGGGCAGCCCTGAGCTGACAGTGGCCTTATACTTCAGTTTCCCATCTCACTCCCACCTGTCTGGGATCTTATACACAGTTCCAATGAAGCCTAAAAGGGACAGCACCTCGTTTTTCAACTAACACGCTAAAACCCGCATTGATTTAAACAATTTCAGATGACCAGCCTTTCCTGTTTGTGACCTGTTCTGATGAAAGATCATCAACTTGCAATGAACTCTATTTCTCTCTGCCCAGATGCTGCATGACCTACTGTGTACCTCCAGCATCCTCTGTTTTTATTTCAGATTTCCAGAATCTGCGGTTTTTGCTTTTCAATCTGTTGCTACAATTGGATATGTTCTGCCTCCTGGTGGTTATGCCCTAACATTGCAGCCCCTGAGATACAAACAAAAATATCTTCCAGTGAAACCTTTGAAAGCAGCCATCAAACTGTGATGGAACCAATCAGTAAATACATGGAAAATTCAAGCTCTCTAACAAGATGTTATCCATTAATTGATTTATAAAATGCCAGTGAGAGTTCTTATCATAACATATAATCATTGAGTTTTATTGAACTTAACTGTTAATTGAATTAGAGGCAAAGATTTATTGAAGTCTCTGCTGCTGATGCAGGTGTATGCAAACTTACCTCCACTACTACTACTTAAATCCATCTGAACACTAGTTCATTGGTGTGTGTATCTCTCTCTCTCTCTCCCCCTCTCTGTCGGGGTGTGTGTGTGTGTGTGTGTGTCTATCTGTCTGTCAATTGTGTGTGCAACTGCGTGCATTGGTGCAGGTGTACATATATGTAAGCCCATGTCTATGCATGTTTGTCTGCATGTGAAAATATGTGCATGTCCATGTGTATGTCTCTGAGTGTATGTCTGTACGTATGCACCTGTGCATGTGTGTATGTGTATCTATGTAAGCATGCATTTCTGTGTTTGCATGTGTGTGTGTTTACGTGAGCGTGTGTGTGTTTACGTGAGCGTGTGTGTGTGTGTGTGAGATCCCTGCCTTCCCATATGTTTCAGTGACCTAGACTCCTGACAGCAGGCACCTCAGGGCACTGATAGGTGCCACCAACACTGCCTCTGCAAAAACCTTCAGATCCACCAGAAGGATGTGGGAGCTAATGTCAGACCCTCTCTCAAGCCAACAGCCTGACAGCGAACTCCCAAAACAGGCCCTCCATTCTGACCTTTGTCATGGGAGGTTAGCAGGCAGACAGAGGAAGAGATTCAAAGAGTCCTTGATGAAATGCAACATCCTCCATTCACTCCCGGGACCTCTGGCCAATGACTGCTCCAAACGTAAAGGGAGCGTTGAGGATGGTGTTGAGAACCTCAAAGCCATGTATTGAGAGCCCACGCAAGCCCTCTGTCAGTGGTGGAAAGAATGCACCACCTCACAAACCACACACCCGGTCACCTGGAACGGCATCCCTGCCCTATCCATGGAAGAGTCTGTCGTTCCTACACTGGCCTTATTCAACAGCTCGGAACCCACAGAACCAAGGTGGAAGAAAATCATCCTCAGTCCCGAGGGACTGCCTCAGGAGAGGAGAAGTGTGTGTGCACACGTGTGTGAGTGAGTGAGAGTGTGTGTGTGTATGCTTGTATGTGAGTGAATCTATGAATGTGTGTGTTAATGTGTGTGTTTGAGTGAATGCATTTGTGTGTGAGTGAGTGAGTGTGCAAGAACGAGAGGGAGTGTATTGGGTGTTTGGGTGTGTGTGTGTGCATGCTTGTGTAATTTGAGTGAGTATGCATGTGTGTGTGTGTCTGTGTGTGTGTGTGCATACGTGAAAGTGTGTTGGGTGTTTTGTGTGCCTGCGTGTGTGTGTGAGAGTGTGTGTTAGAAGCAGAGTGCATTCAGTTTCAGGTGTTTGTGTGTGTGTGTGTGTGTGCGCACTTGTGTGTGAGTGAATCTATACATGTGTGAGTTAATGTATGTGTGTGTGTTTGAGTGAGTGTGTCTGTGTGTGAGTAAGTGAGTGTGTGAGAAAGAGAGGGAGTATATTGTGTATTGGGTGTTTGTGTGTGTGTGTGTGTGTGTGTGGGCATGCTTGTGTAAATTGAGTGAGTCTATGCATGTGTGTCTGTGTGTTTGCATGTGTGAGAGAGTATTGGGTGTTTTGTGTGTGTGTGTGTGTGTCTGAAACGTGAACTGCTTCCCCTGCCACAGATGCTGCCCGAACTGCTGAGTGTTTCCAACATTCTCTGTTTTTACTTCAGATTTCCGGCATCTGCAGTATTTTTTTGATTTTCTACTCTGACATTTATACCCCAACCAAGATGTGAAAAAAGCAGGTGCCTACCCATGGAACTGGGGACTTGTGGAATTCTCTCTCCCTTTGGGAACAGACCTTCCCTCCCCTGTGTCTCATTTGGTTGGACTTCTGTCCCAGGGAGCTTGCTGTGCATAAATTAACTGTCATGCTTCCTACATTAAAACAGTGACTGCACTTCAGAGCCTGTGAGTTCAAGTCTCACCCCTGACCCTGAGTATGTGACCCTGTCTCTACTGGGGGAGTGCTGCACTGCTGCAGGTGTTGTCTTTTATACTGCACTGCTGTCATGACTGCCCTATCCAATGGAGCCCAGGGGCATTGCTGTTTGTGGGAGCTTGCTGTGCATAAGTTAACTGTCATGCTTCCTACATTACAACAGTGACCGCACCTCAGAAGCATTTCATTGACTGTAGAGCAGTTTGGCAGGCCCTGAGGTTGTGAGACGTGAGACTTCCTTCTTCAAGTTTACAACTGGGAGTTAGTGCCTGCCTTGGCCTGTGCTCATCACTTTTCTCTCCCTTGTAGGTCACCCGCCCTGGACTGTCAGCAGGCAGAGAACTGTAGGGATATGAAGTGCAATTGGGGCAGTGCAGGTGAAAGGCGGAGGGAGCCAGAGTGGGGGCATCCATTGAGTAAAGTCCCCAGTTCCACAGCGTTCCCCAAACGGGGCAGGAGATGGGTGTTCTCAATCGCCTCCTTCATTTTCTCCTCGGGAGCAATCCAATGAAAGATTAAAGAGAGCCCTCATGGGGGATCCAAAGCCAACGCTCCCCATGACCACATTCCCAAACCATTGCTCGCCTAATAAAATGGGATTAGTGCAGGGTTAGTGTAAAGGGGCGTTTGACAGTGGGCATGTGTTTGAAGGTCCTGTTTCCGTACTGTATGACTCTATGACTACTGATGGTGTTAACCGTGAAGTTTTATGCTTGGTGAAGGTGTCAATGGGTAGATCAAAGAGATTAGTGGAACACCTAAACCTGTGGCTTTAACATTAACCTTTCTGTGCACTATGTTAAAGGGTGACGTAAAAGGTTACCTGAGGACTCACAGCGCTGCGGATGAATTGGCCCCTGACCCCTCGACCCTGCAGAGAATGGCGTGTGAGGTTACTTCAGGACTCCAGCACCTCCACAAGCATAATTACATCCACAGGTAGGGAGCTGGCTGCTCTCTGCAGCCTCTGACCTGAGCAGCGCAAGTTAACGTTCGGTTTTTATGGCAATTCAGGTTCTGGGTCCTTGCAGCTTTTGTGTTCCGGTCCTTTCGTTTTGTGCAACTTACTCAATGTTTTTGGGGAACCTTACAGAAGCCAGTGTTGTACTTCATCCTGAGTAATGAAGGAAATGAAGCTGCCATTTATCACTCTTAGTATCTAAGTTGCATCAACAGAGTGATGTGTTGGGGCAGAGAGCCAGGATGTTGGTCAGGCGGCATCTGTGGAGGGAAATGGACCGTCAACATTTTGGGTCGAGACCCTTCATCTGGATCTCGACCTGAAACATCGACTGTACAGTTCCCGCCACGGATGCTGCTCGACCCGCTGACTTCCTCCAGCAGATTGTTTGTGGCCCCAGATTCCAGCGTCTGCAGTCTCTTGTGTTTCCAGGACGTTGGTTCTGACTGGGGGAGAATACCCTCACAGTGCCTCTGTTCTCAGTGGAGAACCTTCACCCACGGGTCACCCCCTCCCCTTCTCCCTCCAACAACCAGCCCCAGAGAGAATTCACCACCACCCCCCAAAGGTGCTTCTCACATCCCAATGGGTAGCAAGCACCAGTCGATAATCTGGTAAATTTGGCTTTATTGCAAATCCCAATCTAATGATGTTCTTCTCTTTATAACACAGATGGAAGCCATTAGACTCATATAGATCCATGCTGGCTTCCAGGGAAGCAATCTCGCTCATCCCAGTCCCACCTTCCTTATTTTCTTGTAGGCCCTGCAACTTATTCTCTCTCACACATGCCCATCAACTCCCCTTTGATTCTTTCTGCATTAATCTACACCAAGGGGGTATTTAATAGCCAATTAACCAATCAACAGATTGAAACCTGGAGCACCTTAGAACCTTCCAAAGCCGCCCCCTCTACCAACTAGAAAGACATGGGGAACGTCACTGCCGGGAAGTTGCTCTCCAAGCCACACACCATCCGGATTTGGAAATACATCGCCGTTACTTCACCGTCACTGGGTCAACATGGAACTCTCTCCCCAAGGGCATGGTGGGCACACCCACACCTCAAGGACTGCAGCGGTTCAAGAAGGCAGCTCACCCCCACCTTCTCAAGGGCAACAATTAAACGCCGGCTCGGCCTGGGAAGCCCACATCCCTTAAATGAATATGCAAATTCTACACAGCCAGCACCCGAGGTCAGGACCGAATGAGGGGTCAGGAAGTGGGAGGCAGCGTGCTGCCCTGATCTAAACTCATTTTGCACTCAGAATCCCAGTTACCCAACAGGTGTCACTTTCTGATGACAAACCATCAGATCCCCTAACCTTTAAGTCCCATCTTTGCAAAACCCTTAAATCAGCCTTCTATGCATGTTGAAAAAGGGCAGCATTCAACACATTAAATGAATCAGTGGAGGGTTTGTTGAGGGCAGTAATGACCCTGGGGTGGTCACTGGCACACTGGTGTTGCTGTAGAGTTCCTTGATTAAGTTAGAAGAAATTACCTGTTACTGGGTTCTGCTGTGTAAATTAATTTAAAGTTTGATGAAGGTTTATTTTCCTGCTTCATCTTGAAACTAATGATTGCTTTTGTCTCCTGTAATGTGGTTATCTTTCTCCATTTTTCTGCTGGTTTGCCTGGCAGCACAGTAACAGGACAAGTAACCGCTGACGCCATTTTGTCCTCTGACCCATCCCCTCCCAACCTTCCCCACCCTCTCCCTCCCCATCCTCCCCACTGCCCAATCTGCTGCTCCCCTCATGATCTTCCCGCCTCTCCCCCACCCGTGCCCCCTCCCCACTCTTTCTGCCCCTTTCACCTTCCCACCCTCAGCCCTCCCCATCCTCCAACCCACCCCTCCTCATCTTCTTTGCCCTCCCCTACTCACCTGCCCCTCCCTAGACCTTCCCCGCTGCTCCCCATCATTCACCCATGCTTGCTCACCCCTCGTTCCCCACCCCCGCTCACCCTGCCCAGTCCTCACCAACGAAGTTTCTGCTGCCTTCCTGGTCACTCCCTGCAACAATATCCTGATGCTGACAGAGTGAAGCTGAAGGCTCCAGCATCAGTGATTTTGTTGTGGTGGGTGATCCCTCGCCACGTGCCCAACAGGCCTCCCGACCCCTGGTGACACTGGGTGCAGCCTCTCCTGTCGGACCATGTGACGCTGGATGCTCTCCAGAGGTCTCCCTCTCAGGGACGTACTTCCGTTTGCCTGACGAGGTGTTGCTTGGTAAACACTGTGCCATAGTGCAATGGAATACACAGTGGTCAGGCGGGCAGTGTCAGAGACACTGGAAGCAGGAAGGTGCAGACTGTGGGTCAGGGTTAAGCCAATGGGTTCATTGATATCATAGACACACACACACACAAAATGCTGGAGGAACTCAGCAGGTCAGGCAGCATCTATGGAGGGAAATAAACAGTCGACGTTTCGGGTCGAGACCCTTCATCAGGACTTCATAAGACAAAGGAGCAGAAGTTGGCCATTTGGCCCATCGAGTCTGCTCCTCCATTCTATCATGAGCTGATCCATTCTCCCATTGAGCCCCACTCCCCCGCCTTCTCACCATCACCTTTGATGCCCTGGCTACTCAGATACCTATCAATCTCTGCCTTAAATACACCCAATGACTTTGCCTCCACAGTTGCCCATGGCAACAAATTCCACAGATTCACCACTCTCTGGCTAAAAAAATTTCTCCTTAGAAACAGGCAGTGCAGGGTAGGGGAACTATGATGTTGGAGGCTGTAGAGGGAAGATCTCCAGAGGTGATGAGGCCAGTGATAGTGTGGGAGACAATGGCCTGATGCTCCTTGGTGGGGTCCGGGTTGAGGGATAAGTAAGAGGAGGCGTCTGAGAGTTGACGTCTGACCTCAGCAAGGTGAAGGTCAGTCCCCCAGACTCAGAGAGTTGTGCAGCACAGAAACCGGCCCCTTGGCCCAATAAATCCACACCTTTTTGTAAGGTGAGGGGGGAAAGATCTAATAGGGTCCTGAGTTTCTCACATGGAGGGTGGTGGGTATGTGGAACAAGCTGCCAGAGGAACTGGAATTGGTTTATTGTCACATGTACTGAGGTACAGTGAAAACCTTGTCTTGTGTACCATTCATACAGATCAATTTATTACACAGTGCATTGAGGTAGTACAAGGTAAAACAATACAGAGTGCAGAGTAAAATGTAACAGCTACCGAGAAAGTGCAGTGCAGGCAGACAATAAGGTGCAAGGTCATAACGAGGTAGATTGTGAGGTCAAGAGTCCATCTTATCATACTAGGGAACCGTTCAATAGTCTTATAACCGTGGGATAGAAGCTGTCCTTGAGCCTGGTGGTACGTGCTTTCAGGATTTTGTATCTTCTGTCTGATGAGAGAGGGGAGAAAAGAGAATGTCTGGGGTGGGTCGGGTCTTTAATTATGCTGGCTGCTTTACCGACGCAGTGAGAAGTATATACAGAGTCCATGGAGGAGAGGCTGGTTTCCATGATGTGCTGAGCTGTGTCTACAACTCTCTGCAGTTTCTTGCAGTCATGGGCAGAGCAGTTGCCATACCAAGCCATGATGCATCCAGAGAGGATGCTTTGAAGCGGGTACAATTACATTTAAAAGATTTTTGGACAGGTTCATTGGTAGGAAGGGTTTAGAGGGATATGGGTCAATGGGACTAGCTCAGGAAGACACTTTGGTCAGCACAGATGAGTTGGGCCAAAGGGCCTGTTTCCATTGCTGTATAACTCTATGGTCAAGTCTTCTACCCATCTCTACCAGTCCCAGCCTCCCACATTAGGTCCGTAGTCTTCTATGAACGATTCAGGTGCTTGTCTAGATACTTCTTCAAAGTTGTGAGATAATCTTCCTCCAAAACCTCCTCAGATTCCAACCATTGTCTGTATAAAAGTTTCCCCTCAGATCCTCTCTAAACCTCTTGCCCCTCACCTTAAACATATGCCCCTTTGTCTTAGATACCCCACCACTGGAAAAATATTCCAGCTGTCTACCCTGTCTGTCCCCCACATAATTCTGTGAACCTGAAGTTTATATTAGCTTCACATACTCCGGTACCGATGGCTCAGACAGTTTGCCTTCATTGTTAAGTGCAGCCAGAGTGGTCTCAGTCCTGGCCTGTCCTGGAGTAGTTGGAAGCCAGATATCTGTAAGGATATCTGCCAAGGAAGTCACCTGAAAACATTATAAACCACAACTGGAGTATTACATCTGATTCTGGTCACCATCCGTCAGGGTCAGGGAGGATGTGAAGTTCCCCGGGAGAAATTGGCCGGAATGTTTCCAGGGATGAGGATTTCAGCTCTGAAGTTGTACTGGAGAAGCTGGGGTCATTCTCGGAGTAAAGAAAGTTGAGAGAAAATTTGATAAGGGTGGCCTACGTCATGACTGGGTTTGACAGGGTAAGTCAAGGGAGGCTGTTCCCAACAGCAGAAGGTTCAAGGACCAGAAGGCACGGGCTTAAAACATTGGGCAAAAGGTACAAGGGAGATCCATAGGAAGCTTTTTTCACACAGAGAGCAGTGATGATCCGGTACTCACTACCTGTTGAAGCAGAATCACTCAGGGATTTTCAAAGAAAATTGGATGGGAACAAGGAAAATAATTTATAAGGCTACAGAGAAAGGGCAGTGGAATGGAACTGAAGCCCTACAGGGAGCCAGCATAGATGTGATGGACCAAATGGCCTCCTCCTTTACTATCACAATTCTGCTGCTCTATTCCTTGATTCTAGTTGCTCCAGCTCCTCATTGCCATCCACAATGTAGCATCAGGGCAGGGTCAGCCTTCGTTAAAAATGGGAGACAAGCTCACATTTCTGTAGCACCTTGCGCAAACTTGGGTTGTCCCAAAGTGCTTTGCAGCCTATCAGAAACACAGTCACTGTTGTGGTGTAGAAAACATGGGAGACGGTTTGTGGCCGTCTCCCAGAAGCAGTAGTGTGGGCGTTGACCTGGTCATCTGTTTCCATTGGCTGAGGGGTAAGTATTGGCCGCAGTACCAAGGAGAACTGTAATGATCTTGGAACCTTTTTACTGAGGCAGCAGACAGGGCCTCTGTATTCACACTGCATCCAAACGATGGCTCCTCTGTCGCTGCAACTCTCCTGCTTCCCAGGTTTTGTGCTCGTTGGCAAAGTGGGACTTGATCCTTGCGACTCAGAGGAGAGGGTGCTACCCGTAGGCTCGTACCTGGTGATATCTGTTGAGGGGCGGAGATACAGGCTTGATGGGTGAGCTGGTCTCGTTATCACATTTGCAACCCTGCTGTGCATAAATTGGTTGCCCGACACTATAGTGGTGATTGCACTCCAGAAGTAAAAAAAAAACTTTTAAAAACTTCATTTATACAGCACGGTAACAGGCCCTTCCAGCCCAATGAGCCCACGCCGCCCAATTACACCCATGTTAACCTACCTACCCGTACGTCTTTGGAATGTGGGAGGAAACCGGAGCACCCGAAGGAAGCCCACACAGTCACGGGGAGAACGTGCAAACTCCTTACAGACAGCGGCGGGAATTGAACCCCAATCGCTGGCACTGTAATGATGTTACGCTAACTGCTACGCTATTGTACTTGATTCGCTTTGGGCTGTGCTGAAAGGGATGTGAAAGGCGCTGCAGGAATGCAAGGCATTCTCTCCTGCTTGTCACTTTTGTATGCTTGTTTGGTTGATGACCACTTGGGTAAAGACATGGCAAGAGAATTACACTAGAAACTGGTCCCAAATATTGTCCAGTAATACCTGTGTTTCTCCTCCCTACAGTGACCTGGCTCTGCGCAACTGCTTGCTGTCTGCGGACCTGACTGTTAAAATCGGAGACTATGGACTGTCTCACAACAAGTACAAGGTAAACAGACGAGAACCTGGATGGAAGACCTGACATGAAGGGTCTCGACCCGAAACATCGACTGTCCATTTCCCTCCATAGACGCTGCCCGACCCGCTGAGTTCCTCCAGTGCTTTTTGTGTTGCTGCAGATACTCAGCAGGTCAGGCAGCATCTGTGGAGAAAGAAACAGTTAATTTTAACCTCGAAATGTCATTAACCTGAAACATTAAGTGTTTCAGTCCCAACAGATGTTTCAAATTTCCAGCACTTAGGTTTTTTGCTGGATTATACACAGCTCAACATTAGTCCTCTGAGCCATTTAATTATATGCAAGTGTTAATTGCTAAGTAATGCACTGATATACACTTCTGAAATGGCCCTAAGTAAGAAGTTTACATTTAGCCCTTGTTAGTGGTTGGCACTTTAAGGAAGGACCAGTTTACCAAAAACCAATTTAATAAACCAATTTACCAACCAGCTCTAAGACTGGTACAAGGTAAATACTGTGAGGCAACTGATAGTCAGGATGTAGAGCACAACTGGAGTGCTATACCCCTGCAGTGCTCCATTTGAAATGGTTACCCACGAATGTTCCTTGCCAAAAAATCACATAGGTTACCATTACGAAAAAAAAACCTTCAAGGGAGATTCTTAAAAGAATTAACAACATGTGAATTTCAGAATATGCAACAAGTTAAACCGCACCTGCAAGGGAGATGGCTTAGACTAGTGAAAAGTCGTGAACTTCTGGCAAGTGTGAAATTATAACAGAAGAGGTAGGGAATAATTGGCAGGTCAGGCAGGATTTGTGGAGAGAGGAAAATGGGGTCAGCAGTTCACATCAGTGACCTTCTGACTGATAATCATTGACCTGAAATGTTATTGTTGGTTTATTATTGTCACGTGTACTGAGACACAGTGAAAAGCTGTTGCTTTGCGTACCATCCAGACAGATCATTCCATACATAAACACATTGAAGTCGTAAAAAGAAAACAGAATGCAGAATATAGTGTTGCAGTTACAGAGAAAGTGCAGTGCAGGTAGACAAATAAGATACAAGGGCCATGATGAGGTAGACTGGGAGATCAAGAGTTCGTCCTCAGCACATGAGAGGTCTGTTCAAGAGTCTGGCAATGCAGGATAGAAGCCGTCCTTGAGCCTGGTGGTTCGTGCTCTCAGACTTTGGTACCTTCAGACCGATGGGAGAAGGGAGAAGAGAGAATTTCCAGGGTGGGAGGGGCCCTTGATTACGTTGGCTGCTTTCTCAAGGCAGCAGGAAGTGTAGACAGAGTCAGTGGAGGGGAGACTGGTTTGCGTGATGGTTACTCTGTTTCTCTCCATGCAGATGCTGACTGACCGGCTGAGTGTCACCAGCATTCTTTATTTTTATTTCAGATTTCCAGCATCTGCAGTTTTTTTGATCAAGGCAAGCATGGTGAGGTAGTGGTTGCAATACTCCATTGACAACAGACTATTTGTTACAAGATTGAGCCAATTTTGATAAGTTATGAGCTGACATCAGAAAGCAATAGTCATTAAAGCTTTTAAAGAAATATTATAATCATTTCAACAATGTTCTTTCAGGAAGAGAACTTGACCTTCCTGCCCAGGTCCATAATAAGTGAAGTTGACCCAGTACCAACCTGGTGCAGCAGTGGTCTAAACAGCAGACCCATCACTAACTAGAGATCGACAATATTCAGCAGCCTTCCCTTTGCTGCCAACATCCCGGGAGCAGGTGACAGAACGTATCTTCCTCTCTCAGAGCCTGATCGATCTGTGGTGGATATTTTAGTTCCTCCAGCATCCACATCCCCCTTTGCATCTTCATCTCAGGCAAGTTGTTTTCAAATCTGGGCAGGCCTTCTGAACGTTCAACCCGTTTGGTTGCAAGATTACTATCAGATTTACATTCTGGTGACTGAAATTTCAGTCCTCCCCCACCACCTGGACCAGGTATCCTTCCCGCAGATTCCCAGAGGAAACCATTTTAGGCAGAGACAGAGTTTATTTTTTCTCATATTTTCTCACTACATCTGCCCCATCAACCCCACCCCCATCAACCCCACCCCCATCAACCCCACCCCCATCAATCCCACCCCCATCAACCCCACCCCATCAACCCCAACCCCATCAACCCCACCCCCATCAATCCCACCCCCATCAATCCCACCCCCATCAACCCCACCCCCATCAACCCCAACCCCATCAACCCCACCCCCATCAATCCCACCCCCATCAACCCCACCCCCATCAATCCCACCCCCATCAACCCCACCCCCATCAACCCCACCCACATCCCCATCAACCCCACCCCCATCAACCCCACACCCATCAACCCCACTCCCATCAACCCCACTCCCATCAACCCCACCCCCATCAACCCCACTCCCATCAACCCCACCCCCATCAACCCCACCCCCATCAACCCCACCCGCATCAACCCCACCCACATCCCCATCAACCCCACCCCTGTCAATCCCATCCCCATCAATCCCACCCCCATCAACCCCACCCCCATCAACCCCACCCCATCAACCCCACCCCCATCAATCCCACCCACACCCCCATCAACCCCACCCCCATCAACCCCACCCCCATCAATCCCACCCACACCCCCATCAACCTCACCCCTGTCAACCCCACCCCTGTCAATCCCACCGCCATCAATCCCACCCCCATCAACCCCACCCCCATCAATCCCACCCCTGTCAATCCCAC
This sequence comes from Pristis pectinata, assembly GCF_009764475.1. NCBI lineage: Eukaryota > Metazoa > Chordata > Chondrichthyes > Rhinopristiformes > Pristidae > Pristis > Pristis pectinata. The sequence continues at coordinate 8,200,163 of NC_067422.1, forward strand.
CCCTGTCAATCCCACCCCCATCAATCCTATCCCCATCAACCCCACCCCCATCAACCCCACCCCCATCAATCCCACCCCCATCAACCCCACCCCCATCAACCCCACCCACATCCCCATCAACCCCACCCCCATCAACCCCACCCCCATCAACCCCACTCCCATCAACCCCACTCCCATCAACCCCTATCAACCCCACCCCCATCAACCCCACTCCCATCAACCCCACCCCCATCAACCCCACCCCCATCAATCCCACCCACACCCCCATCAACCCCACCCCCGTCAACCCCACCCCCATCAACCCCACCCCATCAACCCCACCCCCATCAATCCCACCCACACCCCCATCAACCTCAGCCCTGTCAACCCCACCCCTGTCAATCCCACCGCCATCAATCCCACCCCCATCAACCCCACCCCCATCAATCCCACCCCCGTCAATCCCACCCCCATCAATCCCACCCCCATCAACCCCACCCCCATCAATCCTATCCCCATCAACCCCACCCCCATCAATCCCACCCACATCCCCATCAACCCCACCCCCATCAACCCCACCCCCATCAATCCCACCCACACCCCCATCAACCCCACCCCCATCAACCCCACCCCCATCAATCCCACCCCCATCAACCCCACCCCCATCAACCCCACCCCCGTCAATCCCACCCCCATCAATCCCACCCCCATCAACCCCACCCCCATCAACCCCACCCCCATCAATCCCACCCCCATCAACCCCACCCCCATCAACCCCACCCCTGTCAATCCCATCCCCATCAACCCCACCCCCATCAACCCCACCCCCATCAATCCCACCCACACCCCCATCAACCCCACCCCATCAACCCCACCCCCATGAATCCCACCCATCAACCCCACCCCATCAACCCCACCCCCATCAACCCCACCCCGTCAATCCCATCCCCATCAATCCCACCCCCATCAACCCCACTCCCATCAACCCCACCCCCATCAATCCCACTCCCATCAACCCCACCCCCATCAATCCCACCCACGCCCCCATCAACCCCACCCCCATCAACCCCACCCCCATCAATCCCACCCACACCCCCATCAACCCCACCCCCATCAACCCCACCCCCATCAATCCCACCCCCATCAACCCCACCCCCATCAACCCCACCCCCGTCAATCCCACCCCCATCAACCCCACCCCCATCAATCCCACCCCCATCAACCTCACCCCCATCAACCCCACCCCTGTCAATCCCACCCCCATCAATCCCACCCCTATCAACCCCACCCCCGTCAATCCCATCCCCATCAATCCCACCCCCATCAACCCCACCCCCATCAATCCCACCCCCATCAACCCCACCCCCATCAACCCCACCCCCATCAATCCCACCCCCATCAACCCCACCCCTGTCAATCCCATCCCCATCGATCCCATTCCCATCAATCCCATTCTCCCACTTATTTCCATTACCTGTTCTCTCTGAGAAGCTCATCAACTACCCCCCACCGCCCCCCCCCCCACCCACCGATTCTCCTTCCATTCACCCACACTAGGGACGGGTTACAGCAGCCAATTAACCCACCAGCAAGTCTTAAGGGTGTGGGAGGAAACCAGAGCAACGGGGGGACCCACACGGTCACCAGGAGAACTGCGAACTCCACATAGTCAGCACCCAAGGTCAGAGTGGAACCCAGATTGCTGCGCCACTGTCTCCAATAGTTTAATGGTGAAGGAGAACATCCAAGAGATTCCTCACAGCAAGGTGTTGCTCCTTAGGCTTTAGATGGCCTTTTGAGTACCCAACTGACCCACACACCACACAATCAAATTCGACCCCACAGTGAACTGGTCCCAAGCTGGAACAATGAGAACAAAGTGGAGGCAGAGTTGCCTGGCACCAGCTATGTTCACCCACCCCTCCAGTAACTGGAACACACGGGCACACAGATAAGATTTCTTTATTAGTCACATGTACATCGAAACACACAGTGAAATGCATCTTTTGCGTCGAGTGTTCTGGGGGCAGCCCGCAAGTGTCGCCACACTTCCAGCGCCAACATAGCATGCCCACAACTTCCTAACCCGTACGTCTTTGGAACGTGGGAAGAAACCAGAGCACCCAGAGGAAACCCAGGCAGTCATGGGGCAAACATACAAGCTCCTTAAAAATGGCGGCGGAAATTGAACCCGGGTCACTGGCACTGTAAAGTGTTACGCTAGCTACACACAGGGAGGGGTTCCTGTAAGCCCATTAACTTTGTAGATGTGTGGAAGTGGTTCAGGTTCAGGTTTCAAGCTTATTGTCAAGGGCATACATACCCAGGGTATAAATGCACCCGGGGATAAAAGTTTTCATTTACTTTCATCCACATTTCTGAAAATGCCTCACTTTCCTTCTGTATATTTTCACTTGGGTGAATTTAACGGCACTACCAGCCACTGAGTTTGGGAATGGGAATCGTGATGACATGACACTCTTACACAGTGCCTTAACCGGGTTCTGCATTTCAATGGAGACCCAAGAGATTCTGCAGACGCTGGTATCTGGAGCAACATACACACACACACACACACACACACACAGTGCTGGAGGAACTCAGCGGGTCAGGCAGCATCTATGGAGGGAAATGAACAGTCGACATTTCGGGGTGAGACCCTTCATCAATCCTTTCGAAGTACAGGATTTTACTTTGATTTCCCAAAATTACTCCTCTCCTGCACTTCCGTTTCCTTCACTTCCTGCCCCTTCCCACTTCCTCACTCCAGAACTTGACGCCCTGACCCTGTACCTTTTATCACAAACAGCACCTCTCCCGTGATCAGCTGAAGCCTTGGTCTTGCTTTTTAAGCGTCAGCCTCCAGAAGACAGGTAGCCTTGCTCGAACCAGAGCAGACCGGTGTTTGCAAAGCTGAAGTATTTAATTTCCCGCAGCTATCGCACACTGCAGACTTGTGATGCTGGTGCTGAGGTCAGAACTTCGAGGGATTATTAAAGATTCCACGGTTGGAATCAGTTTTCTGTGGATGCGATCACGCTTTGTGATGCAAGTTGGTTCTTTTTTTCTCTGCTAAAGTTGGTGGGTGATTGAAAGACCGGCTCTGGGTATCCTTATAGAGGAAGCAAAAGCACATGAGAAGAGTTTCGTTATCTAAGGTGAATCCAGTTAAAGTCTCACAGATTGGTATCTTCCTCAAGGAAGTCTGCCTCCTTAAGCATGTTTTAACAATAATCGGTTCACAGGAATAAAACAGAGAATGCTGGAAATACTCGTCAGGTCAGGCAGCGTCTGTGGAGAGAGAAGCAGGGTTCACCTTTCATCAGAACTAGGAAAGCTTAGAGATGAGACTAGTTTAAAGGTGGGACAGGAGAGAGTAACTGACACAGGTGATGATGAGAGTTGAAAGAGGGTGGTAGGGGCTGGTGAATAATGAGGGCTGTGGAGGCCAAGTCATTGGGTGTATTTAAGTCAGTGATTGATAGGTCCTCGATTGGTAAGGGGGTTACGGGGAGAAGTGGGAGAATGGGATTAAAAAAAGAATCAGCTGTGATTGAATGGCAGAGCAGACTTGATGGGCTGAATGGCCTAATTCTTCTCCTATATCTTATGGTTATGTTAAGCAGGTTAATATGAACTGTCCCTTAAAACCGTATGAGAGACAGAATAATTGAGAATCATGGAAATGCATGATACGTAGCTGGAATGACCGATTATCTGAAATTGTTGAATTCATTGTTGAGTTCAGAGGGCTATATCGTGCCCAGTTGGAAGATGAGGTGCTGTTCCTCACATTGGGCTTCACTGATCAAATAGTTAACTTCAGCTGAAGGCAGAGAGGCCGGAGTGGGAGTGGGATGAAAAACTAAAGAGACAGGTGACTGGAAGCTCAGGATTCTCTCATTGGCTGAACAGAGGTGAGGCACAGAGCAGTGACCCAACCTGTGTTTGGCTTCTCCAAGGAAGAGGAGACCACATGGTGAACACTGAATGCAGGATTCTCAGTCGGAATTACAAGTGAATCATTGTTTCATTGGAAGGATTGTTTGGGTTCCTGAGTGGGAAAGAGGTAAAAGGGCAGCTGTTGTATCTTCTTGCAGTGAGAAGCAGAGATACATGTACCTGAACGTTCTCGGTCTTATCAGCTGATCTCAGTTCGAAAGGCTGCGGGTTGCAATATATTCGGCCTTTGACAGTTCATTGAGGATCCAAGCCTGCAGGAGAATGTGGGCACAGCCATGGAAGTAAAGATTGAGAGATAAAACAGGTTGCTGACTTGCTCTACCCCATCGGTACCACCATCACACGTTGTCACGCTGTACTCCAGCGGATGTGGGGAACATTGGATAGAAGCAGGATCCAGCTCACCTCTAAGTGCCTCAGGTGGTCAAACAACTGATAATTATCCTGTTGGAGATGCTGTCTCCTGCAAGTGAAGAACGGTCAGTTATAGGAGCTTTCCCCATGGAGGCATAGAGGAACCCATGTGACAGGTGTACAGAAAGGACATGCTTTTTTCTCCTACATCTTGAGTGTGTTGGTGGATTAAACTGGCAGTCTCCCTCTGAGCAAGCTAGCATCCTGCACCCAGGGGAACTATATTCGGGGGAAGTCCCATCATAGAGAAACAAGCCCTTTGACCCAACTCGTCCATGCCAACCAAGATGTCTATCTGAGCTAGTCCCATTTGTCTGTGCTTGGCCCATATCTCTCCCGGCCTTTTCTATCCGTGTGCCTGTTCAAATAGAGAAACAAAGGACTGCAGATGCTGGAATCTAGATAAAAAACACGATGATGCCGGAGGAACTCAGCAGGCCAGGCAGCATCCGTGGAGAAAAGCAGGCGGTCAACGTTCTGGGTCAGGACCCTTCTTCAGGACTGAAGATAGGAGGGAAAAGCAGAGCCGTGATTTGTGGACAATAGAGGGGAGGTGGGGTGGGCACAGGGAGGTGATAGGTAGATGCAGGTAAGAGACGGTGATGGGCAGGTGCGGGGGAGGAGGGGAGAGCAGATCCACCGGGGGATGGGTCAAAGGTAAGAAGAGAGAGGAAAAATGGTGTCGTACTTAACTGAGGTGAACAAAAAGGAGGTTCAACCATCAGAAAGCTGAAAGACAGGAAGAGGAAAACAAAGACAAAACCTGTGTAAAACCTAAAGCAGAATCAAAAGTAGGGAATGTTTGCAGAGGAAGCAAGAATGGTCCAGTGGTTCCTTTCCATCTACTCCAGCTTCCAGTATGGCCAAAGCTGATCTTCTTCCCTCTCCCTCCCTCCCGAAATTCCTCAATTCGTTGAGCTGGAAGGAGGCATTGGCGGAGAAAATTTGAGACAGGAGCTATTCCCTGGCATGTTTTTGTGGCCACATTTTTCCTTTGTTTTGTTGGGCTCTGCAATAAACACAGCCCAATTAGCAAATTCCCAGCCTCTGAATTACCAAGTGAAGTGTAAAACTCCAAAGGAAATAGTTTAGTTACTGATGTTTAATTGAAAGCAGCTGCTGTTCCAACTTCATGTCTCTGTGATGATTTTTTAGTGAGGATTCTCTGGGAACTGAGCGGTGTGACTGTTGTACTTCTGATATCTTTTGACAGAAAGATTACTTGGTAACCCCTGACCAGCTCTGGATTCCACTGCGCTGGATTGCACCCGAGCTCATCGATGACGTGCATGGGAACCTGCTGGTGGTGGATCAAACCAAGATTAGTAATATCTGGTGAGCAAGCGGTGAGAATTGCACTGTCCTGTGTACTGACTGTGGATAGACATCGGAAAAGCGGATCGGTGCACTGTGCATGGGTGTACTTCTGAAGAATTCTACTGTTCTTCAAAATGGAGGAAGAGCCGGTGCCATGTTCCCAATACCCAGGAACCTTCCACATTCCCAGTACTGTACTCAGAAATGTTCCATGTTCCCAATACCTGGGAGTCTTCTATGTTCCCAATACTCAGGAATACTCCCAATACCTGGGAACCTTTGAAGTTCCCAACACTTGGGAATTTTTCATATTCCCAATACTGAGAAACATTCCACACTTCCATTACCAGGTAACATTCCACATTCCCAATTATGGGGAACGTCTATATCATCATAGTTGATAATTTTCTGCCTTTACCCAATAACATTCCATACTTCTGTCGTCAGGGAACCTTCCCCATTCCCATTGTTGGGGAACTTCTCACATTACTAAAACCTTCCATGTACCCAATACCGTACTCAGGAATGTTCCACATTTCCAAGACCCAGGAACATTCCAAGTTCCCAATACAAAGGAACCATCTACCATCTCAATATCTAGGTACCTTCGACACTCCCAATTAGGCTTATAAAATCATGAGGGGCATGGAGAAGGTTTTTCCCAGGGTCTGGGAGTCTAAAACTATAGAGCACGGGTTTAAGGTGAGAGATCTAAAGGGGACCTGAGGGGCAAGTTTTCCACACACAGGGTGGTGGGTATATGGAACGAGCTGCCTGAGGAGGTGGTTGAGGGAAGTACAGTAACAACATTTAAAAGGCCATTGGACAGGTTCATGGATAGGAAAGGTTTAGATGAGCAGCTAGGGACTAAATTAAAAAGCAGAACCAAAAAGGTAATAATCTCCGGATTGCTACCTGAGCCACGTGCAAGTTGGCACTGGGTAAATAAGATCAGTGCATTAAATGTGTGGCTTAAAGATTGGTGTGGGAGAAGTGGGTGTGAATTCGTGGGACATTGGCACCAGTATTGGGGAAGGAGGGAGCTGTTCTGATGGGACGAGCTCCACCTGAACCATGCTGGGTCCAGGGTCCTGGCGAATCACATAACTCGGGCTGTGGATAGGGCTTTAAACTAAATAGTAAGGGGGTGGGTTCGACGGATTGGAAATGTATGGATAAAGTTAAAGGGAAGGAGAGTGCAGGAGAGGTTACTGAAGTCTCCAGAATAAAGAATGAGAGAGAAAGTTTACAAAGGGATAAGAATTTAACTTCAGGCAACATGGAAACTAATTTGAAAAGAAGGGTGGTGAATACAGGACTGAAGGTGTTATATTTGAAAGCACGCAGTATAGGAGATAAGGTAGCTGAGCTTATAGCGCAGTTAGAATTGGCAGGTAGGACGTTGTGGCGTCACAGAGTTGCGTCTGAAAGAAGATCACAGCTGGGAGCTGAACGTCCAAGGATACACATCCTCTCGAAAAGACAGGCAGATGGGCAGAGGGGGTGGGGTGGTTCTGTTGGTAAAAAATGAAATCAAATCCTTAGCAAGAAGTGACATAGGATCAGAAGATGTAGAGTCCTTGCGGGTAGAGTTAGGAAACTGCAAGGGTAAAAAGACCCTGATGGGAATTATATACAGGCTTCCGAATAGTAGCCAGGATGCGGGGTACAAATTACAACAGGAGATAGAAAAGGCATTTAAAAAGGGCAATGTTACGGTGGTCATGGGGGATTTCAATATACAGGTAGATTGAGAAAATCAGGTTGGTGCTGGATCCTGAGAGAAGGAATTTGTAGAATGCCTACAACATAGCATTTTAGAGCAGCTTGTGGTCGAGCCCACTAGGGAAAAGGCAATTCTGGATTTGGTGTTGTGCAGTGAACCAGATTTGATTAGGGAGCTTAAGGTAAAGGAACCCTTTAGGAGGCAGTAATCATAATGTGATGGAATTTACCCTGAAGCTTGAGAGGGAGAAGCTAAAATCGGATGTATCAGTATTACAGTTGAGTAAAGGTAACCACAGAGGCATGAGAGAGGAGCTGGCCAAAGTTGATTGGAAGGGAACCCTAGCAGGGATGGCAGTAGAGCAGCAATGGCAGGAGTTTCTGGGAGTAATTTGGAAGACACAGGATCATTTCATCCCAAAGATGAAGAAGCATTCTAAAGGGAGGATGAGGAAACCATGGCTGAGAAGGGAAGTCAAAGACAGCATAAAAGCAAAAGAGAGGGCAGACAATATTGTAAAAATTAATGGGAAGCTAGAGGATTGGGAAGCTTTTAAAAACCAACAGAAGGCAACTAAAAAAGCAATAAGGAGAGAAAAGATGAAATATGAAGGTAAGCTGGCCAATAATACAAACAGGATACTAAAAGTTTTTTCAGATATATAAAGAGTAAAAGAGAGGCAAGAGTGGACATCAGACCGCTGGAAAATGACACTGGAGTAGTAGTAATGGGGAACAAAGAAATGGCAGACAAACTGAATAAGTATTTTGCATCAGTCTTCACTGTGGAAGACACCAGCAACATGCCAGAAATTCGAAAGAGTCAGGGGGCAGAAGTGAGTGTAGTCACTATTACTAAGGAGAAGGTGCTTGGGAAGCTGAAAGGTCTGAAGGTAGATAAGTCAACTGGACCGGATGGACTACACCCCAGGGTTCTGAAAGAGGTAACTGAAGAGATTGTGAAGGCATTAGTAATGATCTTTCAAGAATCACTAGAATCAGGAATGGTTCCGGAGGACTGGAAAATCACAAATGTCATTCCACGCTTTAAGAAAGGGGGGGAGGCAAAAGACAGGAGATCGTAGGCCGGTTAGCCTGACTTCAGTGGTTGTTAAGATGTTAGAGTCCATTATTAAGAATGAGGTTTCAGGGTACTTGGAAGCACATGATAAAATAGGCCGAAGTCAGCATGGTTTCCTTAAGGGGAGATCTTGCCTGACAAATCTGTTGGAATTCCATGAGGAAGTAACAGGCAGGATAGACAAAGAGGAGTCAGTGCATGTTGTTTACTTGGATTTTCAGAAGGCCTTTGGCAAGGTGCTGCACATGAGGATGCTAAACTAGATAGGAGCCCATGGTATTACAGGAAAGGTACCAGCATGGATAGAAGATCGGCTGACTGGCAGAAGGCAAAGAGTGGGAATAACGCGGCCTTTTCTGGTTGGCTGCTGGTGACTAGTGGTGTTCCTCAGGGGTCGGTGTTGGGTCCGCTACTTTTCACGTTCATATATTAATGATCTGGATGATGGAATTGATGGCTTTGTGGCCAAGTTTGCGGATGATACAAAGACAGGTGGAGGGGCAGGTAGTGTTGAGGAAGCAGGGAGTCTGCAGGAGGACTTGGACAGGTTGGGAGAATGGGCAAAGAAGTGGCAGATAGAATACAGCGTAGGGAAGCGTATGGTCATGCACTCTGGTAGAAGGAATAAAGGCCTAGACTGTTTTCTCAACGGGGAGCAAATTCAGAAATTGGAGCTGCAAAGGGACTTGGGAGTCCTAGTGCAGGATTCCCTAAAGGTTAACCTGCAGGTTGAGTCAGTAGTAAGGAAGGCAAATGCAATGTTAGCATTCGTTTCGAGAGGACTAGAATATAAAAGCAAGGATGTAATGCTGAGGCTTTATAAGGCTTTGGTCAGACCACATGTGGAGTATCGTGAGCAGTTTTGGGCCCCATGTCTAAGGAAGGATGTGCTGGCACTGGAGAGGATCCAGAGGAAGTTTACAAGAATGATCCCGGAATGGAAGGGTTAACGTATGAGGAACGTTTGATGCCTCTGGGCCTGTACTCACTGGAGTTTAGAAGGATGAGGGGGATCTCATTGAAATTTTCCAAATATTGAAAGGCCTGGATAGAGTAGACATGGAGAGGATGTTTCCAGTAGTGGGAGAGCCTAGGACCAGAGGGCGCAGCCTCAGAATTGAAGGATGTCCTTTTAGAACAGAGATGAGGAGCAATTTTTTTAGCCAGACAGTGGTGAATCTGTGGAATTCATTGCCACAGATGGCGGTGGAGGCCAAGTCATTGGGTATATTTAAAGCGGAGGTTGATAGGTTCTTGATTAGTAAGGGCGTCAAAGGTTACGGGGAGAAGGCAGAAGAATGGGGTTGAGAGGGAAAAATAAATCAACCGTGATCGAATGGTGGAGCAGACTTGATGGGCTGAATGGCCTAATTCTGCTCCTATGTCTTACGGTTATGGTCTTGCCTGTGTTGCCACTTTCAGGGAACAATGGACTTGTACCCCTAGCTCACTCTGTTCTACAACGCTCTCCAGGTCACTGTCATTCACTGTGTATCTCCTGCCCTGGTTGAACTTCCAAATTGCATCACTTTGCACTTGTCTGAGTTAAGTTCCATCAGCCATTCCCTTGTCCACTTTCCTAGTTGAACCAGATCCTGCTGTAACCTTAGACAACCTTCTTCACTGTCCACTATACCACCAATATCGGTGTCATCTGCAAACTTACTAACCACACCACCTACATTCTCATCCAAATCATGAATGTATACGTCAAACAACATAGGACCCAGCACTGATCCCTGCGGCACACCACTGGTCAAAGGCTTTCATACTGAGAAACAACCCTCCACCACCACGCTCTGACTCCTATTACTAAGCCAATTTGGGATCTAATGGCTAGCTCGCCCTAGATTCCGTGTGTTCTAACCTTCCTGACCAGCTGACCACGCAGGACCTTGTCAAAGGCCTTGCTAAAGTCCATGTAGACAATCCTCTTGATGTATCTCTTGGTCACCTCTTCAAAAATAAAATCAGCCAAATCCATGAGACACGATTTCCCACACAAGTCATGCTGACTCTCCCTAATCACTCCTTGCCTTTGCAAGTGCAAGTAAGTCTTGTCTCTCAGACCCTAACCCTTAACTTCCAATAACTTTAAAACCACAAATGTAAGGCTCACCATCTTGTAGTTCCCTGGCTTATCCCTGCTGCCCTTTTTTAAATAAAGGCACAACATTAGCTATCCTCCTGCCTTCTGGTACCTTACCTGTAGCTAACAAAGATACAAAATTCTCTACCAGGGCCCCGGCTATCTCCTCCCTTGCTTCTTATTCTACCCTAGGATACACCTGGTCAGGCCCCAGGGATTTATCCACCGTTGTTGTTTCAAGACCTACAACGGCTCCTCCTTTGTAATAGAACATAGAACAATACAGCACAGGAACAGGCCGTTCAGCCCATGATGTCTGTGCTGAACTAATTAACCTAGTAATTAAATTCTTAACTAAACTCATCCCTACTGCCTAGACAATGTCCATATCCCTCCATTCTCTGTATTGTGCCTATCTAAGAGCCTCTTAAATGCCTCTATCATATCTACCTCCATCACCACCCCTGGCAGCGCATTCCAGGCACCCACCACTCCCTGCGTAACAAAACTTGCCCCACACATCTCCTTTGAACTTAACCGCTCTCACCTCAAATGCATGCCCTCTAGTATTAGACATTTCGACCCCGGGGAAAAGAAACCAGCTGTTTACTCTGTCTATGCCTCTCATAATCTTATAGACCTCTATCAGGTCTCCCCTCAGCCTCCACCGCTCCAGAGAAAACAATCCAAGTTTATCCATCTTCACCTTATAGTACATGCCATCTAATGTGGGCAACATCCTGGTGAACCTCTTCTGCACCCTCTCCAAAGCCCCCACATCCTTTCTATAATGGGGCGACCAGAACTGAATGCAAAGAATTGTGATGTTGGTATGCTCCAGGATATCACTGTTGCCTCCCCTGAACTCACTAGCTTCCATGCCCTTCTCCAAATAAGTAACATAATACAGACGAGAAGTATTCATTTAAAACCATGGTCATTTCCCATGGCTCCACAAATAGATTACCACACTGATCCTTAAGGGGACCTATTCTCTCCCTAGCTACCCTTTTACTCTCGGTATACCTATCTTATAGGATTCTCCTTTATCTTATCTAACAAGGATATCCCATACCCCCCTTTTGCCCTCCTCATTTCCTTCTTAAGTGTATCGTTTATACACTACATCCCTTATACTCGTCTTTTTCTTTTTCCTTCTTTTTCCTTTTTCTTTTTCCTTCTTTTTTTTTTCTTTTTCCTGACCCAGACCCTCAATATCCCTCGACAACCAGGGTTCCCTAGTCTTGCCTTCCTTTCCCTTCACTCTAACAGGAACATCTTGAACTTAAACTCTTCCTATCTCAGTTTTAAAAGCCTTTCACTTACCAGTTATTACTTGGAAACAGCTTCTAAATAACTTCTAAAGTTATTACTGTTACAATGTAAGAAATTTGAGAGACATTTTGAAGATGGCAAACTCCATTGCACTCGTCTTTTTCTTTTTCCTTCTTTTTCCTTTTTCTTTTTCCTTCTTTTTTTTTTCTTTTTCCTGACCCAGACCCTCAATATCCCTCGACAACCAGGGTTCCCTAGTCTTGCCTTCCTTTCCCTTCACTCTAACAGGAACATCTTGAACTTAAACTCTTCCTATCTCAGTTTTAAAAGCCTTTCACTTACCAGTTATTACTTGGAAACAGCTTCTAAATAACTTCTAAAGTTATTACTGTTACAATGTAAGAAATTTGAGAGACATTTTGAAGATGGCAAACTCCATTGCACAAAGGGCAATGTGATAATGGCCAGGTAATCTGTGTTGGGTGTGTTAAGTGAAGGATAAATATTATGACAGGTCCCCTGCTGTTCTTCAGAATACTTCCATAGGACTTTTTTTACACCCAACCAGCAAGGCAGCCTGGCCCTCAGTTAATGTCATTTCCAAAAGGCAGCACCTCTGGCAAGGTAGCACTCCCTCAGTGAGGCAGTGGCCTGGGTTATTTGCTGAAGTCTCCAGAGTGGGATTTGAACCCACAGCCTTCATACTCAGCGAGGAGAGGGCTCTTCCCTGAGTCAGGAGGAGCCACCTTCAGGAATAATGCTGTCATTCAGATAATCTTCACATTCTCTCAATCCTCAAAGCAATTTCTTTGAACAGTGATTGGCATTTCCAAATGCACAAGTTGAATTCTGCAGAGATTAGCTGGTGTGATAAATTTCAGTCTTCTTGCAGTCTGATTGTCACGTCCATTCCTGGGCCATTTGTCTTTATTGCAGCCAATGTCTCATGTGATTTAATTGCTTCCGTTTAACGCTCAAACTTGAATTGCAGAGCGCTGTTAGTCATTACTGACCACCTCATTTATCAAACTCCAGCTTCAATGATTCAATCTTTCACTCTCCATAATCTTTAAAGAGAGCCATACCTTCACCACTCACCCAGCCTTGACTCAACAAGACAGATAAAGGAGAAGCTCTGCACAGCTTTCGATGAGCAGATACCAAATGCTTGTGATTTGCTAACAATCTCTCAGTTTCCCTGTAAACCAGAAGGCTGAAGGGGGAAGGATGACACATTTAATAAGTCTCTGATGGATTTTCCAACCAACACTTCGATGGCCTGTTGCAGTCACACAGCAGAGAAATAGGATCTCTGGCCCACCAATCCTCAAACACCCATTTACACTAATCTTACACTGATTCCATTTTATCCTCCTCACAATGCCATCAACTCACTCCAGATTCAACCCATGAGGGACATTTTACAGTGGGCGATTCATCTACCAACCTCTATGTCTTTGGGATGTGGGAGGAAGCTGGAGCACCCAGGGGAAACCCATGCAATCACAGGGGGAACGTGCAAACTCCATACAAACGGTACCAGAGGCCAGGATCGAACTCGGGTCACTGGAGCAGTGAGGCAACAGCTCTCGCACTGCACTACCATTTTTCTGCCATGACAGATGATATTCCAGCCCCTGGATTTACATTGTGAATAACTAGGTCTCTTATCCTGACAGCAAAATTATGAACTGCTGCATATATCATTTTGTTATAAGTGCCAGCTTATTATTGACAGAGGAATTTCATTCGAAGCTCTCATGACGGTGACGTTTTCGGAACTATAGTCACCACGACCGTTTTGGTAAGGGGACCCTCTTGCCCACTTGGGTGACAGACCAGCAAGGGGCTGAATCCAGCCCCTACCTGACCCCGCAGAAACAGGTGTAAAGTGGAATTGTCCCTTGTGAGTTTTTGTCTTTAAATACTGGAGTTAGACACTGGCAAATGGGGAAGGGATTTAACAGGAATGGAACCCCTTTCTTCTGAGCCAACCAATCTGGTTCCACAGACACATCAGACTGAGAACCCAGATTTAGCCTAGACCTTTAAGATCATGTGAACTCTGCTGGCTTTGGTGAATGGAAGTTCTGGTCATTGGCTAACACATGGCTAACACGAGGGGACATAATTTTAAGGTGATTGGAGGAAGGTACAAGGGGGATGTCAGGGGTAAGTATTTTACACAGAGAGTGGTGGGTGCATGGAACGCACTGCCGGCAGAGGTTGTGGGGGCAGAGACATTAGGGATATTGAAGAAACTCTTAGATAGACACGTGAATGATAGAAAAATGGAGGGCTATGTTGGAAGGAAGGGTTAGATAGATCTTAGAGCAGGATAAAATGTCAGCACAACATTGTGGGCCGAAGGGCCTGTACTGTGCTGTAGTGTTCTATGTTCTATTTGTGGACCTCCGCACAATAATCATAACGCAGCCCCTTATCATCCCAGGAGCTCACCTTGTCTGTTCCACCCTGGATGAACACAAGAGCACAGTAAGTGTAGATAAAGGGTACTCCAGATGCTGGAATCTGGAGCAACAAAGAAGATGCTGGAGGAACTCAGCAGGTCGGGCAGCATCTGTGGAGGGTGCAGTCCGAGTGAAGGGTCTTGACCTGAAATGTCAACTGTCCATTTCCTTCCACGGGTGCTGCCTGACTCGCTGAGTTCCTCTGGCATCTTGCTTGTAGCACAGTAAATGTGCGATTTGTCCCTTGGTCTGGTTGCATTCACAGAGGTGCGCTGATGTTATGAAGCCTTTCCAACACTACTAATTAGAGTTATAGAGTCATACAGCATGGAAACAGGCCCTTCGGTCCAACTAGTCCATGCTGACCAAGATTCCCATCTAAGCTACTCCCATTTGCCCATGTTTGACCCATATCCCTCTAGACTTTCCCTATCCATGTGCCTGTCCAAGTGCATTTTAAGTGTTGTTAATGTACCTGCCTCAACCACTTCCTTTGGGAGCTCATTCCATATGCAGACCGTCCTCTGGATGAAAAAGTTGCCCCTCACCCTAAACTTAATGTCCTCTAGTTCTTGATTCCCAACCCTGGGAAAAAGACAATGCGCATTCACCCTATCTATGCCTCTCATGATCTTATATACCTCTGTAAGATCACCCCTCATTCTCCTACGCTCCAATGAATAAAGACCCATCCTGCTCAACCTCTCTCCATAACTCAGTCCCTCGAGTCCTGCCAACAGCCTCGTAAATCTCCTCTGTACTCTTTGGAGAGTGACCAATAGGGCAATAAGGCAGTGCTCATAATAAGTAGCTAAAAAACTACATGAGAGGAAATTTGCAGGCAGAGGAGAGAAGCAGGAAGCTAAAATAGGAAAATACCCACAATTAATTGAGACCAGCAGTGCTAACTAGATGGGTTCTTGGTTTTAAAATGAACCAAGGGGTAGTGGTTAGTGATTAGGTCACTGGACAACTATTTAGAAATTTGGAGTATTCATTGACAAGCCTAAGTTCAAATCCCACTACAGCAGTTTGTAATTAAATACATCTGGAATAAAAGTCTATTGATGATCAAATAGTGACTGTCCTCAAAGTGGATTTGGTTCACCAGTTACTTTTAGAGAAGAAAATCTGTGACATGAGCTTTTCCCGCTAGTTGACCATTAAGTGCTGTGACCGAGCAAGCCACTCGGTTAGAGGTGGGCAGTTAACACCGGCTTAGCCCAACACCCACATCCTGAGAACAAAGAGGATCCTTGTTACAGCGGGAGACCTATTCACGTGTCCACCAGCACTCCTACGCTGTTGGGGTGCTGGAATTGTTCTCTGAAGACCTTACTTTAAATATTGACAAGTAATACATCCCTTGTAAAGACTCTGTTGTGTTTCTCCCATCCTAAACCATGGGTGTGCCCAAGAGCACAAACTCTTTCAGTAACCTGAAACACATTAAGGACCTCAGGTCAGGTTAAACACCCCAGGTTCCCCCACTGGACCGAACCTCTCCAGGTGGGGATGTTACTACTGTTCTTTAACCATCAGAGAATCCAAGAATTTAATGCACAGGAGGAGGACATTCAGCCCATCATGTCCACACTGGTAGGGAAGAGGAAGACTCTTTAAACAAATCCCACTTCCCAGGTCTTACTGTTCCAGGTAATGTTCAAACATGATGTGGGCTCCTGCCTCTTCTGTCCTTTCCCTCTGGGTGGAAATATTTACCAACAGATCCCTCTTGGCTTCTTTGACCTCTGATCTCCAAGCTCTGCCCCCTGGTTATTGTTCTCTCTGCCATTCCTTGCTGTGCACCCTGTCGTGGACCTTCACAACTTTATACACAGTTGTGTCTCCTTTACTTCCCTGAGGGTGTCAACAATCCTCGTCTGGTTAACCTCTCCTCTAACTAAAATTAACAGTCCCTAACAACATGCCCATGCATTGTTTCTGAACCCTCCCCAGAGTTTTTTATTTCAAAAATAAACTTTATTCATAATAAGAACATATATACAAAGGAATAGACCCATTCTTTACATTCTTAGTGTTAGCACGTTCTTGAAACACATTCACATAAATACATTCTTTACAGCCTTTACATTCTTAGTGCAATTTGATCAATACATTCAGTAGTGTTGGCATTTTATTTTACATAGCACCATTGTCGTTCATGTGACCCTCTGGGGTGATCCACCCTTCCGTTATTTGAGGGGCTTCTCCACCGGCCTCAAGCCCTCAGTGTCCAGTAATAGAGGTACCCTAGACTGGGGTCCTTCCCCACAGAATCTTTGCATTGGCTGCACCCGGCTTCAGTGCGTCCCTCAGCACGTACTCCTGCAGCCTGGACTGTGCCAGTCAGCAGCATTCCCTCACGGACATCCCGCTGTGCTGGAAGACCGACAAGTTTCAGACAGAACAAAGGACGTCTTTCGCTGAGTTGATGATCTACCAGCAGCACTTGATGTCCATCTCTAGGTGTGTCTCTGGAAACAGCCCATAAATCCGAGAGCCCTCTCTTACACAGCTGCTTGGGATGAACCGTGACAAGGACCCTTGCATCCTTCTCCACACCCTCTTAGCAGTCTCACCCAGTCTCCAAAGAGGTGGGTGATGTTTCCTTCCCGACAAGCCCTCCAAGGTGTTGGCGTGAGGTGTAGTGTGCAGAACCATCTGCAGTATATCAGTGGGGAAGTGTGTCAGGCAGGAACTCCCTACCCAACAACATCACAGCCCCAAGTACTGCAGTTCAGATCCGTCAGCAGCTTCCAGGATGAGCTGACAGTGGCCAGTAAATATCTTCCACACCATGGACTGCTTCTCAGGAACAGAACCTATCAAATCCCACTGGGATTGTCCTGGGGGTTAGCACCAATGCAAATCCTTTGACCACATGATTATCCTGCTCCCAAATTCTTTCACATTGGTCCAACATTTCATTAAACATCTCCCACCCAGGACATTCTCTCTTCTCCCCTCTTCCATCAGGCAGAAGATACAAAAGCCTGAAAGCACGTACCACCAGGCTCAGGGACAGCTTCTATCCCGCTGTTATAAGACTATTGAACGGTTCCCTAGTACGATAAAATGGACTCTTGACCTCACAATCTACCTTGTTATGACCTTGTACCTTATTGTCTGCCTGCACTGCACCTTCTTTGTAACTGTAACACTTTATTCTGCATTCTGTTATTGTTTTCCCTTGTACTACCTCAATGCACTGATGTGATGAAATGATCTGTATGGATGGCATGCAGAACAAAGTTTTTCACTGTACTTCAGTACATGTGACAGTAATAAATCAATTACCAGTCAAGATCATTTATCATTATAAATGCAGCAAATGAGAATGAATTTGAGCGCAGAGAGCTGGATCAGGAGGAGGAATCTCTCTGGTTTACATTGGATAAAGCAGTTCATTGAAGTTTAGGACTATGGAATAAGACTGCAACAAGTAATGGGAACGGTTGGGGGAGAGCTATTCACTGACTAGACGGGAAGGATCCAACACTGGACTAGTCCAGGTCACACCGTTAAGCAACAGTGCTTTGATGATCAGATTAAGGTTCGGTATCATTCATGTTTTCTTTTGCATTGGTTAACATTAATGGTTTGTAATGATTGCCTGTCTTTGACTTGTTTGCTGTTCTTTCTGAAAGGTCCCTGGGTGTAACTTTATGGGAGCTGTTCGAGTTTGGAAACCAGCCCTATCACCAGTGCTCCGATAAAGAGGTGCTCACCTACGCCATCAAAGAGCAGCAGCTGAAGCTGCCAAAACCACTGCTGAACCTGCCGCTGTCTGACCGATGGTATGTCTCTCCGTGCCTCCTGCGTGTTTGTGTTACAAGATAAGGGGCCGGTCATTTAACACAGAGGTGTGTAGGGATTGCTTTTTGCAGATGGTGGAATCTCTGGAATTCTCTCTACCCCAGGGGGCTGTGGAGCTGAGAACATTAGAAGTATCTAAAGTGGAGAAAGATAAATATTGGATTCAAGGTTATGGGGAACTGGCACAGAGCCCAGAGTAGATCAGCAATGACCATATTGAATGGCAGGGGCTGTTTCCTTGGTGTTCGCGTGTGTTATGCTGTAACATAAATGTTCTCCCCGTGTCTGCGTGGGTTTCCTCCGGGTGCTCTGGTTTCCTCCCACATTCCAAAGACGTACAGGTTAGGAAGCTGTGGGCATGCTATGTTGGCGCCGGTAGCGTGGCGACACTTGCGGGCTGTGCCCAGAACACAAAAGGTGCATTTCACTGTGTGTTTTATTGTACATGTGACTAATAGAGAAATATCTTATTTTGGTAAGTCTGACAAAGGGGGGAATCTCACTGAAACCTACTGAAAGGCCTGGAGAGAGTGAATGTGGAGAGGGTGTTTCCATCAGTAGGAGAGTCTAGGATCTGAGGGCACAGCCTCAGAATAAAGGGACGTCCCTTTAGAACTGAGATGAGGGGAGAATTCTTCAGCCAGAGGGTGGTGAACCTGTGGAATCCATTGCCACAGAGGGCTGTGGAGGCCAAGTCATTGGGTATATTTAAGGCAGAGATTTATAGGTTCTTGATTGGTAAGGGGGGTTAAGAATTAGATTTTTTTAGATTTAGATCTCTTTATTAGTCACATGTACACCGAAACACACAGTGAAATGCACCTTTTGCGTAGAGTGTTCTGGGGGCAGCCCGCAAGCGTCGCCACGCTTCCGGCGCCAACGTAGCACGCCCACTATTTCCATTACGGGGAGAAGGCAGGAGAATGGGGTTGAGGAAAGAGAAAAAAATATCAGCCATGTTGAATGGCGGAGCAGACTCAATGCGCCAAATGGCCTAATTCCGCTCCTATGTCTTATGGTCTGCCGAGACTGTGAATAAATCAAAAGAAAGCAGAATGTGTTCCAACCAATGCACTCTGTACTAAATCAATGTAACTGCACTGTGTAATGAATTGACCTGTACGATCGGTATGCAAGACAAGTTTTTCACTGTACCTCAGTACAAGTGACAATAATAAACCAATACCAATAATTAGACCAGCTCCCTGAAGCGATGCTTCAACGGGAGCCACACTCTGGCCAGTTTGCCGAGCCCCCTGCTTCTCTCCCCGTCCCAATCCCACGCCATCAACCTCCTGTTGTGTGATTGCAGGTACGAGGTGATGCAGTTTTGTTGGCTGCAGCCAGAGCAAAGACCCACAGCGGACGAAGTCCACCTGCTCCTCAGTTACCTCTGCGCCAAGGCGTCCAGCGACGCGGAGGAGGAGTTCGAAAAGCGCTGGAACGCCATGAAACCCAGTGGCTCCAGCTCCACCCACACGGCCGAAGTCTCCTCCTTCCCCCTCCTGGAGCAGTTTGGGACGGACGGGTTCCACACCGAAGTGGACGATGTGCTGACCGTAACCGAGACCAGCCAAGGCCTTAACTTTGAGTATAAGTGGGACCACAAGCAAATGGATAACTTCCAGCCGTCTCCAGTGGGACTGGCCCACGGCAGCTCCCAATATCAGGAGATCTACTTCCCCAACAGCGCCTCGGGACGACTCAGCCTGAGTGTGTCGCCTATCTCCTCCAACTCCTTCTATGAATCCAAGCAGCAGTGTAGCCTTCCACAAAGCCTCCAGCCTCCTGGTGTGGTGCCAGTGATCAGCGCACACAGTCCGTCAGTGACTGGCGAATATTACATCCGTATTGAGGAGCCAACTGAGTGCAATATGGAACTGGACTACACCATGTGCAGTTACAGCCCTGAGTATGAGCCCGGCGTACAGGTGGAGTCGTCGTCATGGCGAGGACTACACGGCAGGGACTCTGTGGATGATTGTGAGAACAGCCCCACCATATCTTTGACCATGGAACCTCTTTTGGGTCAGGGACCTCCAGCTGCCCAAGACCCTTGGGAAACTGACCAATATTTTAGCAGGAATAAGAGCCAGGAATACTACGAGCATTTTGCAGTCGATGACGCCAATCAGTATTTGTTGGCAGATTGCCCTGAAAATGAGGACGGTTGGAAAGTGGAAAATTCCGGGGAGAACAGCAGCGAGGATCCCCTGGGGATGTCCCCGTTAGTAACCTCTTCCTTCAGGGACTCCAGTTCATTGTTTGTCACCTCCTACGACGAAGTGGATGAAACTGGAATGGATAAAACGTACCAGCCAGCTGGGGTGGAGAGGGGGAAGTATCCGGAGGGGACAACCACGTACTCAGAGGCTGGTTTGGACAGTGCAAAGACCCTTGCAGTCTGTGACCCTTGGCACACAGATGTACCGTACAGAAGGGTTAACACAGCCATGGCAGAGGAAGGAATCCTCCTGACCTCTGACGTAACATCACAGGAATTCTGCAGTGGATTTAGCGTGGATTTAGCAGAACAATCATTGGAACAGGAGAACAAAGGCTCTGGGTTATTTGGTGGAAAGATCCAAGCAGAATTTTCAGAAATCGATCTGTCCAAACTGGGAACTTTAGCTCTGCCCTCATCCTCTCACCCGTCTGATCCACTGACCTGCAAGGTGCACAGTGCTGTTGGAACAGAGAATGGGGAGTCCAACCCGAAGGCGATGTGCAGAGAAGCCAGTCAGGACCCCACAAGTTTCCGTCAGTCACTCTCCGACCCTGAGCTACAGGGTGCAGGTTTGTGCCCGGAGGAAACTGGGAGTCTCTGTCCCGACAGAGTGCACGGCTCAGGAAGCGAAGAGTTTGTGGATCCTTTGCTGGGGGTGCTCGTGAAGAACTGCGGCCATAGCAGGATGCAGAGCGACATGGGTGGGGTGGGGTTGCCCGGACAGGAGGTGGACATGGGCGGTTACAACCACCAACCAGAAACCGCTGTGCATCGGACCACTCAGCTGTCGGTTGATGGAGAAAGGAGTCACAGTCCAAACCAACCGGAGGTTGAACTAGGAGGACCAGATGGTTCAGAAGTGCAAATGCCTGATGATGTGCACCAGGTGGAGATTGCAGTGACAGACCTGACCACTTGCTCCCCCTCTGAAGGTGACCACTTCCTCCCCAAAGATCCTGACAGCTCTC
This sequence comes from Pristis pectinata, assembly GCF_009764475.1. Lineage (NCBI taxonomy): Eukaryota > Metazoa > Chordata > Chondrichthyes > Rhinopristiformes > Pristidae > Pristis > Pristis pectinata. Next base: position 8,221,491 of record NC_067422.1, read on the forward strand.
CCGTAAAAACCCTATCCAGCGCGAGCTTTGCGGAAACAGACGAGTGCAGCGATGATGATGATGACGCAGATGTTACGTCAGGAATATTTACAGACTTGGCACAGGACTGTGAAAGCAACGATCCGGTGGTGGCTCACAAGTCTCTGCAGAAGCTGGTGGGGACGCCGGACTCACTGGAGTCTCTCGACATCCCGTCTACGACCAGCTCCTGCGATACATTCAGTCCAACTTCACACTATGCCTCACTGCAGCCGAAGGCTGCCGACAGCGGCTACGACACCGAGAACTTCGAGTCCCCGGAATTTGTGCTGAAAGAGCCCGTTGAACAGAAGGAGCCCGAGGCCTTCAACAAAATAACCAAGTCCAACCACGTCTCCGGGGTGGACGTGGGCAGCGAGGGCGTGGAAGACTTCGAAACTTCGTCCCTGGAGGAAAAAAATTCCTACAGGGATTCAGCTTATTTCTCAGATTACGACACTGAGTCGGAAAGATATCAGGCATTGGATTTGGAGAAGGATGACCTCTTGCAAGGTGGGATTGACCTCATTGGACTAAACGGGGAACATCCAGCAAGCATTCCTGTGCCACAGGCTGACGGGATGCATCTGAGTTACTCTGAGCCCAATAGTGCTGGCCTCAAGCGAGAGGAGGGTCAGAGAGGTGCAGGCGGGAAGTTGGAGCACTGCAGTTTGACCCAGAGTTTTCATGATGGCCTTGTGGTGGAATCTATGGGTACCAAGGAGGTCTCTGTTCGAGCTGAGAAATCCTCAGGTCCAATAATTGATGAACCGAACTGTTGTACGAGTACAGGCCCAAACAGGAAAATGTTATGTTCATCTGTCCCAGCAATAAACGAAAAGTTTCACCATCAGGACTCGGAAATTGGGAATGAAACCGAAGCGGTTAAGGCGGACTATTTTATTTGTAGGCAGATGTTTGAAGAGGGAGCCTGCTTCAGTTCAGAGGACAAAGACGTGTTACTACAAAACAGCTGTAGTTCAGAAAGTCTGGTCTTAAACAAGCAAGTGTCTTTACCTAAGAAGGGACGCCTTCACAAACCATCCGGCTGCATCTTTGACGGCACGGAATTAATACTGGAAGAGCAGCTCTCTGAGCAAGGGAACGAGACAGTCGGGCTTCAGTGCACTGAGGTAGGGATGAGGAAGTTCCAGCCGCATTCCTTGAACGTGGAAGAAAAGTTGGAGAGTTGCATTGTCCCCAAGATCCAGTCAGTACAGTTGTCGCTGGAGCTGCCATCTCTGGGTCTCAACAAGGAGCCTCGGCCAGCCTTCATTGGGGAAGAAGGGGATGAGGAAGATGAAGACGAGGATGAAAGTGATGACTCTGATGAGGAACTTGGCATCTATAACATTCAGGAGCACAGTGAGGAGAGTGAGGAGGACACGCCCACCGTTCCCATCGTTGTAACGGAGAAGGACGATGGCAGGAACCTGCGTAGTCTTCTGAAATTACCCAACCTGATGTGTGAGACTTTCTGTGAGGACCTGGAGAGGAAGAAAAAGGCCGTCTCGTTCTACGACGATGTCACTGTCTATCTTTTTGACCAGGTAGGACAAGTTATAAACATGTTTGGTGTTACTCTATCAACTGAAGCAGCAGCTCAGATCAGAGTTACCTGGTAGGCCTAGAGAGCTCTATCTGTGTACAAGGTGAGGAGGGAACTAACACCTATTACAAAGCACCATTTCACACTTTACCATGACTTCACATATAACCAGGTACAAGCTGGAAATAAAGGTAAGCAGCTATCAGAAAGCTTGATGAACAGCTGCGATCTTTGTACAGTGTTGGAAGCAAAACTTATTTAACGCATCTTGTGTTAGAGTGCATCTCAGGAAATTTAAGCTGTCTGGGCCCAAAGGACTTTGTTGCTCTTCAGAATCATTGCCTCACACCTTTCCATATTAAACTGCATTTGCCGCTTCCCTGCCCATCCACCTGACCATGAGCTATACCTTCTTTTGGACCCCTCATTGAAGGACTGAAATATGACAGCAGCACTGTTTCCACTATCATTGGTTAATTTGGCAAAGGGAACAGGTTACATAGAACATAGAACATTACAGCACAGCACAGGCCCTTCGGCCCACAATGTTGTGCTGACATTTTATCCTGCTCTAAGATCTATCTAACCCTTCCCTCCCACATAGCCCCCATTTCTCTATCATTCATATATCTATCTCAGAGTCTCTTAAATGTCCCTAATGTATCTGCCCCCACAACCTCTGCAGGCAGTGCGTTCCACGCACCCACCACTCTCTGTGTAAAAAACTTACCCCTGATATCCCCCTTATACCTTTCTCCAATCACCTTAAAATTATGTCCCCTCGTGTTAGCCATTGTTGCCCTGGGAAAAAGTCTCTGACTGTCCACTCGATCTATGCCTCTTATCATCTTGTACACCACTATCAAGTCACCTCTCATCCTCCTTCTCTCCAAAGAGAAAAGCCCTAGCTCACTCAACCTATCCTCATAAGACATGCTCTCCAATCCAGGCAACATCTTGGTAAATCTCCTCTGCACCCTCTCTAAAGCTTCCACATCCTTCCTATAATGAGGCGACCAGAACTGAACACAATACTCCAACTGAGGTCTAACCAGAGTTCTATAGAGCTGCAACATCACCTCGTGGCTCTTGAACTCAATACCCCAACTAATGAAGGCCAACACACCATACACCTTCTTAACAACCCTATCAACCTGCGCAGCAACCTTGAGGGATCTCTGGACATGGACACCAACATCCTTCTGTTCCTCCACACTGCTAAGAGTCCTGCCATTAACTTTGTATTCTGCCTTCAAATTCAATCTCCCAAAGTGTATCACTTCACACTTATCCGGGTTGAACTCCATCTGCCACTTCTCAGCCCAGGTCAGCATTCTATCTAGGTTAGAGAGGATAAAGATTTGTTGTGAAAATGCTGTCTATTTTTTTTAGTCCACACATACTAAAACTTTCATAGAGAGAAACTTTGAATCCCTCGGCATACCCGATACTGCATGATGAATTCACTCTCTAAATCTATGCAAATATGAAGCAATGCACCTTATGAATTGTGTCATCAGACTGATGCCCACATCCTGTTTAATGTGTTCAGTGACTGTCTCACTGTTTCAGCCAGTGAATGGAACCATGGTGACTTCTGGTGTGAATCCCAAGAGACGGCAGTGACATTTAGGAGCATGAAATGAATGGCACAATTGTTAGAGAGAATTAATAATTTACAGTTGTCTATCTGTAACATCTGTAAATGTGTTTCCATCATATTTAATTCCACGATTTAATTGATAAAAAGGATTCATGTTGCTCTAACTGTTTAGTGCATTACTTGGGCTAACACTTTTAATGTGTTCTAAATTGATTGCAGTATTTATTGAATACACACAATGCTAAAGCTCAAGATTAAACTGATTGCGATCTGAATAATCTAATATGTCTTCAGTAGTGTGCGCGTTTTGTTCCCAATTTTCTTCTTTGGAAATCGGCCAAAATAAGGCAACGAAATATGAAGGAAAGTATAGATACAGAGCCTTTTAGCCCAGCTGATCTGGGTTACCATCCAACCCTTTGCACAAGTAAACAGTTCAACTCGCATTCACTCCAGTCCTTCGGCTACTGATCCAATGTACTCTTGAACCTTGGTATCATCTCTGCCTCAAACACCACGGCTGGGAGTGACTCACAAACCTCACAGCTCTTTGTAAAGGAACTTAGAACATAGAACATAGAACAATTACTGCACAATTCAGGCCCTTCGGCCCACAAAGCTGTGCTGAACATGTCCCTACCCTAGAAATTACTAGGCTTACCCATAGCCCTCTATTTTACTCAGCTCCATGTACCTGTCTAACAGTCTCCTGAAAGACCCTATCGTATCCGCCTCCACCACCGTTTCCGGCAGCCCATTCCACGCACTCACCACTCTCTGAGTAAAAAACTTACCCCTGACATCTCCTCTATATCTACTCCCCAGCACCTTAAACCTATGTCCTCTTGTGGCTACCAATTCAGCCCTGGGGAAAAGCCTCTGACTATCTACCCGATCAATACCTCTCATCATCTTACACACCTCAATCAGGTCTCCCCTCATCCTCCGTCTCTCCAAGGAGAAAAGGCCAAGTTCCTTCAACCTGTTTTCATAAGGCATGCTCCGCATTCCAGGCAGCATCCTTGTAAATCTCCTCTGCACCCTTTCTATGGTTTCCACATCTTTTCTGTAGTGAGGCGACCAGAACTGAGCACAATACTCCAAGTGGGGTCTGACCAGGGTCCTATATAGCTGCAACAATACCTCCCAGCTCCTAAATTCAATTCCCCGACTGATGAAGGACAATACACCACATGCCTTCTTAACCACAGAGTCAACCTGCGCAGCCGCTTTGAGCGTCCTATGGACTTGGACCCCAAGATCCCTCTGATCCTCCACACTGCCAAGAGTCCTACCATTAATACTATATTTTGCCAACATATTTGACCTACCAAAATGAACCACTTCACACTTATCTGGGTTGAACAGCATCTGCCACTTCTCAGCCCAACTCTGCATCCTACCTATGTCCCTCTGCAACCTCTGACAGCCCTCCAAACTATCCACAACACCCCCATCCTTCGTGTCATCCGTAAACTTACTAACCCACCCCTCCACTTCCTCATCCAGGTGGTTTATAAAAATCACAAATAGTAAGGGTCCCAGTACAGATCCCTGAGGTACACCACCGGTCACCGACCTCCACTCAGAATACGACCCTTCAACAACCACTCTTTGCCTTCTGTGAGCCAGCCAGTTCTGGATCCACACTGCAATGTCCCCTTGGATCCCATGTCTCCTCACCTTCTCCGTAAGCCTCGCATGGGGTACCTTATCAAACGCCTTGCTGAAATCCATATACACTACATCTACTGCTCTCCCTTCATCGATGTGCTTAGTCACATCCTCAAAAAATTCAATCAGGCTCGTAAGGCAGGACCTGCCCTTAACAAAGCCATGCTGACTATTCCAAATCATGTTATACCTCTCCAGATGTTCATAAATCTTGCCTCTCAGGATCTTCTCCATCAGCTTACCAACCACTGAGGTAAGACTCACTGGTTCTCTTGGCTTCTTCAAGGCTTCACTTGGTTCCCCTCCAAAATCTCTTCCACTTAACCTTGCCTCTGTGGCCCTTCATCTTTCGACTTAGTCTATCTCAACACAACGTTAAATCGGAATGCATGGAAACATCACTACCAGCAGGTTCCCCTCCAAGTCACACACCATCCCGACTTGGAAGTATATTGCCGTTCCTTCATCATCACTGGGTTCAAACCCTGAACTCCCAAATCAACAGCCCTGTGGGAGCACCTTCACCAGAAGGACTACAACCATTCGGGGACGTGCTGGCCTCGCTAGTCATGCCCAGGTCCAATAAATAAACAAGATACATTCCACACAGAAACCAACTCAAGTTGTAAATTATATGATGTTTATCATTTTTATGACAATAAGTGACTGCTTTACGTCATGGAGGTTCTAAACCAGGTTGATTTTGTATGGCTTAATAATGCAGAATGTTAACACATAGATTGCTTTTTGCAGTTGTGTTGTTTTGTGGAATGTTTAAATATTGTAACATTATTTACTTTTAAGTGAAACCCCATTTTCTTATCCAAAGCACCCTTCTTCCCTGTACATGTGCGTCTAGTAGCTGTGTATCCCTGAACACCATAACTGCAAACCCCTCACGTCCTTAAACCACAACTAACCAGCTCCCAGCAGCAGCAGCCTCCCACACAGCACCCAGCACCCTGTTACTAGCAGTTAGTCAGGTAAGAGAACCATCCCAGTGTCTCACTCACACAAACACCCAAGGACACTCTGTGTGTCTGTAGCACCGTACACCCCTTGAAATAAGCATTATATATCTAACTAATGCAAGAAACCCACTTCTCTGGTATCACCTCGTAGATCTTCCCTGCACCCTTTCCTTATTATAACTTAGCAACAGGAACTATGTGCAGGGCTCTGGAGTGTGGACTAAGCATGGTTAGATACAGGTTTAGTGTAACTTCCCTATTTTTCAGTCTGTCCCTCTAGAAATAAATCCTAGTGCATTAGTTTGCTATCTTATGGCCTTACCAACCTGATGCAACTGTTAGATACAGAGCTACACAGCACGGAAACAGGCCCTTTGGCCCAACTCGTCCATGCTGGCCTGAGCTAGTCTCATTTGCCTGTCTTTGGCCCATATTTCTCCAAACCTTTCCTGTCCAAATGTCTTTTGAACGTTATTGTACCCACTGCTACCGTTTCCTCTGGCAGCTCGTTCCATATATGCTCCACCCTCTGTGTGAAAAATTTGCCCCTCAGGTCCCCTGTAAATCTTTCCCCTCTCACCGTAAACCTATGCCCTTAGGTTCCCCTACCCTGGGACCATCCATGCTCTCTACGCCCCTCATGATTTTATAAACCTTTATAAGGACACACCTCATTCTCCCTCGCTGCAGGGATAACACTCCCAGCCTATCCCGTCTCTCCTCGTAACTCAAGCCCTTCAGTCCCAGCAACATCCTTGTGTATCTTTTCTGCACTCTCTCCAGCTTAATCACCTCATTGGCGGTGGTGGAGGCTGATACATTGCACAAGTTCAAGAGATTGTTAGATAAGCATATGGAGGAATTCAAGTTAGAGGGATATGTGGGAGGAGGGGCCGCACAACATGATGGGCCGAAGGGCCTGTATTGTGCCGTATTGTTCTATGGTACTATGGTTCCTACAGTCCGGTGACCAGAACCACACGCAGTATCCCAGGTGCGGTCTCACCAATGCCCTATACGGCTGTAACATGATGCCCCAACTCTTGTACTCATTGAGTTCATCTACTTGATCTGTTCTTCTACCCCATCCAGATTCACACCTTTCAAGTAATGCGAAATAAGGGCAGAAAATGCTGGAAACACTCAGCAGGTCAGGCGGCATCTGCAGAGAGAGAAATAGAATCAACTTTTCAAGTTGATGACCTTTCATCAGAACCTTACATGAGTGATAAGTGACCTCCCTGTTCTTCCCTGCAAAATGTACAACCTCACACTTATGTGTGTTGAACGTCATCTGCCGGTTATTGAACCAATGTGCCAGTTTATTGATCTCATTCAGCCATTGTCCTCAGTTTAGACGATCCCCACCAAATTTAGAAATTGTTGGTTTTTTATTTGTAATTCTATATTGTTAACTGTGAATTGTGAGCAGCGGTAGTCATATCACTGGCTCTTGAGCATCTTCACTATCCACTGTCCTGATGACTCCACTCAACAGTCAATGGTCGAGATTTCCATAGAACAATACAGCACAATACAGGCCCTTCAGCCCATCATGTTGTGCCACCCTTCAAACCACACCTAAGAGTATCTAACCCCGTCCTCCCACATATCCCTCTATCTTAAATTCCTCTATATGCTTATCTAACAATCTCTTGAACTTGTCCAATGTATCAGCCTCCACCACCACCCTAGGCAGTGCATTCCATGCACCAACCACACTCTGGGTGAAAAACGTCTCTCTGACATCTCCCTTGAACTTCCCACCCATTACCTTAAAGCCACGTCCTCTTGTTTAGAGCATTGGTGCCCCGGGAAAGAGGCGCTGGCTGTCCACTCTATCTATTCCTCTCAATATCTTGTATACCTCTATCATGTCTCCCCTCATCCTCCTCCTCTCCAATCAGAACAGCCCTAGCTCCTTTAGTCTTTCCTCATAATCCATACTCTCCAATCCAGGCAGCATCCTGGTAAATCTCCTCTGCACCCTTTCCAATACCTCCACATCCTTCCTATAATGAGGCGAACAGAACTGGACACAGTAATCTAAGTGTGGCCTAACCAGAGTTTTGTAAAGCTGCATCATCACTTCGCGGCTCTTAAACTCGATCCCCCGACTTATGAAAGCCAACATCCCATAAGCTTTCTTAATTACCCTATCCACCTGTGAGGCAACTTTCAGGGATCTGTGGATATGAACCCCCAAGATCCTCCACACTGCCCAGAATCCTGCCATTAACCTTGTACTCCACCTTGGAGTTTGTCCTTCCATAGTGTACCACCTCACACTTCCCTGGATTGAACTCATTTGTCAGCCCAGCTCTGCATCCTATCAATATCGCTCTGCAAGCTGCGACAGCCCTCCACACTATCCACAACACCACCGATCTTTGTGTCATCTGCAAACTTGCTAACCCAGCCTTCCACCCCCTCATCTAAGTCATTAATAAATATCACAAAAAGTAGAGGTCCCAGAACCAATCCCTGTGGGACACTACTATTCACAGCCCTCCAATCCGAAAGCACTCCCTCCACCACAACCCTCTGCTTTCTGCAGGCAAGCCAATTCTGAATCCACACGGCCAAGCGTCCCTGGATCCCTTGGCCTCTGACCTTCTGAAGAAGCCTACCATGTGGAATCTTGTCAAACACCTTACTAAAACCCATGTAGACCACATCCACTGCACTACCCTCATCAATCTTCCTGGTCACCTCCTCAAAGAAACCTATCAGGCTTGTGAGGCAAAATCTTCCCTTCAGAAATCCAGTGCTGGCTGTCCCTAATCAGTCCATGATTCTCTAAATGCTCATAGATCCTATCTCTTAGAATCCTTTCTAACAGCTTACCCACCACAGACGTAAGGCTCACCGGCCTGTAATTCCCTGGACTATCCCTACTACCTTTCTTGAATAAGGGGACAACATTCGCCACCCTCCAATCCTCCGTTACCATCCCTGTGGACAACGAGGACTTAAAGATCCTAACCAATGGTTCAGCAATCTCCTCCCTCGCCTCACAAAGCAGCCTGGGGAATATTCTGTCAGGCCCCGGGGACTTATCTGTCCTAATATTTTCTAACAACTCCAACACATCCTCTCTCTTAATATCTACATACTCTAGAACATTACTCTCACCAACACTGTCCTCAGCATCATCAAGACCCCTCTCCTTGGTGAATACTGAAGAGAAGTATTCATTGAGAACCTCACCCACTTCCACAGCTTCCAGGCACATCCTCCCACCTTTGTCTTTAATCGGACCTACCTTTACTCTAGCCATCCTTCTGCTCTTCACGTACGAGAAAAAAGCCTTGGGATTCTCCTTAACCCTACTCGCCAAAGCCTTTTCCTGTCCCCTTCTCGCTTTCCTCAGCCCTTTCTTAAGTTCCTTCCTTGCTACTCTATATCCCTCACGAGCCCTGTCCGATCCTTGCTGCTTACACTTTCCAGTGAGCTGTCTCACTCTAGTGTACAGCAACACACGGCCCAAGACTGAACCACCTCAAGCCCAGGTTCCAAAGACCCAACATGCAGCACACATGCTTGCATCTGGTCAAAGGCCTTCGAATGCCCCTGCTGATGACTCCGTACCTACCCGCCTCCTGGTGCTGGGTCCACCTGTGCTCTGCTCTCCCACCACAGCTCTCCCATCCAGCGGAGACTGCGGATGCTGGAATCTAGCTGGAAAAACTCAGTGGGTTGAGCAGCATCTGTGGGAGGAAAGGAATTGCCGTCGATGTTTCGGGTCGAAGCCCTGCATCGGGAAGCACCGTTCCTCCCACAGGTGCTGCTTGACCCACTGAGTTCCTCCAGCAGATGGTTTGTTGCTCTCCATCCAGTGCCGGCTCCAGTTGTTCTTCACTCTATCAACGTCAGTGAGCCGCACTCCTGGCTCAGAAGGCAGTGGGTTCAAATCCCACTCCAGACCCTCGAACATACAAATCTAGGCTGGTAATCTGAGGCCATATACCACAGACTTTCAACGAGGTGTTATCCGAGATGTTTCTTCATCCACCTGAAGAGAAGTAATGGGGATATCTCTGCTTGACTTCCGATCACCGTTCCTAAACCAGTTCATCCACGCGCATAACTTGACGGCCCCATTGCCTACAGTCGAACCCTGATGAGGCCGCACTGGCTGTAAAGCACCTTCAGGTGTTGTTGGAAGGGATAAGAGTGGCACTACAGCAATACAGGTTGTTGAAGTGCATTTAAATGTCTGTGTTTTATTCCAGGAAAGTCCAACAGGTGAATTAAGTGAGCAGAACATTCCAGATGTTGACCAAGCTCGTCAGCACCCATCTGACCATTTACAAGATAAGAGCTGCAGTGTTTCAGTGGCAACAGAGAGACAGAATAGCTCCAACGAGTCTTCACACAGAAGCTTCGCTGAAGAAAGTAACGTGAATTTCATGTGTTAACCTTTTCCCTGTGTACTCAATATCAGTGGTGTTTCAGGGTCGTTAGAAGTTGTTAGCACACATACCTGGTTGATACAGTGGGGTGAAGAGTTGCAGCAATGTACAGCTACACTGTACAGTTGTGTTCATTATCTGATTAAACCCTGGACACCTCTACAATGCTGCTCTACAGACAAAGATTATGTTTGGTGTATTATATGTTTTCACCCACATCTCTGTTTACAGTTGTAATATCTAACTCCCTCGCAAAAAAGTATCATTTGACAGAAAATCTGATCCCACTTTCTCATCTCACCCACATGCTTTTTGCAGCAATGTACATACAGAGTACTTGTGGGCTTCCCTTCAACAACAAGTGACGTTGGGGAATTTTACTTTCCAGCTAAGCTCTTTCAGATTCCTGGTCATGATTTCTCGAAACTCCCCCACTTTCACGTCAGGAGAACATTTCAACATTATTCTTTTAACGACCAAATCTGGATTGTTAATCTGTGCTGTAAGGGAACCCTGTGGGACATCAGGCAGCGCGATATATCTTCTGGTCATCTCATTCCCATTGCAGCTACAGCTTCCTTAATTCCAATTATCAGTTTGGTCTTTGGTGTTGTATCTTTTTAAATGCTTTCTGAGATATAAACCACATCCACTGCTCTTCCTGAATTACCCCTTCATGGAATCACAGAATCAATATGTGGGAGGCCATTCGGCCCATTGGGTCTGCGCCAGCTCCTGGTGGAGCAAGCCCCTCAGTCCCATTTCCTGCTCTTTCGCCATAGCTCTGCAGACTCTCTCATGTTCCTTTTGGAGATGATCATTGACTCTGTTTCCACCGTAAGTTCTAGAGACATACAGCATGGGCACAGGCCCTTCGGCCCACCGAGTCCGCACTGACCATCAAACACCCGTTCACACTAATCCTACACTGATCCCTTCATATTCTCCCCATATTCTTATCAACTCCCCTTAGATTCCACTGCTCACCCACACACTAGGAACAATTTACACTGGCCGACTAACATACCACCTGGCATGTCTTTGGGATGAGGGCGGAAACCAGGGCTCCCGGAGGGAACCTTCACAGCCAAAGGGAGATTTATTCATCAAAACCAGTTCTGAAGTATATTTTGAAAGAAGTATCAGCGCAGCACTGACGTGTCCCTCCCTCTCTCCACCTCCCCTCCACCCCCGAAGATCCAGGTTCAACCCCAGAGGCACAACAATGGAACCAGAGGTCAGGTTTCTGCTAGCTGCACTGCTGCCCAAATCTGTGCCGCCGGTCATTGAAACATCTGGTAGAGAGATGCATGAGACCATAATACAGTCATAATATTGTTCATCGCCTCTCAACCTTACTTTCTTGACATTATGTTACAGCTTTATAAAACTCTGGTTAGACCACATTTTGAGTATTGTGTCCAATTCCGGTCGCTCCGTTACAGGGAGGATGTGCAGGCTTTGGAGAGGGTGCAGAGGAGGTTTCCTGATTTGGAGGACATGTGCTCTGAGGAGAGGTTGGACAAGCTGGGGCTGTTTTCTCTAGAGCAGCAGAGGCTGAGGGGAGATTTGATAGAAGTGTATAAAATTATGCGAGGCAGAGGTAGAGTTGACAGCCAGTATCTTTTTCCCAGGATTGAAATGTCTAGTACTAGACAGCATGTATTTAAGGTGAGAGATGGAAAGTACAAAGGAGATGTGCGGGGCAAGTTTTTTTTTACAGAGAGTGGTGGGTGCCTGGAATACACTGCCGGGGCAGTGGTAGAGGCAGATAGCACAGGAGTGTTTAAGAGACTCTTAGATATGCTGAGGAGGGAGGGGTAAAGCCAATGTGCAGGGAAAAGGGATTAGATTAATTAGGAGCCATTGGTTTAATTAGTTTGGAACAACATCATGGGCCAAAGGGCCTGTCCTGTGCTGTACTGTTCTAAATTCTGCATTTAAGGAAAACAACTTTAAGCTTCTCCAGAATAGCATTATGGCTAAAACCACTCATCTTCATTTTTTGAAGGAGTTTGGTAAGGTGTGTCAAACCCATTGAGGACCTTGTAAATTCTCATTAATTCGGCCCTACATTTGCACTTTGGAGACAATGCATGTCTCTCCTGTTCAATCTCCAACATTTTAGACATATCAGGCCTTATTCTACTCATGTCTGCCCTCTACTGGGCTACTGCCTTTACAGCAGGTATTCAGTGCTGGAATCCTGTTTATTTCAAAGTTGAGTTTATTGTCACACGCACAAGTCCATGTGTGCACAGGTGCAATGAAAAACTTACCTGCAGCAGCATCACAGGCACAGAGCATCAGATGGACAACTTTCACAAGAAAAATAACATAAACATAAATTATACACAAGACAGAAGACAACTAGCACAAAACAAAGTCCATTGTAGTGCAAAGTGGTCATAGTGTTGCCGTACTGAGGTAGTGACTAGGGTTGTGCCGGTTGGTTCAAGAACCGAATGGTTGAAGGGAAGTAGCTGTTCCTGAACCTGGTGGTGTGGGACTTCAGGCTTCTGTACCTCCTGCCCGATGGTAGCTGTGAGAAGATGGCACGGCCCGGATGGTGGGGATCTTTGACGATAGATGTTGCCTTCTTCATGTAGGTATTACCAATGGTGGTGCCTGCCCTCCTGTGAATCAACTCCTACCCCAGGGACCCTCAGCACTACCTTTCTTCAGCTGACCCTTGTTCACACCTTTCCCATATCTTCCCAGCCTGGAGCGCTCTCCACCGGGAGCGCACATCAGGAAATATGCAATACTGCAATACTGCAATACCGGATACTTAAGGTCCTGGATAGAGTGGATGTGGAGAGGGTGTTTCCATTAGTAGTAGAGTCTGGGATCCAAGGGCACAGCCTCAGAATAAAGGGACATCCCTTTGGAACTCAGATGAGGAGGAATTTCTTCAGCCAGAGGGCGGTGAAGCTGTGGAATTCATTGCCACAGAGGGCTGTAGAGGCCAAGATTGATAGGCAGAGATTGATAGGCTCTTGATCAGTAAGGGGATTAAGGGTTGTGGGGAGAAGGCAGGAGACTAGGGTTGAGAAAAGAAAACAATAATCAGTCATGGTTGAATGGCAGAGCAGACTCGATGGGCTGAATGGCCTAATTCTGCTCCTACATCTTATGGTCTTAAGCAGCTGGCAATTTTCTGTGCAGACAAAGAAGTCACAGGGTGTGATTACTTGTGATGAGCATTCCCAGCAGGCACACACTGAAAACCTTTAAGGACCTGGTTTAATGCATGTGTCATTTTAGTAGTTAGCCGATTACAAGAGCGGACGGTTTGAGTACAATGGTAAAACCTTTGAAGACAGTTAACCGTCCTCTTTGCCTTTCATTTCGCGGCAGGTGGAGGCTTCGAATGGGACGATGACTTCCCATTGGTGTCAGTGAAGTCATCTTTAGTGAGTGAAGGACCTTTGTCACCCTCTGCAGCTGCCTCCGGCCCTGCTCCCACGGGGCCCGAGCAAACCCAGGTGCAGCAGACACGCTTCTCACGTTTCACGGTCTCTCCTGCCACCCTCTCAAGGTTCTCAATTACACAAGTATCGGATTCAGACATCGGATCAGTGGGAGGTGAGGTGGAATCCCTTTCTAACCACTTTGAGCCCCTGTGGGAAATTTTAAGAATAACTTAAATTCCTTCCAAAACAAAACAATGGATGAAGGTTTAATTCTGCATTACCAGTTCTTTGCAACAATGACCTCACTCCAGTAAGTAATTCAGCTGCTGTGAAATGCTTTGGGATGTCTTCAGTATACAAAAAGCCAAAATAAACGCCTGCTCCATATTTTTGCTTAATAAAAATCTACCTATGAGCGTGCTTTTTCACCAGCTCTCTCTCTCTCTGTCCCTGAGCAGCTGTTTGAAATGACTGGCCAGGCTTCATTCCCAGACCTGGGAATTGCTTTCCTCGAGTAGTGTGTGTGTTCCAAGCATGTGGGGCTCAGCCCCCAATCTAAAAGATCATTGTCTTGGAATGTCTAGGGAGAGCCTTCAAATCAATCGTTGCAAAGAAGTCTAAATTCTGTTCATTGACTCTTGTACTTCAGAGCTTTACTCTGCCATTTAGTGAATCTCACTACCTTAAATTTATCGCAAGTACATTTGTTTTAACAGGAATTAATCCTGGGGTTTTACACATACCCACATTCAATCTCTCCTTCACTGGTGACCTGGGCTTTAAGACATGGAATTCCCTCCCTAAACCTCTCCACCTGTAAGACCATCCTTAATCTTGGCTCCAAGCTCGTTATCATCTGATCTGATTTTATCAACATCAATTTTTCACCTGATAACACTCCATGAAAGGCCTCCAGGGCTTTTGACAACCTTAAAGTCACTTTATAAATGTGAGATGCTGTTGTTTGAATTAATCGCAGAAGCTCCCCTGGGAAGGTATCTTGAAACGTGACACCCACCTACACCTCAACCAACCCTCTTGGACCCAGGCCTGTGCTCTGGTTATTTGAATGATTAGTCCTGCTTGCTGCATTCCTGCACAATGTGCCTGCAGATCTCCATGCATAACCAATAAAAGCAAGAGGGGACCATTCGGCCCCTTGAAGCCATGCTATAAAATCATGGTTGACCTTTAACCCGGGCACCACCTTCCTGAATTATCCTACGTGCCTTGATTCCCTTCATACCCAGAAATGTACAGATCCAGCCACAGCAACCCATCCATTGCTCTGCCTGATGCTGCCTGCTTCAGAATTGGGAGCGTGATGGAACATGGGCGAGTGTGGCCACTGGAATGTGAAACCCTCTTAGACAATGCGTGGAGCCAATGGCAACCCAGTCCAACCAAACTTTGACGAAGAACAGCAAACTTCTTTTCCCCCTGTACTACCAACCTTCACCGTCATGACCCCACCCCCCGGCCAATTTTTAACCCTCAAGCAACTCCTCGAACCAGACTGTCCAGTCATTAACATGGAACCGTTTAGAGTCATGGAGTCATACAGCACAGAAACAGGCCCTTCAGCCCAACTGGTCCATGCTGACCAAGATTCCCATTTAACCCAGTCCCATTTGCCATGTTTGGCCCATATCCCTCTAAACCT
The DNA here is from genome assembly GCF_009764475.1 of Pristis pectinata. Lineage (NCBI taxonomy): Eukaryota > Metazoa > Chordata > Chondrichthyes > Rhinopristiformes > Pristidae > Pristis > Pristis pectinata. Next base: position 8,236,800 of record NC_067422.1, read on the forward strand.
TTCTTATCCATGTACCTGTCCTAGTGTCATTTAAATGTTGTTCGTGTACCTGCCTCAACCACTTCCTCTGGCAGCTCATTCCCTATACTGACCACCCTCTGGGTGAAAAGGTTGCCACTCAGGTTCCTATTAAATCTTTTCCCTCTGACCCTAAACCTATGCCCTCAGGTTCTTGATTCCCTAGCCCTGGGAAAAAGATTGCGTGCGTTCACCCTATCTATTCCCCTCATGATTTTATACACTTCTATAAGATCACCCCTCGTTCTCCTACACTCCAATGAAAAAAGTCCCAACCTGCTCAACCTCTCTCCATAACTCAGTCCCTCGAATCTTGGCAACATCCTCGTAAACCTCCTCTGCACTCTTTCCGGATTAATGGCATCCTTGTGGGAGCTTGCTGTGCGCAAGTTGGCTGCTGTGTTTCCCACACTCAAATTGTTTCACTAGCTGTAAAGAGCTGTGGACAAAAGCAGGATTGCACAAAAGGCAAATATTTATTGTGACGTCACTGTGGAAAGTCACGACCATAACTCCCCCTCTCCCTAATTCCTCACAGGCAGCACCGAGCCGGGTGAAAGGGAATGACTCGCGGGGGTCACGGATGGAATTCTGTTTTATTTTTGGAAATGAATAACAAATGGACAAGATCTGACAGCAGAGGACTTGCAAATGAATGTTTCGCTCGATGACTTTACTTGCTTGGATTTGATGGACAACCTGGTCACCGGTTTCAGCTGCTAGCGTGTACTGACACACCGTTTCAACACTGGTGGTGATTCAAGCTGCCCCTTGGCCCACCACTCTCCTCCTTGTGCTTCGGATGCCCCTTCCCATTAAAAGTCGGGATTTCCTCGATTTCCACTGCCGTTGCTGCTGGTAAACCTGACTCCCCGGTCTTACTGCCACTCCCGAGGCAGGTGGCTTGGATTACGTCGGAAAGGGAGGCATCTCTGATCTGGAGGAGACCACACATGTCGCCAGCACCTTGTCTACCCCTGGGAGGAACCTAATATTTAAAGTGCAGAGCAACTGTGAAGGTTTCCAGAAAAAACACACTGTAGACAGTTTGGCTGCCATTTATATTGAACCACATTTTGCAAATAACACCATCTGCTTATACTCCTCAACTGCTCAGACCCCTGCAGGATGTGCTTGGATGAAGCTATTTATTAATCCCTTTCTGCTCACATCTTACATCAACCATGCCTCACAGTATTCAGTCCACAGTATTTAGTGTTCTGCCTTTATGCGTTTGATATTGAATAGTGTAGAAAGCCAGTCAAACTGCAATCTCTATACTATTTTTGTAAAACCAGTCAGACTACTGATGAATATATTGTAAATGTTGCCAAAGAGATGTAAAAATTGTGCAGCTCCGAGCGATGTTAGTTGCTATCTGTATGGCTTTAAGCTATTGTGTCACACTATAAATTTTAGAAAAAATGCAAGTGAGCACTTTCTGCCCTCATTCTGTTCTACAGATGCAACATCTATTATATAAAAAAAATTAACCAGTTGCATGATGTCAGTAAGCGGGGCTATCTTTTTAAGTGTTACAGCTGTTAGTATTCTGTTAACTGATCAATACGGGTCATTACTGCCAGTCAATGTTTTATTTTCATCTAGCTACCAGCATGTGGCTTAAATCACCAGACTAATAAACTTTTTACAATATCTTACATTTGCTTTCCTTCCTGACTGCTCTGTTCTCTTGGCGAGGAGGCCTCTCCTCTCCTGACCACTTCTCCCCTCCCTGACCCAGCTCCAAGCTGCAGGTGTTCCTCCCGCTGGTGCCCAAGACATGGGATCCAGCGGCACATCTGTCGGAGTCACTCCACATCTGTCAGAGTCGATCCACATGTGTCAGTCACCCCTCATCAGTCAGGATTGCTCCACATCTGTCAGAATCGCTCCACATCTGTCAGAGTCACCCTACATCAGTCAGGGTTGCTCCACATCTGTCAGTCACTCCTCATCTGTCGGAGTCACTCCACATCTGTCAGAGTCGATCCACATCTGTCAGAGTCACCCCTCATCGGTCAGGATTGCTCCGCATCTGTCAGAGTCAATTCACATCTGTCAGAGTCACCCTACGTCAATCAGGGTTGCTCCACATCTGTCAGTCACTCCTCATCTGTCAGAGTTGTACACGGTGGGCGTAATGCAGCAAAATAAATGCACCCCACCGTCCAACGCTGTTACCTCCTCTCCTTACTGGGGGCAATTGTTCTTCAGTGGCTGGCACTCTTGCCCCTAGAATGGTCCAACACTCGTCTGGGGTATAATGAAAACTTGCTAAACTTGGCTTTTTCCCGGTAAAGAGAGAATAAGATACAGCGTTTACAGGGAAGTGAGAACAGGAACTGGCATGAACTCGATGGGCTGAATGTCCCCCTTCTCTGTAAGTAAACCTGTCCGATGACAGGTGAAGATTTGCCTGGGGCAGCCACTGTAACCAGCAGGTTGTTCAGCAGTTTTGTGTCACTGCTAATCATCTTGGGTAGAAAATGGACCAAATCACTGATTTTGACCCACAAAACACTGGAAAATCCTCCTCAGGGAAAACAGGAGTTTGGCTTCCAGCACAAATGATAAATTAACCAATCAGAAGCTAAATTGACAAACCAATCAACTGATGAGGGACATTTTGCCAGAGATCCAGGTGTTGGATTTAAAGTTGTTGTGTGAATCTGGTTGTAACACAGTCTACGATTTCTTTATTAGTCACATGTACATCGAAACACAGTGAAATGCATCTTTTGCGCGGAGTGTTCTGGGGGCAGCCCACAAGTGTCACCACACTTCCGGCCCCAACATAGTGTGCCCACAACTTCCTAACCCGTACGTCTTCGGAATGTGGGAGGAAACCGGAGCACCTGGAGGAAACCCATGCAGACACAGGGAGAACATACAAACTCCTTACAGACAGTGGCCGGAATTGAACCCGGGTCGCTGGCGCTGTAATAGTGTTACGCTAACCGCTACACTACCGTGCCTCTAGAACATGTCAGATGAAATGCCTGAGGTGAAAGTATCAGTAATGGAGGCAGTTTGATACACTACAACCAGTTCAATACTATTGCAAGGGTCTTCACAACAAACTAAATCCTGACCAAATTGCAATGATATCATCCCCTGCCTAACTATGGCCTCTTCCCTTGGAGTTGTAAATTCAAGGCTGACTCCCTGGTGCAGTGATGAGGGAAGTGCTTCCTGGTCAGAAGTACTGTCATAGGAGATGAACAACTGTGTAGGATGTTTCCCCTGGTTATGGGTGGAGGGGTCAGGGTTCTGGATTTGGGGTGGATTATCTGGGAGAAATTACTGAAAGAGCGTGAAATTCTCTCAACCACAGAAGACTGTGGAGGCCAATCACTGGAAATGTTCAAGGAGGAGGTGAATAAATTTCTAAACACAAAAAGCATCGAGAGGCATGGGAAGAGAGGGGAATTCTGGTATTGAGATAGAAAATCAGCCATGATCGCATTGAATGGTAGACCAGACTCAAAGGGCCAAATGGCCTACCCCCACTCCTATTTGCTATGTTTCAATAATAAAGCTCTCCTCTCTCCCACGTAAAAGATTCCAATGGCATTCTCTGGATGAAGGACGGTGAATTTACACCGGGTGCATTGACCAGCAGTTAGCGCTCATTCAATATTAACCAATATGTTTTCATGTTACATTTTGTGGGAGCTTTGCTGTACACAAATTAACTTCTGCATTTCCTACATTACAGCAATGACAACACTTCAAATGTAAAGCACTTTGGGACATACTGAAAGCTGGATTTGATCTGGCTTTTCTAAGGATCAAGTTTTTTTAGTTTATAACAGACATTGCAATTTTTTAAATTTTCAACTCATTTTTTATTGTCTCATTTCCCCTCTGACTCTGTTTTTCTTAAGATAAGATTTCTGTATTAGTCACGTGTACATCGAAACACACAGTGAAATGCACCTTTTGCGTAGAGTGTTCTGGGGGCAGCCCGCAAGCATCACCCACACTTCCAGCGCCAACATCGCATGCCCACAACTTCCTAACGTGTATATCTTTGGAATGTGGGAGGAAACCGGAGCACCCGGAGGAAACGCACGCAGACACGGGGAGAAGGTACAAACTCCTTACAGACAGCGGCCGGAATTGAACCTGGGTCGCTGGCTCTGTAATAGCGTTACGCTAACTGCTACGCTACCCTGCCTGCCCTAAAGATCACACTGCAGCTGAGTTTGCAGGTGATATGAAAATTGGTGGTGTTAATAGAAGGAGGCTGTTCATTGGTTACCAGACAGCAATGAAGGGTTGCTAAGATGGGCAGATCAATGGCAGATGGAACTTAATCCTGTTAAGTATGAGGTGAGGTGTTTTGGGAACACCAATAAGATTAGGGCATGCACAATGGTAGAGCTCTAGGGTACACTGAGGAACAGAAGGACCTTGGTGTACAAGTCCGTAGACTCCTAAAGGTGGTAGCACGAGGATACTCAGACACAAGAGATTCCGCAGATGCTGGGATCTAGATCAATACACAAAATGCTGGAGGAACTCAGCAGGTCACTGTGAGATGTCCGAAGGGGAATGCTGCTGACTGGCACATTCCAGGTTGCAGGAGTACGTGCTGAGGGACGCACTGAAGCTGGGCACAGCCAACGCAAGTGCTCGGTGGGGAAGGACTACAGCTTAGGGTTCTTCTGCCACTGGAGAGGGAGGGGCGGGGTCAGGTGAGAAAGCCCCTTAAATATTATAAATACGGGATTGGGGTAGCGCCCCAGGGAGCCACACGTGTGGCATCGGTGCTGTGGTTTTTTTAATAAAAAGGTAACACTAATGATTGATCCCGACACGAATGTAAAGGTTTGTACTGTTTTATTCTTGTATATAGTTTGTTTTTTTTTTATGATGAATAAAGTTTATTTTGGAATAAAAAAACTCAGCAGGTCAGGCAGCATCTATGGATGGAAATGAACAGTCGATGTTTCAGGTCTATGTTTATTTCCCTCCATAGGTGCTGCCTGACCTGCTGAGTTCCTCCAGCACTTTGTGTGTGTTGTTCCATAGATCGGGGTTTGTTTTCCTTGGAATGGAGGAGTTGGAAAGGGAACCTAATTGAGATATTCAAAATTATGAAGAGGGTAGATAATAGGAAACTTGTCCCCTTAGCAGAGGTGTCTAAATCTACAGGGTTTGAGGAAGAATTTTTGTCCCACAGTTGGAATCAAAGTCAAAATCGACTTTTACACTCTTGAATCACCAAGGTATAGAAGGCGATGATCCAACTACTTGTAAATGGGAGTAGATGGTTTGGCATGAAGAAGCTGGACTGAATTGGTGCATGATTCTACACCTTACGCTGATGTAGGATTGCATTCACTGCCGTTCAAGTATAAAAATAGTTTCTTCTTTAAAAGGCAATGATTTCCTGCTGTTTTGTTTTTCTTTATTGGATAATCTCATCTCTCCCCAATGGGAGGGAAGCAGAATGCAAAGCAGCTGGCAAATGTGCCTCAGCAATTAGCTTCTACCTGAGCGAAAGAGGTGCATATTTCCCTGAATGTGAGCAACAGGTTAGTCCGTCACATCAGCTAAACATCAAGTCTCTGCTCTGGACTCGGGAGTGATGCCAGGGAAGATCAGGTGGTGTACAAACCTCTCTGACCAATCTGCCAGAAATCAATCACAGAGAAGTAATCAGTCAGTCACCTTCAATCAACTGCAGGACACCTTTAACGGTTTAATCAAAGAAAACTTTAAACTATCTGTAAATACAAAGGGGAAGGCAGGAGCAAGTAGAATCCCAAATGTAAAATTATACACTAAATCCCGATCACTGCTGACAAAAGCAACAGCTTTGTTCCAAAACATATGCGGCAACCTGTACTGGGTGAACCGTGCTCTTCCCCCAACGACATTTTGGTTACTGAGGTTTTAACTGTAATTATGTAGTTAATGGCGGCTGTTAGCGGGGCTGTGGGGATGCTTTCACTGATTCTCAGATTGAAAGCTGCTGTGAATCACCATAGTTTCTGAAGAAGCAATGACAGGGTAGTTATCAGTCTGTCTCTGTCTGATTTGTGATTGCACTTTAGAAAACTTTCTGAGAGGGTTCTGGAAGATCTGTGTGAACATCTGAGATCTCTCTCCCCTCTGAAAGCTGGAAATGATTTCTGTCGGACACGCCCGTGTCTGGAGGACCAGAGGAAATGCTCCACATGAGGTGTGGGTTGGTAGACAATGTCCCTCTGGATCCCAGAATCCTTTTGCTTAAGAGGGAGGATTTCCTTATTATGATCTGCTTTGGGGACAAAAGATTCAGCTGTGAGAATAATTGGACATGTTTTGGTTCACACCCAAGTATTTAACCGTCTACATTTCCACCACTACCAATTTCTCCTTTTGGATTCACTCAGGAATGAAATGAATAATTAAAACCAATGCTTCGAATGAACAGTTCAAAGTCCATTGACCTGCAACGTTGACTCTGCTTCTCTCTCCACAGATGCTGCCTTACTTGCTGAGTATTTCCAGCATTTTCTGCTTTGGTTTCACAGTAAGGCTTTCACGGAAGGCAGTATTTTGCCTTCCGAGAGCGGCTGAGTTTCATTCATAGTTAATGATCTGCTAAAGGAATCATCCTCTGACACAGAGCAAGTTGAAATGTTGCGCATTCCTACGAATTCATCCCTGGTTTGAATACTACAATGATAAGGTGGCAGTCTCTTTTGTTTTCTTAAGAGTCTGTTCTGTGCACTCCAAACTTTGACCCCATGCATTTGGTGCCAGGGTGGTTAATGCTCGTGACTCTGAGTCAGAAGGTCCCACTCCAGAGACTCAAGTGCAACCAAAGCTGACTCTTCCGTGCAGTACTAAAGAAGCACTGTAATTCTGGAGATGCCGCCTTTTGAATGAGCGTTAAACTGATTGTGTACTGTGTTCTGGTTGCTGCTCTACACAGGGATTAGTAAAGGTTCGAGGGAGAATTAGGAGGACACTGCCAGGAAAATTCTAGTTATGAGAAAAGATTGACTAGGCTGGGCCAGTTATCTTTGGAGGCTGAAGGGAAATTTAATTGGGGTGTTTACACAGGGAGTGGTGTGTGCCTGGAACACACTGTCAGGGGAAGTGGTGGAAGCAGATACACTAACAACATTTAAGAGGCATTTAGACAGGCACATGAATAGGCAGGGAATGAAGGGATATAAGACCACATGCAAGCAGATGGGATTAGTTTTAAACGGCGTCATGGTCAGCACAGACACTGTGGGCCGAAGGGCCTGTTCCTGCGCTGTACTGTTCTATGTTCTACGTATAAAATTATGAGAGGCTTAGATGGGATGAACAGAAAGAACTTATTTCTCCTGGCAGAGAGGTCATGACCTGGTGAGGTAGGGAACTGGCAGAAGGATCCAAGGGAAGTTGAGGAATTTTTTTTTTGCCAGGAAGTGATTGGGGTCCGGAGCTCACTGGCTGCAAGTTGGTGGGGTAAAAACTGAACACAGTCTCACCCACAAATCTACAGACCTAGAGCTGGGATGTGGAAACAGCTGAGCTAGGTTTTCCTGTCTGCCATTGGGCTGAATGGTCTTATCCTGTGCTGTAAATTTCTCCAGTTCCATAAAACATGGGGCTTGTCTGTCCTCTCAGTTACATGGAACAGGTTTCAGGATGTGGCCTTGCCACTCCTTCAGTCAACCCTTACATTGTCTTGCCATTATTTCATTGTTGTTTGTGGGAGCTTGCTGGGCACCAATGGAGTCATCGAGTTATACAGTACAGAAGCAGGCTCTTCAGCCCAACTCATCCATGCTGACCAAGATGTCCTTCCAAGCTAGCCACACTTGACCCATGCCTTTCCTGTCCGTGTACCTGTCCAAATGTCTTTTAAACATTGCAATTGTACCCGCCTCTACAGCTTCCTCTGGCAGCTTGTTCCACATACCCACCACCCTCTGTGTGAAAATGTTTCCCCTCAGGTCCCTTGTCCCCTCTCACCTTAACTCTATGCCCTCTAGTTTTAGACTCCCCTACCCTGGGAAAAAGACTGTGGCCATCCACCTTCTCCATGCCCCTCATGATTTAATATACCTCTAATAGGGCACCGTGTTTCCTACATTATAACAGTGAATGCACAACTTAGGTTGGAAATTGCACTGAAAGGCTCTTTGTTAATGGAGTCTTTCCTCAGCCTTTCACAGAGTTCATGTTTAGCAGGTACAGAAATGACAATGGCACTTTGCACCCACTGATCTTGTGTTGGTTATGTCAGGACGAAGGCAAATGGCTGCCCAGTTATTACAGAGCATTGACAAACAGTAATTATTGACTTGTCCGATCTGAATAAACAGTTATTGCTATAGCCATGCATATCAAGTGAGTCACAATTAGAATTATAAAAAGGTCAAGAAAACATTGCCACTGTTATTTGTGGCAAATGCATCCAGTTACTCAGAGAAGGTCATAAAATAGAGCTCATCATGTGAGATTGGAGAATGCCTGTTCTAAATGCCTGCTATGAAGGGGCGGACTATGATTTTGTACAGAGCTTCCTGCAGACGCAGTTATTTTCTTAGACCAGCTGGAAGCTTGTTTTAATTTTTAAATCAGGCCAATTTTTTTAAAATTTAATTTCACAATACTACGGCGTTTTCAGTTTTATGCACAGTGTGCTAACGTCAAGTAATTCCAGATCAGGAGCAGCATAGCAAGACATCAAGTTTTATTAACTCCAACCTCACCAAAACTACGACTCCAGTAAGGTGCCATGACCTTTCCCACCAGCCCTGTTAAGTCTCAGCACAAGTTTCAAAAGGGGGGATTTGGAGGGGAGGAGTTGTGATAGAACTGGTTGTACCTTTAAGGAAAGGGATCAACCAAGAGCACTGCCAGGAGTTGAGAAAATCTTAGTTAATCCCACTGTAAAGAGCTATTCGGGCTTTTAAGCATGCTCTGTGGTCTTAGCAAGAGGCAGTAGCATTTGTGAGATCCATGTGATTCTGTGAATGCCAAGCCAACGGCTCTCACATTATGTTGGAAACAGTTTGTGCCTTTGTTCCTTCCGTCCTGTGTTTGACATAAATGGTCAAAGTAAACGCAAAAGAAAAAATAATTACAAAGGCCTTGCTGTGTGTGTATAATGGAAGGAGCAAACTGGTTCTCTGCTTTAGAACATAGAACAGTACAGCACAATATAGGCCCTTCGGCCCACAATGTTGTGCCAACCTTTAAACCTCTCCTAATACTATTTAACACCTTCCTAACATTTATCCCTCTATTTTAAATTCCTCCATATGCTTACCTAGTAATCTATTGAAATCGACCAATGTACCTGCCTCCACCCCCGCCACAGGCAGCACATTCCATGCCCCGACCACTTTCTGGGTAAAAAACCTTCCTCTGATATCTCCCTTGAACTTCCCACCCATACTTTCTTTTTTGATGCATGTACTCTGTATTTTTTTCATGGATTTAATAAAAATATCGTAAAGAACTTCCCACCCATTACTTTAAAGCTATGTCCTCTTGTATTGAGCACTGGTGCCCTGGGAAAGAGGCGCTGACTGTCCTCTTTGAGTCCTGCCTTCTTGGGAGGCCTGATTTATAGACGTTATCAATTTCTGCCAGGAGAGTTCTGCACAAGTGATGGACCTCCCACACTTTCATAACGTTTCCACAACAGAGGTGTCCGACCTGTGGATCAAGTGTACATCCTCCAAGCCCAGCCAGTACAGCCCAGGGTACTGTGTCCTCTTTATACTAATTTCATGAACCCTTTCAAACCCACAAGGCCAAAACATTCAAACCAGCTCATAACAAACATGACTCTTAAATATGCTTGAGTTTTTTAATCTCTGGTTTGGCCTTGGGGGGGGGGGGGCTGGTGGTGGGGGTTGAAAGCGTTCTTAGAAGTCACTGTAAACTATATCATGTGTCATGGGTGGAAATACTGAAATCTGTTGGTAACTTGCCAATTGGTAACTTAAGAAAGAAAATAGCAGGGCTTTGTTAAACCGTGAGCATCAAGCGTTGGGCACTGAGGAGGTTGTACTGGCTATAGCTGAGGCTACAACAGTGCACGGAACAGGGCAACACTGTATAAACAGAGCAAAAATTTGCAGATGCCAGAAATCGGAAACGGAAACGAAAACAAAAGACGTCAGAAGCATCCAACAAATCAGTCAGCATCCGTTTAAAGAGAGGCAGAGTCAATGACCCTTCGGAACTGGGCAAGAGGCCTGAGAGAGGATCTTGATATAGTTTACTGATATAACTTTCTCTTCTGATATTTATATGCATTAAACCATATCAAACTGGTTTTAGAACTATTTAAAAAAAATTGACAGAGGCTTCATCTGCATGTCAGATCAATAACTTTAGACAGAAGAATGTGAAGGTAACAAGAAAAATAAGTTAGGTGTGAGGGTTTATAACTGATTCTTTATGTCCTACCTTGTGGCTTGACTGTGTTGCCTCTGGTTTCCTGCCAGATCCATCCACCTGAGCACTGTTGCAAATCCTTTGAAATGTGCATCTGCATCATCTGTCCTGACTCATGAAACTGACACAGAATTATTCACAGACACAGTTGCCATCATAGATTTTGGAAATAGCTTCAAGGTCTGCAGTGGAAAATGTTTAGAGTATAGGCTTGTTTTCTGTAGCCTCCTTTGAATAATATCCCACAGCTGTCACAGCCATTCACTGGTTTCCTTTGTGCACGTGTCACCACAGCTCACACTCTCTTGAAGGGTTGCTCAAAGTGATAGTTCATCATGAATCTCATCAGACAGCTCACCTTTCGTGGCACCTCCTGTAATTGTATGATTATTGTTCAAATGCCAGGTTCATTCCCATGGCCATCTCACAATGATTACATAGAAAAGTGCACCTGCACATTAATCATTGTTTAAACCTGTTACTGTCTTTCCTTCCTTGTGTTATTTATAGAACTTGATTTCAAATCCACTTACCTGCATACACAAGAACTAGAAGCAAGAGTGCTCCACCATGCAATACAATTACAGCTGATACAATCTTTCTTTCCAGCTCAATATTCCTGTCCAATCCCCATAACCTCTCCTAAGTCCAACATCTACATTAGAGCCGAATATGCTTATCGACTTGGACTTTCAAAGATTCACAGTCTTCTGAGAATAAATTTGTCCTCAATTTAGATTTAAATGGGGTATCTCTTATCTTGAGGTAATGCTCTAGATACCAGGGAAAAGATCCTCACAGCAACCCCCGTCAAAACCTCTCAGAATCTTGTGGTTCAATGAGATCACTCTTCATTCCTCTACACTATTGAACCCATTCTGCTCAATATTTGCTCACAGAACAATCCAATTGCCCCAGAAATCCCAGTTAGGCACTACCTCCAAATACATTTTGCAGAAGTGTTTAGTTTAGCAACCAACAAACTTATTTACTTCCCTCGAATTGTCAATGTTGTATTAACTTTATCAAAATTAAAACTGTGTTTAGGTTCGAAGAAGCTGTTTAGACTAATATCGCTTTTTATTGTGTATAATGAAAGCAACAGCATCCATGGAGATGTTCACTATTGAACTCAGGATAGAGGACTTTTGCTTCCAGCATCAACTTTCAGCCGTGGAGATTTGCGCTTTAACTAATGCACCTTCTTTTCAAGTTGCATTTGTATTTTTCCCCAGTTTGAGAGACAGGAGAAAGGCAGGCTGGCAAAGACCACCTACAGTTGGGCCAGACCTCAATTTTACACAGAGCACACTCTCTAAATGCAAGACTTTGGATATCTGCTGATGCTGGTAAATTAGCAGCACAAAAGCTCATTTTAAATAATTCTTTTTAAAAATTATTTTTTATTACAAGTATGGAATTTGCTTGGTACATAAAGCTGGAGAACTATGGAGGTGACGTTGGCCAATAGATCCTTGCCTGCCTTTAACATTCACAGGAGACTAAGAGGGTTACACTCACCTCCCTATCTTTCCCCCCCCCCCCCCCCCCCATGATCAAATTATTTCATGCTGAAGATGGGAAGATAATAAAACAGCAATGATCATATCATTCTGGGGGTCAAATAAGATAGCTTTATTAGTCACATGTACATCAAAACACAGTGAAATACATCTTTTGCGTAGTGTTCTGAGGGCAGCCCGCAAGTGTCGCCACGCTTCCGGTGCCAACATAGCGTGCCCACAACTTCCTAACCTGTACGTCTTTGGAATCAGGGAGGAAACCCACGCAGACACGGGGAGAACGTACAAACTCCTTACAGACAACAGCAGAAATTGAACCTGGGTCACTGCCGCTGTAATAGCTTCACGCTAACCGCTACACTACCGTGCCTGCCCAATACAGCAGAAACCTTGCTTCACACAATGATTGTGTGCATCAACTCTCACTGATCAGTATGATTTGTATTATGCATCCTTATGGAAATTGTGCTTTGGGTCCCTAGACAAGAACAGGCTGATGACTCCCAATAACAGCTATGGGATTCATTTCTAGAGTAGGTGGTTGAGGTAAAATGAGAGTATTCAAGAATAGGTTGGATGAAAGGATGGATGAAAGTGAATGCAGGACCAAGGTGGAGAAGAAAGGTGATTTGTATCCACTCCTTCCAGTCGTTCCTCAGGTTTCTTTCACCTCCTCCACCTGGCTCTATCTGCCCATCACCCACACACTCAATCCACTGGGTCCCCATCTCACCCCCAGCTGTTCCATCTGTCCATTACCCCTCTCTTATCTGGTTCCACTTACCTTCTGCAGCCCTTTGCTGTCTCCACATCACCTCCCTCCACCCTCCCTCCCCCATCCGGTCACTCAGCCTCTCCCCACCTGGATCTACCCATCATTGCCAGCTCCTGCCACACCCCTCCCCCGGCTGGCCATCTTGCCTGTACTCTCTCTCAGTCCTGATGCAGGGTCTCAACATGGAGCCTCAACCATCCTTCTGCCTCCACAGATGCTGACTGGCCCACCGAGTTTGTTTTTTTTTGCTCCAGATTCCAGCATCTGCAATAATTAATGCTATTGCTCATGGAGGCTAAACAGACATACACTGCAGCAACAAGGCAGTGTCTATGCGAGGATGAACATGTATGTATTTGCCCATTTCTGGGATCAGCTTCTTCATTATTTTTACCCTTTTTGTCCCCTTTCCCTTTTTGAACACAGAGGCAGCAGTTGTGGCAGAATCCAACTCAGAAGATGAATTGCAGACTCCCTACACTGAAAATATTTTTGCTAACCACTTCTAAATCTACTTCAACTAATCCCTTCATACTTGTAAACTGTATTGATCAAATTACTTTAAAAAATCTAATTTGAAAGTTAGGGTGAAATTTTTTTTTTTTTTTTTAAAAAGGCAGAACTTGTTACCAAAAAGCCAGTGTGTACGTGACAATGTGGTGGTGTGGTGTTGTATAACATGGGTTACAACTGCATCTATACAGGATGCCCCTAATCCAAAGCTGTGCTTACCTGGGTTGTGGACAAGTGGTGGTGGCAGGGACTTGCATGCAAAAGGGAATCAAAAAGCCACACACAGTTTCCTGGTCGACTCACAACAGTTAAGGCATTTGTATGCATAGAATAAATAAACACAGTTGAATGCTGAGGTGAAGCTTTTCCGAGAATTAATGATAAAAGCAGTAACACCGGGTATAATAACCTTTCCAGCAGTAAGCTTCAATAATGGAACACAGACAGGGGGAGTGTTTCTTAAACAGTGAATCAATTTTATTTTGCATAAGTTACTATCAAAATCATTTTTCATTATCAGAAGGAATATACTCTACATAAGTCAATTTAAATCACAAAACATGGTGACTTATGAAAAATGGCAGCTACAGAAATCTGCAATGCAGTACAGATTATGTCAACCATCCCAACAAGTCTCTTACTACATTTTAAAGCTTATGTAAAATGAAAGGCACAAATTAAACCACATTCTTGTAGTAAAGTCAAAAGTAAAGGCATAATGGCTTAATGCAGAACTGAAAAAAAAGTGGCTGGCTTATACAGGAGCTTTATTTCATTGGGATGGCAAATGGATGTACTTTTACAATAGAACAGCACAAAGTAAGAGAGGCTGTTAACGTCTGAAGTGCTAAGTTTTCAAAATAAATATAAATGTGAAACAGCACAGGTTGGATTTGATATTCATTGCTTTACAACAAGCACTCTCCACAAGAGTTTAACTTCAGCTATTTCTGCTTTATTATCTATACCACTTTGCGAAAACAAACCAAACTGACCAGGTAAGTTTACTAGAAAATTTTAAAACTACCTACGTTACTAAAAAACATACCCACAAAGTACTGGACATTTCATTTGGTTCTTGTAATAAAACATTCAAATCGTTGTGTATCATTTCTCCAACAGTGCCACCACTGCTCCTTTTGTCATGACAATACATCTCATTCTTCAAATTGTTTTAACATTGTGCATCTAAAATAAAATTTTCTGGTATATGACAAAAATAAGGGGTATTATATATTAACACTTTTTTTTAAAATAACTGACTAACCACATACCTTTTGTTTCAAAAATTACAGAACACTTTGTTCATTAGAAGAAACTAATTCAGAGTGTATCAGCTTGCTTGTTAATAATACTGATCATCTCAGTGTCTAATCAATCACTGTACAACAGACCTTTTAAACATTGCATTTGCAAGTGATTCACTCAAACCATTGCTGTACTGAAGTGACCATCAACTCGTGGATCCTACATCTGAAAATGTTTCTTGCATTTTCTCACAGTAAAAAAATACTTTGCAATTTCTCTCCCCATTTTGAAGCCAGGCTGTAAATATATAATGGGACAATAATCTTCCTCCCCCTCTACATTTGAACTCACCAAAAGAGTAAACAAAATGTGGCTCTCTGCATCATCTCTTTTGTGTCTTTCCCATCAACTTGAGGATACAGTTTTACTCTACATATCCAGGGACTTCAGTGACTTGTTTACTCGTTGGACTGACTGACCACCATTAATCGTTCATGAGAATTTGTAAAGGAAGCACTACAGATGTGAAAGAAACTTTGACAACTGTGCATTGTTCTGCAGATGAAAGTGGGAGATGCAGTGAATCCTAAAGTTCTACAAAAGGGTATAAATTTTTCTTTTGTCTGATGATATCAGACCCTTGCCACCACCACAGTACTTGCTTATTATTTTCAAAACAAATGGAAGCGTTATTGGTGACAGCAAGGATTCAAATAACAACCACTAAAATATTAACAAACTGAGGTAACTCGGGATAAAAGTTAGCTCGGTTATATACACAGATCCTACAATTTTACTTTTACTTTGTTCCCCAAAAAGGGAAAGGAACACAGTATACACTTTATAATTGGTCTGACAATATTTCAGTTTTCTAGTTTCTACAAAGTGTCAACATTTTAGCCAACTCCTGCAAAGAGCCAGATAATAAAATATTGTTTTATATGCTGATTAGTACAAAGTATGTAATAAAAAAATACTAACTGCTAATTCTTGAACACATGCATAAATTACAAACATTTTACAAAAGCCTAACCACTCAACTGCCTTTTAACAATTCCCTCCACAAGATCCTTCAAGTATAAAGCAGGGAATAAGATGGGTGGGATTTAAAAGTGGCATTTCCGTACATGTGCAATTGATATATCTGTAACTTTAGTGACCGTCTTCAGATGGGTCAATTCTAGTCTAAAGTCACTGCTTCATGCAGATGAAGTTTCAGGTTAAGACCTCTTTGGCATCTTTTGCCATCAGCAAGTGAATCTTCCAGGAGTCAGTGTTCACTTCACCGCAGGGACTGATCTGTCATTTGTTTTGGTTGGCCTTAACTTGACGTTTGCAACAGCTTCTCTGTAGAGGGAACAGAGAGAAAGAGAGAGAGAGAGAGAGAGAGAGAGAGAGAGAGAGGGAGAGTGAGAGAGAGAAAGAAAACAAGATTAATGGATAGGCTCTTCAGAGGAATACAGCAGTGGCACCATGACAGTACTGTTTGCAAGAGCTCATGGCAGCTAGCAGTTAACTTTGTGAATGTTGGGGACAAAAAGCTGGTGTGACCTGCTTGTTGTGTACAAATTTAAAATGGCTTTTTATGGTTGGTTGTAATATAGTTATTAAATGTAATTCAACTAAACTGAAAATCTTTGAACAAAGTTTTCACAAGATTTTACTGTGCTGTACTAGTGAGGATTACAGCTTTTGTTTTGAAGTGCTGAGTTTTACATTACTGACATGACAATTTTATTTTTCCTGATTGCATTTTTACTAATAGATGCACTTAAGTTTGCTTGGCAATTATATTGTGAATGGGCATGCTGTAGGATTGCAGTTCCTTGAACTTTAATCAACACTGCTCCAGATCTAGCTGCAGGATGTGCAGTAACAGAAGTGTATCCTGTTTCCTGGCCTCTCCTCCTGCTGTCTGACATACAGGACTGAAGCACACTTTGAGGTTTTTCTACTCTAACATCAAATCACATGATACAGAAAACCTCAGAACTGAATCATCAATTTGTTACAGGAGGTTTTCTTTGGTAGAAAGACTTTTGGTTAGCCTGGAGATATTTCAATTCATATTTTAAAATGGCTGCAAAACTGTTGCCCAATTTATACTAGCCTCCTGCTCTGGGATTATTTTGAAAAAAATCAAAATAACTAAATAACTGGAAAAAAATTCAAACACTTAATGTTTCAACATCAACTATTCCTCTGCATTATATTTTGTTTACTTAAGAGATTGTGAAATTAAAGACCACAAATTGCAAGGAAAAATGTTTAATGGTGATTTTTCTGCAAGTCATCAGCTGACCATTTACATGAAGTCAGACTGCAAACTGTAATTACTGGCTGGAACCTGCACAATCTCTACTTAGATGTGACACATCTGCTCTTGCCAAGCTGAAATGGTAACACAACTGTATGTGACTTACTGGAACAAAATGCATCAGCAAGTAAATCACAAGCCACAGGAGGTCAGCAGACAGATTGTCAGCGATGAAACACAGAACCAGAGTGAATCAATGCCCTGAGTCAAAGCAGCTTATGTGTGATTGGTGCAACAGCAAAGCAATCCTAAAAGGTGGACGAGTGGTGGTGATGACAGAAAAACATCAGCTGATTTCCGCAACACATGAAGCCACCAAAAGTGAACAGAACCAAGTTCTAATACCAATATATACACAATTGACAAGTTATTAGATGAGAAATCTGTTATGCAGAGCTTTACATAAGAATGCAAGAGAAAGGAGCAGGAGTAGGCCAATTAAACCTTCAAGTTTGCTCCAAAATTCAATTCTGCAGTTGATCTACCTCAGCTCCATTTACCTGCAATTTCTCTCTAATGCATCCACTGCCTTACTGAGGATATTTAGTACACTATTCTTTTAATGGCCACGTGGACCAGCGGCACCATCAAGCCAGTTTTGTTGCTACCGTTCCTAGTACTGTCTCATGTCTCTATTTAGTGCTTTGTTTCCAATCCTGATGGGTGGTCTTGATGGGGTGCCATATGAAAATGAAGGGGATTTCTTCAAAGGGGAAGGAAGCCAGTGAACCCCAGCTGAACCACAAGTAGTACAACTTCTGCCAATCTTTGGACAATAGCAGCAAGTGGATGAGGATGAGTGCTGGTATGCTGCACTGTCACAATGTCTTCAAAGGAGACGGGATGGATTCTGAAAGGGCTTTCACTGGTATTAAAATTCTGACAACGTCACATTTGAAATAAATAGAATTGAAGTAGCTGTTCCACATCAGTTATTATATTTGACTTAACACTTTCCAAACACTTCAACAAAATGGGCCTTTTTTCACCATTATGAGACACAGACACAGATGCAGTTCAGGACTGTGGAGAAGGTGAGACAGAACTTGCCCATTTGCAAAGCCACAGTGGGAAATGAGTGATTATCACCAGTGACAGACAAGGTGATGAAAGTCAGACTGGCATACTGAAATGCCAAACTTACTAATCTAGAGAGGCCTTAAATGTGGCAGAAGTTTAAATTCAGAACCTTGCAACCTCGGCATCAGAACTGTAATGAAAAAAATTCAGTCGGTTTGTACCTTTAAGTGCAAAACTTAGAGGGAAATTAAACCACACAATACTAAACCCAAACAGTAAGTGACACATCAAGATTTTATATGGTTATCACAATTACACCCTTCCTCCCCTGCTGATGACTTGTGATATTATTCAACAAGCAGCAGGTCCATATGGACCAAATGGTTGAGACTACAATGGGTGCCCAGTGCCCTCTGGATCAGGGAACAAGAAACTCAGCCAGCCACATGTACTATTCAAGAGTCAGCTGTCAGAGGGGAGACTGAAGCTGCATGGAGAAGCACAAAATCAGGCTCCTCTCTGATGCTTCCAGTTGTGGAAAGCCTGCCAATACTGGCTGCAAGACAATAGAAAAGAGTGGGATCATACCTTGCCTAATAAAAGCCACAATCTTCAGAAAAGATCAAAACAAAACCATTTTAGACATAACACTGCATAGTTTGACAATGGAGGACCTGTGCTTTGCTAATTTTACCGAGGAATATTTAAAGCTGTACACATCTTGCCACAAAACTTGCAGAGTAAAATGAGGCATTGTTACTTCCAGAAGAGACAGCTAACATAGTGATTGGGTAGCTGGCAAGATTGTTAGTTTAAGCTGTTCTTTAGGGCAGAGACTGAGCTCACACCAGCTCAATTACTGAATTGCTGCTTGTGTCCCTTATTTCATTTTCTTGAGAAATCAACACAGGGAATACTCAACTTATGAGTTATTATTAGTTAGGAGTTAGTGCATCAGTAAATTAAACTGGTTTTATGCAAAAAAAAAATGACAGAAGAACCTTACTTCAATGATAATCTTGACTGACCGAAATCCATGCCCTGGAGAGAACAAGATAAATTATTATTAATGGAATTGCCACTAGATGTCAGCATCAATGCTTACAATCAATGATCCTTTTGCAAATATACTGCATTGTCAACTTTTGTTAATAATGAATCAGAACTGACATTAACTCCACAATGCTCAATATTGTTTTAGCCTTCATATTGTGCATCCCACCAGCCCATTTCTCTCATAACAATATCACATACACAAACCATTGTCCTGTTTTCAAACATCAAGACCTTACAAATAGCAATATAATGTTGGACTAACATTTTGGTTTCAACATAAATACTACCCAGAATACTGGGAGAACTCTTGACTCTCCAAATAGTGTCAAGGGGCCTTTTAGATCTATCCGGTTAGGCTTATAAGAGTTACCAAATAGAAGTTGCTTAAATACATAACAAGCAGATGACCTAGAAATTTGGATTAAGAGGTTTGTGCAGCGTAAAGAGGTTCCAGTGTATGCGATTACTATGTTGTAATTAAAGCCCTGAAGTTCAGCCTGAATCTCATGTGAATTTATTTGAAACCCAACTATGAGCAATTTAATCTCCTGCTGGATTATGTATTACTGATTCAATAACTCTGCTGTTTAGACGACAATCATCGAGTGGCAAATCCTTTAAGTACACCGCTTGATCGCTTGAAGACAGCTAGTGATTGAAGATGATTTTTGATATTTTAGTTCTTTTTAAAGAAAAAGCGGCAAAAAAATATTAACATTCAAAGCATTTGATGCATTTAATTATGTCTAAATCTGGCTGCATTTACATATACGAGTCAATGCATGTCAAAGCAATGGGTTTCATGTTAGATGACAAGTTACAGTATAAATGAAACTTGCTCTTTTGAAACCCCATTTCAGAAAAGATACTGTCAGATCAGTTGCTTTTTCCTGCAGCACAGTATAAAATGATCAATGCAAGCAACTATTAGAGTTGCTACTGTGTGGACAGCAAACTTCCTATCATTGCTTTCCCAAAGTTACAGATAAAAATATGTGACTCAAATTAAATGGAAAAAATTTAAGAAACAGTTCAGGCTAGTAGTTGCTGCATTTTAACAATGGGATGTTGGCAGCTTGCCCACTACATTCTACTGTGAACAAAGAGCAGTAGAAATCTCTCCCTCAACACGTTGAGGAGGCTGGATCAGATGAAAATATAAAGTCAGGGCTTTTTTGTTTGCTAGTGATACTAAAGGTTACAGCACCAACAGGTGTTTGGAATTAAGCCATGATCACAATGAATGGCAGAAGAGACCTGAGGGGCTGAATAGCCTTTTGTTTATTAATTCATGAGATGTGAATGTTGCTATCAATGTCCGTGTTTACTGTCCACCATTATTTGCCCCTTGAGAAGGCAAACAGTTATCCATGTTGGTGGATCTGGAGTCACATATGGTCTGAACTAAGGGCAAATTTCTTTTCCTGAAGGAATTCAGTGAACCAGATGGGTTTTTAAACAGAAATCTGTTTCAGAGGTCAGTATTTTTTTTGATGTATTAAAAATATCCAGATTTAATTTCTTGAGTTTAAATTCTGTGGCAGTCATGTTGAGATTTGGACTCATGCCTCTAGTTCAATGATCTTGAATTTAACCACTACACTGCCTATTCATGTCGTCCATTCATCTTTATTAATTGCATTTGATTATTAGGTTCTGTTAAACATAAAGCCCAAATTTATGTTGTTGTTGACAGATAGTACCAAGTTTACTGTCCACATTCTCCTGCAGGACATCCGTGGAATTTAAAAGTAGGTAGAATGTATAATGGATTACTGACACTGTTTAGTGTCAAAACTGAATTGTCCTTCAGTGGGTGGTTTTAAATACCTGTGAAAAACCTGGCACTGCCACACTGTAGGGTCTGGGTTTGAAAGTGCTTGTACTGGATGCAGGATGAGAGGTCATTCTTAAAGACGAGCTGTAGTCAGGTGGAGGAATGGAGAGATCTTCTTTCTGCAGAAGGTTCCCTGTGCTGCTGCTTTTTGCATGGTTCAAACTGGAGGCAGAAACAAGGACACAGTAGTTAAAACCAATTTATTCATCAAACATGTACCCTTTTCACAGAGAGAAAGCAATGAAATATAGCAGGGTTAGAGAGGCAAGTTTGATGCTAAACATTCAGATGTACAATGGTCCCCGTGAAGTCCACTGTGGAAAGTGGATCCTGACTGTGCTTTCAAGACTTGGCCTAATCACAAATAATTAGGATGGCAAAACTGAGGAGGTGTGGCATTGTTCGAGTTGCCCTTTTGCAGATTAGATATTAAGCTGTGGCTGTTCTGCTCTCTCTGGTGGAGATCAAAGATCCCTTGGTAATATTTCAAATCATGCCCAATATTTATTCCTCACTACTAACTAGACTGGATCTGCTGATCAATTCGCTGTGTCGCTAGGCTCCACATGGAGTACGAAGGAACCTGTTGAAACTGCCCACCATTTATGATGGGGAAAAAAAGTCAAAGAATCCCTCTAATCATGCAGCAGATCAATTTCAATGAGGATTGTAGATGGCAGATATGAATCAAAGGGTTGCTAAGTTTCTATTTTTCAAAAAGTAATTGTGTTATTTATTGTTTTCAGTTAAAGTCTTTTTAAAATGTTTTTAGTCCATCTTTTTAAATGTCTGAATGTGATTTAAAAATGATTAGAAAGAATTCAGCTCCCAGGACCAGCAAAGCTGGGAACTATCACTGCCTTCTGGGGTATTTCAGGGGAAGATATTCCTCAATGCATCTTCAGAGGACAAACTCTGTCAGACCAGGCTGCTGGAGTTGAGGATGCTTCAACCAGCAAGACAAGGCCTATACTGATGCAGAGTCTCTAACTATGGGCAGGGTGACCAAGGCAGAACCTGGCCCACGGTCTGGTCACTAACACATTGCGCTGTTTATGGTAGCTTGGTGTGTGCAAAGTGGCTGTCATGTGTCCTACATTACAGTAGTGGTTGCCTTACTGACAGTAAAGTACCATCCCCAGGTGTTGAAAAGTACAAGTGCAAGATTTCTTACTTAAAACTGAATTTTTACTTCTATTAAAATCTTTTATAACAGCAGATATATAGAGTTTTAATTAAAGAAGTGATTCAATAAGATCACAGCTGATCCTATGCCTTAAGTTTACTTTCTGCCTGAGCCCACATCCAATAAGACATGGAAGTACACCAAATATCAATTCCATATTCTTGAAGTTAGCTTTGCTAAAATTATCACTTTGTAAACTAGGTTGAGTCACCAAGGACGATATTTTCCACAAAGCTTCTTAAATTATTCAGGAAGAAAAATGCATTTTTAAAAATAAGGGATGTTCAATTTGAAAATAGAGTTTAAAATGACAGCTAATTAACAGTACAAGGAGAAATTGCTAAAAACAGATTCTAGGTACCAAGAGGTGTAAAGGACTAGAAGATGCACTGACAGAACAAGCTTGCAGGTGCCTTAGCATGAAAACCATCAGTGCCTCCATTTATACAACACAGGCACTGATGTTCACCCCACTGCATCAGCAGACCCTGTTCATTTATCTGAGCACTTGATACATTTTTCAGGAATGTTATTTTACTGGTTATTAGGAATGCTTGTTCAGGCAGACTGCCAAGATGGAAAGAAGTCCTAGCTTAGCCACTACTATAGTGTTGATTTTAGTACTTCTGCTTGTTGACCAGCATCAGCAACTCATTATTAAATTAAACTAATCGATAAACCAAGCCATTTAGTAACTTGGCAATCTATCATGAGCACAGCAAAACAAAAATCAGAAATTGCACAAGAGAACTCACTTGTCACAGATTTATTTAAAAAATGATGAACAAGTCTTAAATGCAGCCAAATTAGACCAATTCCTACATTGTCTCAATCTACTTCACTGAATTTGAAATAAATGGCTCTTGGACAACAAGGTTACATGGCATTTTCAATATCAAATGATTCCCAAGAATTTAGCTTGACATAACTTCAAATAGTTATATGACGCATAACAGATGCTCATTTATACAACACACAGTCACTGAGTGCAGCAAATATGGGTTTAATTCATGGCAATGAAACAAAATGGACAGATTGGCAATCACAGCAGAAGAGGAACAGGCTCAGTGCCAAGGATACTAGTCTAAAAATGGACCTTAAATAAACAGGGGCAAGGTTGACGAGTAGAACAACTTTCACCTGCTTCTAGATCCACTGGATATGAGCGAATGACAAGCTATTTTTCTTTTAATTATTCAGAAGGTTTAGATCAGGTGCTTTTAAAAAAAAAGTCGAATTATAAAAGATATTTGAACAAATATCCACAGAAGTAATTGCTTTGAGAGGTGGATATAACAGACTCTGCTGAAATGGCTTTGAGAGTTTAAAGCAGTGGATATAACATCCATGTTAAAAAGGCACTGAAATGTAGCAATGTGGAGATACAATGGCTCTAAAAAGTTTAGACACAAGACTTTGCAGATTCAGTAATCTGGAGCATCAAACTGCTGGAGGGGGTCAGGCAGCATCTGTGGAAGCAGAGAGGAGGTTGATATTTCGTGTCCGGACACTGCATCTGGTCTCAGCCTGAAACGTGAACCATCCCTCTGCCTCTCCAGATGCTGCCAGACCCAGCAAGTTACTCCAACATTTTGCTTTTTGGCTCTAAGAAGTGCAGCAGACAAAATAGAATAGGAGGTCTGGCACATCAAAAGTAATGAAGATGAGACCTTTTGTTTGTGGATAATCACATTAAAAATAGGACACAAATTTCTTATAAGCTATACAAACTAATAAATTAGTACAGAAACTGCAGCATTGATGATTTTCTTATAATCGGTTTAGTTTAGTCCATATTCTAAGTCTTAAACTTGACTCTTGCACAAATAGGTTGCACTAGGAGTAGAGCCCAATTGGCAGTGGGGGTGGATAGGAATAAAGTATTCACTCTGAAAGTTTAGCCACAAACCAGAATCTCTGAAAGTGAATGAATTATTTATCCAATATACAAAGTAAACATCTAAAAATATTAAGTGTAAAGTTTCATCATCAAGACTAGTACAACCATGAAGCTTAACTATTACTGGCAATGTTGGCACAGTGTACTGGACTCTTAACATGTTGTGATATGAAGGGATCAGATACATTTGTAATGGTCCATATGAAATTCAGCAATATAGAAATGGCCTTCCCCAGGAAGGAAAGACAAGTTCCATTAATTTTGTGCTATCAAAGAGGAAGCAGGAAGCCTGCTGGACCTCTCCGGACAACGAATGATGCGAAATACGGACAAACAGGAGGCCAGTGGGGAGAAAGTAGAGAAAAATAGCACATGTCCAAAGATGCAATTTAGTTTTGAATAGCCACTTACTTATGCAAAATGTCATTCATTCCTCCTTGCATTATACGAGTGTAAGAGAAGGGAAACCATCCACGCCTACAAACAGAATGATAGAATCATTAGGGATCATATAACTTTACATTGAATAAAAATACCAGCTGCCTCCAATGCCAGCAAGCAAAGCAGAGTTGGTAATGCCTCAGAGTATATAGACTTACTTGCCTTTAATAGCAATAAATTGGACTTGACAAAAACATTAATGCACAGTACATGGTTACTTACAACCGTGTCTTTTCATTTTCGCCATAATGCCAGCCATCCTTGGCCTCAGGAACCAACAATGTGATGACATCGCCTTCAGTAAAACTTAGCAGTGTACTGTTGCCTCCCGCCTGATGTGAAAAAATAGCTTGTACTTTGGTTCTTCCATTCTTTTCCAACCCAGCAGCCATTGAGCTTGATCGGGGCAAAGTCCTGTTCTCAGCTGAAGAGCAAGACAAGATAACGTCACACACGATACAAAGTACAGAAATAAACAGTCTCTCTTATTTTACATAAGAGTTTGACAAATAGAAGACAAGTAGAAGCCAAAAGACAGTTCTTTTTCAGCTGGAGGATATAGAACATGGAGCTACAGACCATTTAAGACTGAGACAAGGAAACATTTCTTTACAGATGATCTTTGGGATTGTCTCCCTCAGACTGGCAATCCTCTATTGTTTAGTTTAGTCAAGGCCGAGTGAGACTGGTAGATTTTTGGGCATCAAGGGATTTACAGGATGTGGGGATCAGATGGGAAAATAGAAGCAGCAATGGGAATGATTACAGCAATCGTACGACTTGGGGATGTATTGGAAAAATTGCTGCAGTTGTAGAAGTGATATGTTCAGTATTACTGTATTGATCATCTTTAATCTATAATTAAAACTACATTAATACAGCACGACTGAACATCATTTTTTTCATATCTCAACTTAAGTGCTTTGTTTTCAAAAAACACTACTAATGCTACCATTCACTTTTCAAGCAGCAGTCTTGATTCTGTGACCTGTCAAAATGTTATAGTGTTGCATCTGTTTTGACTGCAGGTCTACCTATTTTAGCATTGCAAAAGTTAACCCCCACCTAAATGAACTTTTGTCGAGCAGAAAGATATCAGAAGTACCATCGTGCATAGGGTAAGCATGTTATTTATCTATTACATAAACAAATTCCCACCCCACCCCCCACAAGATGTTTAGAGTAGTCACTTGGTGAGAAATTGAGACCTTAGTATCAGACATCTAAAATTCTTGTCATACTGGAGTCAACTGTTGAAAAATAATGACTCCAGCATCACTACAGCATGGTGCGGTGCGAAGGAATAAAATGCAGCTATTTTTAATAATGGAAAGAACCTAGAAGTTAACAGTAGTGAGTGGCTTGTAAAAACCAATGTTAGATTATAATTGAAATGGTAATGGTCTTGTGCTACAAATGTAGAAGTGTAACTACCACTAGATTGCCTTGACTGAAAAGTGAGTGACATAGTATTTCTCTTTTGTACCTTGCTGCCCTAACGAGTAAGAGTGTAAGGGTTAAATATATTTTGCAACCACTTCGTATTGGGTCCACACCGAGTTAAATACTGCCTATGACTAAAGAAACCTGCAAGTCAGTGCATGACTGTTGTTCAATGTACATTTGACAACACTGATTAAATATTTGTCCTCATTACCATTAGACGATGTCTAGATTATTGGTCACTCACCCAACAAAGGGCTGGCTTTCAAGGGCATTGCTTTTCGTGTAGGCAACGTGTTGGAATAGACATCATTTTGTTTGGGAAGTTGGGGTGGTGAAGGTGGCTTTGGTTTGACATCAAGCTGGGCAGGATGCTGATAGCCCACTTGATGAGAGTTGGATAGGTCACCATTAGGCACTAAAGAAACATCCTGGCCCATCATGCGCTGAAATGGAAAGAAAAAACAATTACTCAGTATCTAATTTTGTGAAACTAAATCTCAGCTTTTCCAAAACATATAGTACATAATTCATATCCCTGCCATGATAAAGTCAAAAATCAGTAACATTCCATTACTTTCATTCATATGTAATTATCAGACTTCATGACTTGACTCAGTGATAGTCCAACTTATTTGTCAAATGTAGTAAGAATCTGGGTAGAGTTAGACAAGTTTGAAAACTCCATATGATGACTTGATCTTTAGTCACTAGTAGCCCAATAATCTAAAGTTTGGGGAATGGATTCACCTCACAGTATTAGTTAACTTACAGTTAACTATACAACCCCTTAAATTTCTTTTACCTGTGAAAACATCATACTGTGTGTAATTAAAAACCATGTCTGTTTTTCAACATCCATTTATTTTAATCACAAAATTCATTCAAAAGGTGCATGACTGTAGGGAAATTTACAGCACGGAAACTGGCTTTTTAGCCAACTACTGCCAGCCGGTGTTTATTATTCATATAAAATGCACATAATCCCTCTTCTGATACATCCCTTTATTCAATTTTCCCAGCCTTAACTGTTGAAGTGGTTTCCACTTGAATACTTAACGTACATGTCCCATACCTGGAAGGCAACTTATAAAAGTTGTTTTTCCAGCTCAGTGCCTGGTTCTAGATCTTTCAACCACATGAAGGAATCTGTCTGTACTCAGAGTCATAGAGCAATACAGCATAGATACAGGCCCTTCTGCCCAGTGAGTCCGTGCCAACCACGATGCCCACGCAGCTAGTCCCAATTTCCTGCATTCTCTCTCTAAGCCCCACCCCTCCATGTACCTATCCGAGTGCTTCTTAAATGATACTGTTGTACCTGCCTCAACCACTTCTGGCAGCTTGTACCATATACTCATCACCCTCTGTGGAAAAAGTTGCCCCTCAGGTCCCTTTTAAATCTTTCCCGTCACCCTAAATCTATGGCCCCTAGTTTTGAGCTCCCCTACCCTGGGGAAAAGACTGTTACCATCCACCTCATCTATGCCTCTTGTAATTTTAAAGACTTCTATAAGGTCACCCCTCATTTTCCTATGTTCCAAGGAGTAAAGAGCTAGCCTGGCCAACCTCTCCTTATAACTCAGGCCCTCTAGCCCTGGCAACATCCCCGTCAATCTGTTCTGCACTCTTTCCACTTTAACCATGTCTTTCCTACAACAGGGTGATTCTCACAAGATACTCATTCTTCCCCAACTCTCATATTTAAAGATCTGAATTAAATCACCTGTAACCTCTCTGCTAATGAAAATCAACCTAATTTTCCTTTGTAATACATTTTTATGCCTCACAGGATCCTAAAAGAATTGATGCTGTGCACTCCACAATGCCACAGCAATATTCCTAGAGGAAGGAGCCCAAACTTCAGTTCTTTTGTTGTAATTTTACAAATTTACTCTGACATCTGGCACTGTGTTCTGCTTAATATCAAGTTGCAAAAACTATCCTGCTATTATTTAAGAATTGTTCACTTAGGATCAAGCATATAGCATGGAAGAGGGGAATGATAGGCTCAGTTCTTTGTACAAAACTAAGAATAGATATTAGACAATCAGGCTCAAGAAATTTTCTCCCCTTCCTTCAAGAAATTTAGCAGTAGATTTCGGTGCAAAATAAGCTACTGAATCTTTTTGGTGGGGGGGGGGGGGCGGTGGTGGGTGGGTGGAAATCACCTTTTTGTTTAAAAATTATTCTACGTTATTACGGATGTGGTTTATTATGAGTCAGCTGTACCAATTGCCAGCAAATCACTCTGCAATATATTGCTATTGCCCATCAACTGCAAAATGCCAACTAAATGCCAAAACATGCAATTAGACAGAAATTAGGCCCACTTCATCCAAAAAAATGAAAATGTTCTCTCATTCTTATCTGCATTAAAACAGAAACCTTACTGAATAACTCAAATTTGGTAGCGCTAGAATGGAAGAGGTTACTTCCACTGAACAATCTTAGATATAGAAATTAGAGGAACACCACCTCATATTCTGCCTGGGCAGTCTCCAACCTGGCGGCATGAACATCGAATTCTCAAGCTTCTGGTAACCGCTCCCCCTCTGTCCCTTTTCTCTTATTTTTCTCTTTCTTCCCGTCTCCTCCTGGTCCAACTGGCCCCCATCACCATATGTCTTTCCCCTCCATCTGCCCACCACCCACACATTCTTCTTACTGGTTCCTCTCCCCGCATCCCTCCCTTTATTCCATGCTCCACCATCCTCTCCTATCACGTTCTATCATCAGCCCTTATCACCTCCACTTATCACCTCCCAGCTTCTGACATCATCTCTGCCCTCATCTGCCTGACACGCCGAGTTCCTCTGGCAGTTTTTTGTGTAACTTTAGATATATATTGTTTCTTGACAAATCCAAGTACATACTAAAATCTAAAAGAGATTTCCAGCATTCTAAACAGCACGACAAAACTAATTAGTCTTGGGGAAAAAAAAGTCAGGAAGGAAACACAGGTACTCCAATTTCTCCATTGGAAGAGTTCAACAAAACTGCTTAGATGGACAGCAAGTGAAAACTTTCATTTATGCTTGCAGTACATTCTAATAAAAAAAAGTATGCATGAAATGTGCAATGTGAAGATTGATAAATCTGCTGCAAATCCTTCCCCTTGCCAAGTGTAACAGCATCCAATTACTTCCTTGATAGGTTTTAGTCTCAATTACCTGACATTTGTTGTTATTGCCAGTCAATGATTAGCTGTTGGGAAGCATTATTCAAATAGGATGAAGCCAGTTATTTCCCTTGCTACAGCATTAAAGCAGCACTTGATAAAAACATTATGGACTAGGCCAACATAACTAAAAGGACTTATCACCAAGGGTAGGGAGTTCAAATAAAAGATCATGATGTTCCATTCAGATTTGACTTCTATTATTAGAGCTAATAAGGGACTATACGTCCAGAGGATTCAAGGTAGCAATGGTGAAATGCTGAAGAGCTCACCTACGCATTTGCTATTTAAGTCCTGGTTCAAAATAAGCAGACTATATATTTCATTACAGGAACTGCTCTAAATTTCTTATATATAAAGAATGGAGCATATTTGAATAACACCCAAAGCCTAATTCACAGGAATCCATACATCTATATATTGGCTTTGGTGCAATTCCCTGAACAATTTGAAAAGTAACACCAATTAATGCCATTTGAAAAAAGGCTTAACCTTTCCTTTTGGGAACTTATTTAGAGGGTTGCTAGAATGTATTCAAAAACTTTAGTGGGGAACATTAAAACACTTGCAACTAAGTTTTAAAATCAGAAGCAATGACTAAAATAGACCACATGAATGTATAACAAACACCGTTTTATCTCAGTCTGCAGTTAACTACACAGAGTTAATAGATTTAACTGGACATTTAACTTACAATTCTCTCCAAAAACAAAAAGCTTCCAATTAAAAAAAACCAACTAGCAATTTCAGTTACAGCTCAGTAGGTAGAAAGTTGTTTGTTCAAGTCCCACCCCTGGGACTTGAGTACAAAAAAACTAAGAGCAAAAAACAGCAGATGCTGCAAATCTGAAATAAAAATAGAAAATGCTGGAAGTACTCAGGTCAGGCTGCATCTGCACATAATATTTACCCATAGTAGAGGTATCAAAAACAAGAAAGCATAGGTTTAAGGCAAGAGGAAGGAGTTTTAAAGGGGTATGTTTTTTTTAAAAAACACAGTGGTTGATATCTGGAATACACTACCAAAGGAGGAGGTGGTATCAGATACAATTACTATGTTTAAGAGACATTTAGCCAGACATTTAAATTGACAAGGCATAGAAGGATGTGGTCCAAATGCAGGCAAATGGGATTAGTGTAGATGGGCAAAAAGGTCGGTGTGGACTTGGTGAGCCAACTGGCCTGTTTCTGTTCTGTATGACTATGTATGTCATGTGTGATATAGAGTCAAACTTAAGGAAAATCTAATCTGGTGTAACTTCACTACTTGAATGATTCCTTTCCATCATTTCAAATTCATAAGGGCCTAAAGTCATTTATTAGTTACACTCAATTATAATTTTTTAGCTCCCATCTACACAAGGAATTAACAGATGGGCACTGTAATTGTTGTGTAGTTTCAATACCAAGACAGATTTTAAAACAAAATATTTCACATCTTGGAATTCTTGGGAGTACAGAAATCACTGGAAATACTTAGCAGCTTAGGCCACACTGCCCAAGAAAAACAAGGCAGTCAATCATTATTTAAGCTTCAAAGATCCACACACACAAGTTCCACATCTTGCAGTTTCTCCCTTTATCATTCCTTATCAAGGACAGCCTGCAGAGATAGTGGACGTGCTGAGTGTAATCTACCAATTTCTGTGGATTCTGGCAAGGTGACAGAGGAATGGAAAACCACAAATGCAACAGTGCTATTCTAGAATGGAGAGAGACAGAAAACAGGGAAGTCTGACTTAATGTCCATCATTGAGAAAATGCTGGAATTCTCTATTAAAGAAGGTAATAGCAGGACATTTAGAAAACCATAAAGGCAAATAAGCAGAGTTAACATAACTTATGAAAGGACAACCACATTTGAATTTACTAAAGTTCTTTGACAATGTAATAATCAGGGTATATAGAAGGAAACATGTAGGTGTACTGTATTTGGATTTCTAAAAGGCATTCCAAAAATTGCCACCTAAAAGGTCATTGTAAAAGTCAGTGTGCACTGGGTTGGAGGTAATATTTTGGCGTGAAAATGGGAGTTGCGAACCAATAGAAAACTGAGTCAGGATAAAAAAGGTTCAATTTCAGATTTGTAATCAGTAACAATTCAGGTGCTACAAGAGCATCAATTATTTATAATCAACACTAATGACTTGGATGAAGGGACTAGGTGTACTGCAGCCAAATTTGTGGATGATTCAAAAATAGGTGAGTGAGCATGTTGCAAGGTGGTCAAAGAACCTATAAAAGGGATATAGTTGGGTTAAGTGAATGGCTAACAAGTTTGTAGATGGAGTATAATGTGGGAAAATGTGAGGTTATCCACTTTGAAGGAAGAATAAAAGAAACAAGTTATTTAAACAGATTACCCATTTAAGACAGATGAGGTGGAATTTCTTGAGGGTTAAGAATGTTTGGAATTCTTTACATCAGAAGCTATAGAGGCAAAGCCATTGAATATATTCGAGACCGACCCTAACAGACATTTGTGCAACATGGGAGCCAAGGAGTAAGGAGAAAGGGCAGGACAGTGGAGTCAAGGCCAAAATGGTTCTATTAAATAGCAAAGAATGCTGAGAGATTTGATTGAGCTACACTTGCTTCTGCATCTAAAGTTCTTGCAAGTAGCACCACAACACCCTTAAAACTTTAGTTAATTTGTATTCTGAGTGTGGCCAGAATCCTCTTTTCAGAATACAGAAGCAAAGTGCATTTTTATCCCTTTTATCTTGTACAATCAGAAGATACGATGACCAAGACAATCCTACAGCTGAATAACATTAGTGGTTTGAATCCACGCATCTTAAAAAAGCCCCTATTGAACAAATCCCACCACAGTGCACTAATGTCACCATAACTGAATCCAAGACTGAATGAATGCCTCAGAATAACTCTGATCAATTACAATCAATAAGGTTTCGTCTTCTCTACGGGAACGGGAAAGGACAGACAGACCCGTGTACGAGAACAATTCAATTCCCTTTTAAAAAAAATGCCAAATGCCAAAAGCCAAGCCCCAGCATCAGTTTCTGGAGGTAAAGACCAGCTATAGCTTATTAAGAAAGGAACCAAAGGGGGAAATAAATGACTATTTAATGTTCTGTTTATCAAATTATTTAAGTATTTAAGTGCAACATTGATTTATATTTTATAAATGTGTATTCCAGTACTGTCTGCACGAATATTCTCTCATAGTCAATGAATAAGCAGCAACTTTTTACCTGCCATAGCTTTTAGGAGTGGCATTCACAATTGTAAATGTCAGTGTGTTTATAACTGTCATCTTAAATACAGAAACAATCTGTCACAGCATTTCACAATCCTTTGTAAAGCCGCTAGTCAGGGCTGCATAAGCATCTAAAATATGGGGGTTACTGAGGTAGGTTGGCCTGCATTCAGCTTAATTATATGAAAATTGGCATCAACAACAAAATTTAATTATCAGTCTCTGAGAAGTGCTCTCATTTCCATCTGATAAGGAATGTAGCAAAACCTCCTGGTACAACTCCAGCTCTGTGGAAAAATAATCTATGATCACCTTCCAAAGAAAAAAAAATCTTCAGGGAAAATAAGCAAAATCAGACAGGCTCCTGTAGATTCTGTTTCTCATTACACATTAGATAAACATATGGAACCCCATGTTGAATCAAGATAAAGCAGTAATAAGGCTATTGTTCTACCCATTGTCGATGCCAGCCAGAACTGAAGCTATTTAAGCTACTCCCACTTTCCAGCTGTTGGTTCATAGCTACATGGATCATGGCTCCTCAAGTACTCATACAGATGCGATGTGTGCTTCTACCTCCACCACACTAATCAGGCAGTGAACTCCAGACCCCAACTACTTCACTGGATTCTTGGCGGCTTCCTGTTACGTTAGGTACGAGGAGAAAGAGGTGGTGGAATTCCGACAGAATTTATTAGTCAGCAAGATGTTCATGTTGAAACTGATAAGATTTGTTAAGTTAATTTTACTTTCCCCAATTACAAAACTGCACAGGCATGGTGGTGGTGCAGTTGCAAACAGGCAAACCAGAAATAAAAACAAAATGTGCTAGAAATACTAAACAGGTCAGGAAGCACCTGTGGAGAGAAAACAAAAAGTGCATGCCTCAGGTCAGGCACCTTTCCAACCAGTAATACCAATTTTGATTATGGCAGGCAAAACAGAACATTCCTATAGCCAAAGACAAAAAACAACTTGTAAATATAGCATTTTTCATAATCCTTTTGGGAATAACCCTAAGCACTTTACAGTTAATGAAATACATTTGACAGGATGTCACCAAAATACTGGAATTTAGACACACCACAACAGCAATGTGATAGTGACCAAATGATCTGGTTTAGAAATTTTGCTCAAAAGACAAATACTGGTAAGGACATTGAGAACTGCTCTGCTATTTTTCAAAGCAGAGATGTGGGATCTTTGAGGTTCACTGGAGATCAGACAGGACTTCAGTCTAAGATTTCCTCTGCAGCACTAGGGGAAATCAACCAGTTGTCTGTGCTCATGTCTCCAGAGGGGACTTGAGTTCATAACCTTTTATCTCAGAGGTGAGACTGCTACCTATCAAAGCACAATTGGTTCAACTGGTTATGATTGCATGACATGATTTTTCCTGTTACATGGTTCTAAACATGGAAGTATAATTTGGAAAAACAAAAATTACATATACAATAGACTTTGATAGCTAAATCACTGACAAAAATTGTTACTTACAGAACTGTGACCCATATTACTTCCAACGAAGGGTGCAAGCTCTGGTGGTACAGGTAGAGGTTTAGCACCAGGAATGGGATCTGAAATAATCAGGCCTGATTTGGTAGTGGCAACAGGGTCGGAGATGAGAGTTCCTCCATTGCCTGAAGACATCTGCTGCACTAATGATATTGCATGATCAGGAATTTTGGATGGATCGCTGCAAGCCTGTTGCCAACCAGGAAGCTTTTGTGTTACCATGTCTTTGCCCTGTAAAAGAAAACCAATTTAAAGACTGCATTGGAAAAATTCACAAAGTAAAATATTTTAGGATAGGTTTATTCCGTACAAGAACATTTGAAGAAAATTCATACTATTTGCCATATTGAAAAAAGTTGAGAATAAAGTACTATTTAAGTCTGATCAAAAGACAAAAATACAACGTTCTGACAAAATTTGCTAGCCTTCATTCCTGCAGTTTTCCTTGGTACATACACTTATCAACTGTATTATGTTTTGCAGCTATATGGATTCAGTTCTTTAATTGCCTAAGCAATTAGAGACAGGCCTAGAAATTAATATACAAAATGCTGGAAAAACCTAGTAGGCAGCATCTGCAGAAAGAGAAAGTGTTAACATTTCAGGTCAGAGACCCTTCAGACTGAAATCATTAATTGTTTCTTTGACCTGAAATATTAACTCTTTCTCTTTCCATAGATGCTGCCTATCATTTTGAAAATGCAAGCCCATTTTATTCAAGGTTACGTAAACTTAAGAAAATTCAGTAATTTTGGTCAGTGTGAACTTCATTCATACAAATAAATTAAATACAGTTTTACTAACAGCATGTTAAATAAATCTGTTTTTAACTGCATGATTGTTTGAACATCCTTAGTGTTGTGTAGCTTTTGCCTGGTTAACTAAGCGAAATATCCTCTGATAGCCTAGCCTCTTGCCCAGTTATAAGATTTCATCTTTGGATCCATGGCCAATTAGATGGTTGCGAATGACTGGTGGTACAGGTGCTATAATTGGCCTCTACACCATTTAAACTAGGAAAACAACTAACCCTTGCTTCTGACAGTTCCCAATAAATCCAGGCAGACAGTGTACATACGTGCAATCTAGTGAGGACTGACTCAGAATTACACCCTTCAGGGTTAAGTGGCCTGCAATGTCACTGTAGCTTTTTAAATGCTTGCCACATTTAAACATTAAAGTAGTAAAAGATTACTGTCTCTCACAGAACTGTACAACGTATTGAAACTTATGTCTTCAGGAGAGGAGAGAACAATAAGGAAATTGACAAAGAGAAAAGGTAACCAAAATTACTTTCAGTTACAGGTAAAGAAGCACTTGCAAGGAAATAGAGTTGCATTTTCCTCCAGGGTGATCAAAACAAGAATCTCGTGCGTTATTATCCATTGCATATGCGGTACTACTACACTACACACAGCATAACTGTAGAATATTGATGATTCCAAGTAGAATGTAATGAATCCATATCATGGTCTGTATTCAGTTAGATGATCTCACGTAGAATGATAATTGTCCCGTCACCTCCCCAGATTAGAAAAAAAAGTTAACCCAGGGTTCCTGCTCCAAACTGTGGGAAAGTTGCAAACTAATAAGCATCCTTTAACAACAAGAGTTCAGGTATGATGCCAACTACAGAGAGACATTGTAAAGTAAAGAGACAAGAAGAAAATGAATGCCAAAATAAAGACCTACTGGCATGTGTAGAACAAATCCCCACCATTAGATGGCCAGTAGAGAAACACAACAAAAAGGAACTGCCTGCATCTTTATTCCTCTCTGAACATTACTGAAAAACTGTTGTGGTTGATACTAAATAAACTTAAAAAGGATTTTCAAATACCTACCCTGCTATGGTACACCATGTTGTTCTTGGCAACCGCACACTGCCTTTCCACCAAAAAGGAATACCGCCTACGTTCCTCGCTCAATGCTGTTTTGTATCCACTTCCAATAAAGCTCTCCAGATCCTTTTGCTTCTTGCTCAATGCCTCCGCAAACTACAGGAAAGGGAGAGGAGGAAGAATTTTAAACTAATTAGACAATAATGAAACAACAATGCAGGAATAAAAACCATTTCCAATTATAATTAGCTGGAATGGTTTTAAGTTTGCATTATCTAGATATCATTTAATTTTTAATGTGCATTGTTAAACATTTCAGAATTTCAATTTCTATTTGGGAGTGTGCAGCTCCTAAATTGACCTTAATCAAGGAAACATACTGCATTGCGCAGTTTCCTTTCGAATACCCCAATTGTGATCAATTTATTGAATATTCATAACCTCCATTATTCATCAGAATTTGGCTCAGATTATAAATTTGAAAAGTTGGCTGCACTCACTACATCTAATTATCAAATGCTCCATTTCTGTGCTAGCAAAGTACAAGCTGTGTTAAAATATAGAATCCCAATTTTGAAATAAAATACTCTGAACAATTTACACCTCCACAGAAATTTACTTGGATTAGAAGATTACAAAGTGTCATAAGCAACGTAATGACAACTGTCTTATCAGAAAGACCATCAAACACAACTTCTTGAGAGGGGCATTTATGACAATCCTACAGAATGTGGCTATTTATTTTGATGGGCAACTAATTTTTAGTTTTATTGAATGCAATGTACAACTTTCTACATTGGGAATTAAATTTTAACTTCTGGATTGTTAGCACAGTATGAATATTTATATAGAAAGCTATAATGTGGCCTCATATATTTAAGATTACTTCAAAAATATTACTCAGTAGAAAGATGAAATCCCCCTTCAGGATAACACCTCACTTCCCAATAAAATACATTAAACTACAGCACAAAGTACTAGTAATTTTCCCACCACTGTTAATTGCACACACTTTCCAAAGTGGTTTCAAAATACATCATACATCAAGACATATTAGAAAACATTTCCTAAAACACAAACCTTAGAGTAGTCAGAAAATGGAATACAGCAACAAAAAGGTTATATTTTTATTAAATCAAAGTTATTAAAATAAACAATTACTACATTACTTCATAAAATATTGCAGGATGGGAGTGATTCAACAGACTACTATCTGTGCTCAGTCAGGAACACATTCCCACTACTGTGGGAGTATGAATACATAGCCCAAGTGGAAACAGACGTGGTGTTGGAAGTAATATATTTTAATAAAGAGTTAAGTAAACTTTAATAAAGCATTCCTACATCTCCCTCCAAAACAAGTGACTAAGCATAGTTATTTCAAATATGCTCTTCATCCAATGATGCGAGGAGTTTGTTTTGGATTGTTTTCTCTAGAAATTCGGAGGCTGACGGGTGACCTGATAGAAGTATATAAAATTATGAGAGGCATAGATAGGGTAGATAGTCGAAGGGTGAAAATGTCAAATACCAGAGGGCATAGCTTTAAGGTGAGAGGGGGAACGTTTAAAGGAGATTAACAATTTTTTTTAAATTTACGTAGAGAATGATAGGTGCCTGGAACACACTGCCAGGGTAAGCGGTGGAAGCAGATATGATAGCAATGTTTATGAAGTATTTATACAGGCACATGAATATGCAGCGTCTAAAGGGATATAGATCATGTGCAGGCAGATGGGATTAGTTTGGCATCAGATGGCACAGGCATCATGGGCTGAAGGGCCTGTTCCTCTGCTGTACTGTGCTACAAGATGATCACAGAGAAATTAAAAGAGACTCCACTCTCAAGCTCCTGTGTCTTCTATTCCAGCAAAAAATCTGAACACACTATTCCTTTTACCTCCAGTGGCTCTCAATTTGCAATACCTCTCAACATGATTGGGCACCAAGAAAGCTCCATCTAGGAGTAGCTTAATTCCCCCAATGGAGGTTCAATAACTGGTTTAGCATCCAATTTATGGTAAGGAGCCCAGTGCATGATTCAGGCAACCAGACTAGACAGCCTGAAGTCCATGAGCCAGAATGGTACCAGCCACAATTCTGCCACAGCTGATCATATCATGAAAATCTGACAAAACCAAACAGGTGATCCGATTTAAATTGTTCTCCTGATGCATTTACTTGCATCTCCTAATAGTAGTTTGAGAATCAGAACTTTTAAAAAGCATCCAATTTGGAGTCACTGATTTTTGACATTCAGACAGAATTTCAGCTGATAGAATTCTTGAAATTGGTAAATATCAGTAATCCAAGAAATCCGTACTCCATCTTTGTTGTTTCTTTTGTTATTTGTCTTAAGACTCTCAAGTAAATACATTCACCCAAACTATTCTGTGTTCTTGTACTTTGTTTTCAATTCATGTTCTTGAAATGTAAAAGGGAAAGCTCCTCTGAGAGTTGGAATGCAATTGTAAAGAACAATTATGATTAGCAATATGCATTTATGTGGTGCTTTTAGCACAATACTGTATCCAAAGGTGCTTCAGAAGAACATTCTCAAATAAAATTGAGCACCACGCTACACAAGGACAAATGGCAGACAACCAAGAGCTTAGTCAAAGCAGTAGATTTTCAGATGCAGCTTAGAATATGAGATTGTAAAGCAGAGGTTTAAACAGAATGTACAAAAATTTTGACGAACTTTATATCCAAGTTGCAAAACAACTATGTTGAACGCAAACTTAGTGTCCGTTGTAATGGATGTCATGAAAAATAATGGTAGTATGTAACGACCGAGTAAACAGCAATTTATTATACATCCAACCTTGCTCTAAATAACAGGACTTTTCTTAGATACCAATGGTCTACTTTCCTGCACATAGTTTGACTTTAAAAAAGGGAAAAACAGCCAAATTTGCTGTCTTCTTTATTAAGGCGTAAAAGCATAACTAGAGAAAAAATATGTTGAAAGTACTGTATTAAAATAAAGAAAAAGTCAATGCATTTTATTGTTTCAGATTAATATTGATCAATGTAGCATAGATAAGGCAAAATTATTCCTTGGAAATTTCATTCACAGATAACATACGAAATAGATGAGTTTATAACTGAAGTATGCTACTACCTTGGTCACGAACCCATGCAAAGAGGATTATTACTTAGCCACATATTTCTAAGTTGAAACTCCCACAAGATTAAGTTTCTTTGGGATTTAGCAGTGAATAGTGGCAAGTTGTGGATTTGAATTTAAAATCAAAATGATGTTTATTAAAGAATACTTTCACTCAAAAGACTTTTTTTTAAAAACTTTGGTCAAGAATTTAATACTGTTACTTCTGTTTCAAAGAAGGCAGATGAACAAGTCATCTGCTTTGAACCCAATCAAGGTAAATTTGGATGTTAGAAACTGAAATAGTTGCACTGAGAGAATGAATAAAACTGCACCAAGCAGTAACACTAGAGGATGGATTGGCAAATAAGCTGTGCATAACTTCAGAGAACAAGTTTAACAGAAACTGATTATGCAAACATAATGCTCATCATACCTGCTCATTTGAACTCAAAACAACCCCATGTCTTTGCTCTGAAGGGCACTGCATTTTACCTACAATGAAATTTTTAGTGGTCCTTTTAAGTAATTTGCCTAGTCAAGGTTTCCTTAAACTTCTTTGATCTTCAGTTATTGCATGGAAATGTCATTTTCCGTAACTCAGTACTGTTTTCCAATAAAAAAAATCTCATGATGGGCTGTTGCCATAGCTACAGGAAATAGGTCATACCAGAAATTCTTTTCATAGCTGGGAACTGCATTGCTTAAAGGAAGGAACCTATGGAAATCAGTCAAACTAAACAGACAGAAACCCGTAGCTGATACAGTTGTTCTGT
Source organism: Pristis pectinata (assembly GCF_009764475.1). NCBI lineage: Eukaryota > Metazoa > Chordata > Chondrichthyes > Rhinopristiformes > Pristidae > Pristis > Pristis pectinata. The sequence continues at coordinate 8,276,132 of NC_067422.1, forward strand.
TTTGAGTTGATCAATATACAAAGCCAAGTAAAAAAATTAGAGTGCTGGGGACATTGGCGTGAAAGTAGGCACACAGCATTCATTCCATGACTCATTATCAAGTATAGTTACTGTACAAAGATACAACCTCTGCTCTTACTGAACCAATTAGCACATGTACTGGAGTGATGCTGCCCTCCCTCACCAGCAATTGCACTACTGTGCATTTACAGGATGTTCTTTATGGAAATACTTTAACTGCAATATTTCAGGCCTTCATCTGTTTGTTCATCTTTTGATGTCTCGTATCTTAAACCAGTTTTGTTGCAATTGAGGTAGAAGGAAGCAGATATGCTAGCAGTCAATTCTCCCTCCTCCTCTACATTCTAATTCCATTGTCTCAGTAACAGTAGTGTGGGAGGAGAGAGAGAAGCAATTTACAAACTTGTGTGGTTGGCACAAGAACTTTTGCCAAATTGGAATATGATCTTTGAAGCTTGAACTACAATTAATTTAAGATTAGTTAGATACTTTTAGAAACATCTTAAACACAGTATCCATTCTATATGAAACAATAACTGGGAGTTGCAATGATGGTTGCTACTAAACCACAAATGAATTCTCAATGAGATACAGTATTTATAATTACATCATTGAACTATACAGTACAACAGAGTGCATTCAATATAACATGGTGGTGGTGGAGGAAAAGAAGAAGATGAGAGATAGGGTGCAATGATCCATGATCATGGTGACACACATCCAAGAAAACACCCAAACATTTCTCATCAGACACCCAAATATCACCAAACATTCACAGCCACTGCCAGACTGGATGCTGTCTTGCACTAATCAAGATACAAGATATTTATTTATTAGTTACATGTACATTGAAACACAGTGAAATGAGTCTTTTTGCGTTACTGAGAACGTGCTGGGGGCAGCCCGCAAAGGTTGCCACTCTTCCAACGTCAACGTAGCATGCCCACAACTTCCTAACCTGTATGCCTTTGGAATGCGAGAGGAAACCGGAGCACCCGGAGGAAACCCAGACAGACACGGGGAGAACATACAAACTCCCTACAGACAACGGCGGGAATTGAACCTGGGTCACTGGCACTGTAAAGCGTTACGCTAACCTCTACACTACTGTGCCGCAGTTCCTATTTCTTGGTTTCAACAATAATATCACATGTCTGGATTATGCTGGAAGTGACATTATCAGATTGGACAACCATGAAGCACTTTTAGGCTGGTGTATCATTAGCAGAAAAATAAAGGGCTACTTGTCTTTTTTTGGGTGATGACAGTTCAATTGTCAGCTCCCAAACAGCAGCTGTTAAGTTTGGAGTGTTCTCACAACAAATTGGTGGACAGCTTCAACTCCCAAGTGAAACAGTCAACTTTTGATTGAAGTAATTCTGGAAAGCTGACATACCAACCCACAATGCAGCTAAGCAATAGAAATACATTTAATGAAAATCAAGAAAAAAAAGCAAAACATTTACTGTAACAAAAAAGTGGCATCTATTTCAACAGAAAGGAAATACCACTTGTGTGGTAACTGAAAATAATGACCTCAGTTTGCACTGAATACTAAAATATAATTTCAATTGGGCATTCAACATTAGGAAAAAAAATAAACACAGAAAATCCATTCATTGCATCCTGGTAAATGCAACCACCTGATCACAAAATACTACTATAAATTATCCTACTTATTTTAAATGCTCAATTAGATGAGGCTTCATTAAGTGGTAGGATGATGTTGAATTGGTGCTGCAGTGTGCTGTAACCTACAGTGTAATGACATGGGTTCACATTCATGATTCCCACAACATCATCTCCCAATCTACATCAGCAGTAGCAGGGAGGGAAGTAACCTACACATCAGTGGGGAAATGTCATGTTAATAATAATCATCCTTGGAAGAAAGAACACAATACTTCAATGGGTGCAGTTCAGATGGCTACATTTGAAAAAAATCACTGGAGTCATACAGGATGATTTTTAAATTCAACATTGTTCTTTCTAAGAGGTTTATTGTGAAGATACAGATAAAAAAACAAAAGAACAATGTGGTCACACAGGGATGGATTCCAGTCAGCAAACAAAAAGCTGCAAGTAATAGGGTTTGGTCAGTAAATAAAACTAATAAAGAAGCTCCTTAGTCCAGAAGAATGCAGCGAGTCATACTCCACTTCATAGTACACACAAATAAAACCAAAGTACAGAGATAATTTAGACTTAGAAACAAAGGGTTAAAAGATGAAAGCTTGCTGATAACGGGAGGTTGCATACTCCTACAAGGACTATGAAAGTCATGAGAAGGGCATTGTCAGATAGCAGAAAGGGTTTCAGAGGCAGAAGATGGAATTAATCTGGGCAAATAGGCAAGTCTAATGAAGAACAATTATGAAATAAAGCACTTTGAATGCAAGCACCTGGAGAGAAATTGCACATTAAGTAGCATTTTTAAAATGGTCAGACAACCTTGTGTACAGAGACACAGGTCTTTAAATGCTATGGAGATTATATAATTTTTTTTTTTTACTTACAGTACTAAAAGAATCCTTGTTTTTATAATAATCAAAAGCAAAATGTTACTTTCAACCCAACTAAAATGTAAAATTGAAAGTGATCTGGAAAATGAATTTCAGTGACCGACTTAATTTGAAGAACATATTTCAGTCAATTCATGGGTTCATTCATTTTTTTTATCTGATTTATCACACAAGTTTTTCCAAAAATCATTTAGAACAATTGTAAAGGAAGGATAATAACAACATGCAATAAGAACTGATTTTGTTCAAATTGTCAAGATTTGACAGACTAAAACCTTCCATTATAAGGGAATCCTAAAAAATTATTCTGAAAGAATTGTGCTTGTAGTCATTTCTAATGTCCTTGGAACCAGCACACCTACGCTGAGCATTTAATAGATTTAAAATGTTATGACAGCCCTCTAAAATCTTTGATGATACACTGCTACCAACTGAACTGTGTATGACTCACATTGCAGTTGGTGGTTTTACAATACAAGGTGCAAGTGAGGTTGGGGGGGGGGGGGGAAGAAAGAGGGAAGGTGAAATTACCTTTCATATTAGTCATTTCAAAAAGTTACATTAGAAAAGTTTTAAAATACATTGATTAATTTAAGAGTATAATTCTGGAGAAGTGGATAGGACTGCAATCATGGGTAGTGATCAGTGGGAAACTGGGAACATGCCACTTGTTTTAGTGGCTACCTATATGGTCCTATTACTATCACTATTACCAATTTTATTTCACACTCAGGAGACACAAGAGAGACTGCAGATACTGAAAATCTGGAGCAACACACAAGATGCTGGAAGAACTCAGCAAGTCAGGCAGCACCTATGGAGGGAAATGGACAGTTGACATTTCGGGTCGAGACCCTTCATCAGAACTGGAAAGAGGGGAGATATCCCCCACCTGTTTACACTGGTTAAAAAAAAAGGGGTGGCGCAAGAGCTGGCGGGCGATAGGTAGATCCAGGTGAGGCAGAGGTGGGTGATAGGCAAGAGAGGAATAGGAAGAGTGGGAATGATGCAAGAAGTTGGGAGGTGATAGGTGTAAATGACAAAGGGCTAAAAAGGATGGAATCTGATAGAGGAAGACAGTGGACCATGGAAGAATGGGAAGGAGATGAGGAGGAGGGGAACCAGAGAGAGGAAGGAATGTGTGGGTGATGGGCAGATCAAGAGGACAGGGGAAGGTAAAGAGAAAGGGTGGTGGGATAAGGGGAAAAAAAGGGGGACAGAGGGGAGTGGTTACTGGAAGTTTTCCTCAACATTCAGTAAGCAAAAGGTGAATTGATGTTCATGCCATCAGGTTAGAGACTACCAAGGTCGAAATAGACACTCAATTCATTTAGCATCTTCTGTACATGTGTCAAACTCTTAAAATTTATTTTTCTACTTCCACAAAACAAAAGCCTCTTACATTTGCCTGAATACCTTCAAAAATTTGCGACATGTTTAATTTTTTCAGATTTAAATTTCACCTATTAAATCAACTTACCAATTTCCTCTTGTTTTGAGCGAAGTGGGTTATTTATAATAATTTTTCAAATCTGGATTAAAGCGCCTCCAGAGTGAACTCAGATGATTTTAGTCACTTTCTAGAAATCTTTAACTTAAATAAACTGGCACACCAATTGAAGGCACAATGTTTATTGGACTGAAAGAGTAGGGTGGCGTGTTGTACCTTGGATCATTTGCACATGCTTTTGACCACGGTGTAGTCAAAATTGATTCAGAAAGGGAAATGATTATTTATTTTCAGGTGTCCCTCAAAAATTAGCAATTGCGAAAAAATAAAATCATCTTTCTTAATTTCATGTACAAATGTACATCAGTGTCCATTCAAATACTAAACACAACCTTATTGTTTAGTATTTTAACTCTACATTCTGAGTAACAGAACGTAGAGTTAAAATGCCAATCTATCATACTAGTCAAACATTTTGTTTTCCCATCACTGTGAAACCCACAGGTGCTGATGTGGCTGTGGATCTGACAGCTGTGGGTACTACCTAGTGTTTCAGTTTATCCTCAACATTCAGTAAGCAAAAGGTGAATTGACTGCAACTGAATATGTTTCCTTAAGGCCACCAACCATCACCAAATGTGAGATTTGTCAGTCTCCGTCAATCATATTTTCTGGCATGTACTTTGCTTTATTAAATTTAGCTTTATGTGGCCTTATATTGGACAACAGTATTAAATTTAATACAAAAGTCAGTGGGTTTCCCTTGCAAATTTCTCTATGTATTATCGGTTTGGAGTTGCAGCTAGTTCAAAGATAGAATGAAGTCACCAGATGAAATGATGCACAAGGGCGGGCCAAGTTTAACCCTGTGTCTTTCTTAACTGTGTGGATACCACAGATTCCAAAGAGAAGCTAAGGAGTTAACTAGTACATTGGTCAGATTATGGAGTAAAATGAAAAGTATGATATTGGAAAAAAAAGTGAATGAAGTAACCAACTGTTTAAAAAAAACATTCAGATGAAACAAATTAATGTGGAAAAATACTTAAAAATTAATAGATCAGCTGTCAAAATTATAATCTATACATACAATTTAAATTTCCTGAGTGGCTTACAATTATTAACAGGTTTTTTTTGGGCTGTGGAAGGGTGAAGGATGGAAGAGGGTACTTGCATAAAAATAAGACATGTTGAGGCAAGCTATTGTTCTTGAGAGGAAGGAACCAGTGCCCTATGAATCCAAGAGCAGTGCAGAATCAGCACGTTGTTCCTGCGTGCGAAACACACAAGTGCAAATGCTTCAGCACTATAAATTTTAATAAGCCCATTTGTACGTAGCTGAAGTGGCCCTGCCAGTGGTGCGATAACACATCATAGAGCAATAGGATTTTCAGCAACACGTCATAGCAACAGCACCTTCTGCCAGAATGCCTAATATGGTTGTGTCTCCATGGTATCAGATACACAAAATAAATTTTAATCAGCAAGTGCAGGGACACACACATTACTACAGTTCAGTATTCTTCCAAATGCTTGTTTGCTCGCCTTTCTAATCCCAGTTTGTCCACTGGCCAACTTAAGTTAAAAAGATGTGTGCAACTCCTTTCATTGAATATGATACAAAATGGTCCAAGTACTGGAATTTTTAACCAACTGCATGCCTTTTTAAATTTGTCTTTCTGATTGCAAAAGCAGGATACAGGAGGAGCACAAAACAGCTTCTAAATACATGGATACTGCAGTACCACTTAAATAAAAATAAAAAAGCAAAACATGACTGGTTCTCTAGGTATAGTTTGCACAATAAATACCAGTGAAGAATAAGTAACCAGTTAACCAGTAAAAGTTCATCTGTGCTCATCTCTGGACTTAACTATTCCAAAGACCCTCCTCTCAACTTCTTCTAGCAATCCTGCCATCCTCTCCAAAACTTTTACCAAAACTTTCTAACATGTAACTCAACTTCTAAAAGTGGTATTCACCCATCATCCATGCTTGCTGACCTACTGTGGTTTCCTGTCAGACAATGCTTTTATTTTAAAAATCCTCATCCTGGCTAACAGATTCTCTTCATGGTAATGTACCTCGCTGTATATGGAAAAAGTCTTCCCATTCTACACCATCTGATGCCTCTGCAATTCGCCAATTCTGCCTCCTATGCGCCGAGACTTAACCATTCCACCACGAAAGCTGTGCTTTAGGTGTGCCTTTATCTCTGGAACACCCTCCCTCAACCTCTCCAGTTGTCCCCCATAAGAGCTACAAGACTGACCATACATTTGGTTAATTGCCCTTGTAGCTCAATGACAAATCACTTTTGATTATGCATGCTGTTGTTTACTGCATCTTCCTGAAGGCTAAAATGGTTTAAATTTGTGAACTCCAAATTTTAAAATGGGATTCGCACACTAGTTCAAGGATTCCACTGAAAGGTTAATTCTAAACAAAAAGCAATTACTCTTATTATACTGCAAGTCTTTATTTCAGCCAAGTATAGAAAAAAAGAAAAGCATCTTGCTACTCCTACTAAGTCACCTTTGGTGCTATGTAATGAAACTGTATATTTAAGAAGCATACAACAGCTTGGCATGACAACAGAATGTTTAAGCCTTGAGGAAGTATGTAGCCAAGGCATTCAATAAAATGTGATTTATTGATCACTATGATTTGGATTGTCTAAAGCAGACAATATGAATCAACAGCAACTGCAATTAAACATGTTAGGATTTTAAAAATGCACGTTTTTCCATTAATATATTGTGATCTACAAGAAACTTTCATTGACACTCAGCAAGAAATTATGTAAAGGAGAGGTTCTTGTGTCATCTGTTTTAATACAAGGCCAGGCAAGGAACAAGCTTTGTGTCCCTCCAGTGATTCATGAGGTAAATTAATCAGTGCTTTATTGCTAGCTACACAGGCCAGGGAGATGCCAGCTTCAAAACCCAAGCATCATTAGCAACAGTACAGAAGGCTTCAAATTGCCTATGCCAAGAAAAAGAAAATATATTAAGCTAAGGTTTCTGGTTGACTGCTATACAGAGGTCTTTCCAGGATCATGTTATTGACTCGAGAAGGTCTAGATGAAAGAAATGCTATTATCTATCACTTTAGAAAATATAGTCAAGGTGCAAATAACGGTTTAATATCACAGGTGGATTGAGAGCTGCTCCCCTGAATTTTAAATCCCACTTGAGCTTTGGGTGTCGAGGTTTTCCAGCTCCTGGGACCAATGTGTGAGAGGAAATTCATAGAGTCACACAACATGGAAACAGGCCATTCAGTCCATTGTGTCCATACTAACCATTGGGGTCCCATCTTTATTAATTCCCATCTTCCAGCACTTTGTCCCAAAGCCTTCTATGCTGAGGCGATTGAAGTACTCCTAGACGCTTCTTAAATGCAATCAGAGACACTGCTTCCACCACTCTCTCAGGCAGTGTATTCCAGGTAGTCTCCACTCCTCGGGTGAAAATGGTCCCCCTCAGATCCCCTCTAAACCTCTTGCCCCTTAGCCTAAATCTATGACCTCTTGTTTTATCTACCTCTGATACAGGGAATAGTTTCCTGCAGTCTACCATAATTATACACCAATCATATCCCTTCTCAAGCTCCTCCACTCCAGGGGAAGCAGACCCAACCTCTGGAATGATTTTCAACATTCATTTTTTGATTTCAGCAACTTTAACAACTTAAGCTATATCAAAAAGTTACTGATTTCAACTGTTTTGGGAAAAAAAGTGAACTGAGCAAATGTATGCAGAGGGCATGGAGGAAGATCCACCTTGGTCCGAGCACATACCTGCATCTCCTTGTCTCCATACTTTTGAGGATTTCTGCTCCCCTGACTCTTTCTTCTAAGTTTCTTCAGCTCTGCCTGGCATTTTTCCAGAGATTCCAATTTGGCTTTATGTTCGGCCTGGTACTTCTTCAATGTGGCCTAAGGGAAAAACATAAATAAAATTATATTAACAAAACTGGCCACCATGGCAGTATTACCTCAGCAACAAGAAGTAGGCCTGAAATTGTTGGCTTTAATAAAGTAGTAGGAACATGGAGTAAAAAGCAAAATGGGTTAAAAAAAATAAACAAAGTAAAGTAATTGTATGTTTGGTATCAAACTGGTTTCAGATTAATTCACACCCTAATGGTACCGGATACATTGATCTTCAAGCTACATATTAAGAGGTTAATCAGTTCACACCCACTAGTAAAAGAAAGGTTCTGGCTTTCCAAAACCACCAAAATACAATAAGGCTTGATTAGGGGAAAGAGCTAGAGGAATCTTAACCATTTTATGTGAGAGGTTTGTATACTATATATAAAGATAGAAGACTTGAAGGAAGAATGTTAAAGGACTTCTGTGGACCATCTTGGGAATTATGCTTGGGTGCAAGTACAACCCATTGTTGATAGAAGATGCATTCTCAGCAGTTGTCAATGTCTCCAGAAAAAGATTACTGGGACTTCCTCAGTACATGTGCTATGTAATCTACATTTAAGTTTCTGAGTGGCACATTGGCATCGTAAGGCTGCCTTGGGCTGGAGCAAGCAAGCCTGTTTAAAAATCTTTATACATTTATTGAAATTGAAACGTCACTGTAATATGAGAGTCTAACAGAGTCCATCATAACACCCAATTGCTTGCATTCATCCACAGATTAGTGTTGAATCTAGAATTTCAAGAGCAGGTTTATTTAACTTTCAGAAACTCAAATAGTTCAACAAAAGTTCCTGTGGCAAATGGAAGTAATTCACACCAACAAAAAAAAAATCAAACTTAAGGAATTTACCAAGTGAAGAAGATGGATGTCAGAACTGACTTGTGAGTGAGCAACTTCGTATAGGAACCAAATTAACTCAAACGTTTAAGAACATAAGAATGCAAGAACAAGTAGGAATAGACTGTTCAGACCCTTACACCTGTTCTGCTAAGATTATGGTTGATTGGCTTTTACCTTTGCCTCTTTTTCCTGTACTAACCCCATATCTCTTGATTCCACTAATATAAAAAAAACTATCCATCTCCCTTGAATATATTCAGTGACTGAACCTCCTTAGACCCCAAGTAGAGAATTCCAAGATTCACTACACTCCAGGTGAAGAAATCTCTTCTGTCCTGAATGATTAACTATTTGAATTAAGAATGCAAATCAAACGTTAGCTTAGCAGCTGAATAATATAAGGAACCCTGCAATGACTGAACTGGACAAAATAATAGTGTCCCATCCATCATTGCAGAAAGACATTGCCCAATCCAGAATGCAGCAGCTAACTGTATTTCTGGAGGATCTACACCAAAATATTCAGCAGAAAATATTCCAGGAACCAAGTCAGCTTGATAAATCTCAGTTCTTTTAAACCACCACTTTCCTTATAAATTACCTGTGGATGGCAGTAATTTCAGAGCTGTAACTCAATCCTCATGGTCTTAAAACTTGCATTCTAAACCCCTACTAGGTTACAATCCTGTAATCAGTTTATACAATATGTTTATAATGTATTTGAAAACATGCCAATTTCGCTATAATATTGCATGATTAAAAAGTGTATGGGTAGATTAATAAATGGTTATTAATACAATGGTGTGACAGCAGAGAACCGAGCCTGAAACTTACACTTAAGTACTTGGCATCCAACTCAACCTTCTGCTCCAGTTGCATCAGCAGCTCATTGTGAAACACTTTCAACTGTAACAGCAAGAAAATGTCAACTGTACAACTTAAAACATCCAATTTCAATAATGTCAAGGAAACAAGAATCCCCCTGAACACCCACACATATACACCCACACTGCAGAAACAGCGCTTGTACCTTGGATCCTCAAGATTAGTCATGTGCAAGTGACGTTACCCTCCTCCAGATTCAGCTCCTTAAAAGCTATAATTTTACCACACACACATGCTGTCGTTCAACACCAATTAACATGGATTTTTACTCTGTTAGCAGAGAGGCATACTACAGTTCTATTTCACCCCTTTTCTTCAAATCAAGATTGTATCTTATATAAGGACTTAATATCTCTATGAACAATAGATGACAATTTTGATTTGTACTAATAAAATAAAGCTATATAGTAGACATGATTTTAAATTTCTGACTGGAGTATCAAACATCCTTCTCTTAACAAGCAAGCAATATCTGAACACAGGAGAATATTTAATCTGGAAAAGGGATTTTTTTAAAATTATTTCAGCTAAAAAAACAAATTAAAATGATCATGATTACATATATCACATGAAAATCAATGATAGTAACATGGTGGTTAAGTCACTAGCCAACATCCAGGGGCTTGGACAAATGAGGCAAGAGTTTGAATCCCACCATGGCAACTGTAAAATGTAATTTCAAACTGAAGGTACATCAGTATTGTAACCATGAAGCTACCAGATTGTTGTAAAATTCCATCTAGTTCAGGGAAGTGATGGGAATTTTCTTTCCTTACTCAGTCAGGCCCATATTTGACTCAAGACCCATTTTTAGGATGATTCCAGATCCCGAAAGTAGCTGACTCTTAAATGCTCTCTGAAATGACCTAGGAAACCACTGAGTCCAAGAGACAAGTATGAATAGAGCAAAAAAAAAAGCCAACCATGCTAGTGACTCAGCTGTTCGAGCTACTGGCTCAGAGGTCCAATGACTCAGGTTCAATCCTGGCCCCCTGTGCCATCTGTGTGGAGATTGTAAGCTTGTATTGTTCCATGTTTTATCCTGTGCCCTCATGGGTTCCCACTGGCTGCTCTGGTTTCCTCCCACACCCCAAAAGGTTGGTAGGTTAATTGGCCACTATAAATTACCCATAGTATGAAAGCAAGTAGTTGATGCAAACATGGGGAGAATAAAATGGGATTTGTGTAAATGGGTGCTTGATGATTGGTGCGGACTTGGTCGGTAGAAGGGCCGGTTTAGGACTTCATGGCTTTATGAAATAAGAAAACAACTTGCCAGAAACCTTTGCACATCAGGTACAAGTACCAGTGAATTCAACCGTGCCCTATATTTAACAAGCACTCACACTACTACTCACCATTTCTTCAAGCTGTATCTGAATTTGCCTGTGGACCTCTGCCATCTGGAACAAAACATCCCCTGCAAAATAAGAAATTTAAGTTAAGATAACTTTTCCCTACCATTTTGGAACAGACAAATTGAGCATTTGCACAATGAGTATCACAATTAAGGTAGTTATCGTACAAAAGTTATGTCAAACTGCTTGGTAAAATTCGAATAACATTTAAACAACATTCTCAGATCCATTTTTTTATCCAAATTATTTCCCCACCTATCTGCCCCTTCAAAGTTAAAACAACAGTTATCTTAGGTCAAAAGTTACAAGTATCATCAATAGCATGCTAATTTGGGCTCACTAAAGCAGCCAGGAATTTTAGATCAGGAAATCCAAATGTGAAGCATGCTCAAAATTAATTCTGAACCTTTTCAGTCCTTTACTTTTCAAAAGCTGTTTTATTATTCAGAACACTTCTCTAATCTGAAGCTTTGATCTCACTCCAATCAAGATATGACAAAACATCTCTTAGAGGGTAGGGGAAGAGAAATAAAAGAAAAATCACTTACAACCACCACATGAAATCCTGGTTCAGTACATCACTGAAAATGCAAACCAGAGGCCTGTCTTGTTTAGTCATTTACAGGATGTGGCAAGGACAGTATATTTTTACCCATCCTCAATTACCCTTGCAAAGGACGTGCTCATTCAATTTCTTGAACACTCAGTGTAATAGAAGTAGTCACATGGTTTCATTAGAATAGGAGTTCCAAGATTTTGACTCAGCAACACTGAAGGAAAAGAAATCATTTCCATTTAGGACTTGAAGATAGCCATCTTCCCATGCAACAGCTGCTCACATCCTGTAAGAGGCTCTATCAAAGAAGCCATGAAGAGTAGCTGCAATGCACCCTGTCTGAAGTGAGGCCCAAGTAACCCAACAGTTCTTGCTGCATGAAACATTTCATTAGGTGAGGAGCTATGAGCTAGTACTCATCCACATACAAAATTCCACTCTGACATGAAGGGAAAGTCACCGATGAAGCAGCTAAGCAAGGCTGGATCTGACTGTACAACCACAATCTTCCTTTGTGCTGAATGAGATTCCATCCTGTTGACAGCATTAGCTGCTCCCCCCTCCCCTCCCCTCCCCCCCCCCCCCCAGTTCCCATCAACTTCAATTGGATTAAGACTATAGTGAGATCAGGACAAGAGTTAACCCAAAAAGATGAACAGGCCATGTGCAAGTTCAGAGATATGGGGAACAGGCAGGACACAGAAGCTGAACATCGTGTTGCAACATGTATTCTGAATAGATGCCTGGAGTCCCTCTAAAGCTGATGTCAATGTTAACCACTGGACAGTGCAATCAGTTTCCACACAAAGGAGACAAGAGACTGCAGATGCCGGAATCTGGAGCAACAATCTGCTGGAGGATCTGATGCAGGGTTTCGACCAGAAATGTCAACAATTTCTTTCTTCTCACAGAGGCTGCTCGACCAGCTGAGTTCCTCCAGTAGATCGTCGCTCCACACAAAAGGAGATACTTGTCTGACGCACACCAGTCAGACTGGGAAAGGAATGGAGCATCTAATGAAATTCCAATCTGAGGGCTTTCTGGAACACACCCAGATCTCCCCACTAACACTGTACACAAGAAAATAGAATCAGTCCAACATGGAAAACACTTGCTAGAATCAAGGATTCTCTAATATTCAATAGCACTGTAATCCACCTACAATTTAAATATCCTGACAAAAACAATTTTGGCTTCATACAATTCCCTTGAAATCTCAGGTGATCCCACTGGAGAGATTTCCTAAAGGCCATGGCTCTTTACAAAGATTTAATGATTACAAGAACCTTAAGGAATTTTCCTGTAAATACAACCTTTAAACTAACTTATATGTCACAAATTGTATATTTTGTTTTTAAATTCAGAGAACAGAAAGTATCCGCATTACGGACAACACCACATTCATCATGGCATCGCTCTGAGAACAGAATTTCAATAGATCTATGGACACGAAAATGTATTAATCCAGAGTCCAAAAAGCCCAAATAAAGATCAATGGCTCTTTAAATATGGAAGGAGTGCAGTGCAGCAGCTTGTTTTGCCTTCCTCTTTCAGGACTTCTGCTTCATTGGGCTGTATGGTAAAATGGTTTGAAAACAAATTCACACAAGTTCAGCCTTGCAGTCGCCACACAAACAGGTTGCACAGACTTGAGAATTGGAGAGACTACAGTCACACTCCTGGCTAGCCTCCCATTTTCCACCGTCTTCAAACATGAGCTCATCCAAACCTCTGCTGTTCATATAATAACTTGCACCAAATCCTATTCCCCATCATGTTTATGGTCCCTGATTTACATTAGCTCCTGGCCCAACAACACATTAATATTAAAATTATCATCCTCATTTTCAAAATCTTACATGGCCCCAGCTCTGGAACCCACTCTAGCTCTAAAACACTTGGAGATCTGTGCTCTTCCCATTGTGCTTTCATGAATCTCCAGTTTCAACACAACCCAATTTTAGCTGCAGTGCCTGGAACTGCTTAACTTTCAACTCCTGCAGCTCTCTCATCCTTTAAAACAATGTCTAAGGAGGTGCCCGAAATCTTGGTTAAAGAGATCTGATTTTGGGCACCTCCCTTCCAGCATCAAATTTTGCATGCCTTGGTTATTTATAATAATACAAGAGATCCTACGTAAATAGAGGTTGTACTTTGAGAGAATGGAGTAGACTGGTAAAAATAACATGGGGCTCATCTCATTGTTTAAAATAAAGCATATATGATGTAAAAAATTAGTATTGCATTGACAAGCCACTGTAGCTGAATTGGTTTACAAAACTGAGCATCATTTCTGCACTCATACCAAACAATCTAGAATAGCAGCTAATTCTGGTTAGACCAGTCTTGGGTGGTTGAAATGATCACATCAGGCATAACACAAAAACACCTGAAAAATGTATTAATATCTTTCCTGTAGAGCTTCTGAAATTTACCCATAGCTGGAAATGTAATCTTGTTAATTTAAATCTGTTAACAAGTTTACATTAATATTGAATAATCAATTTTTTTTTTGCAAAAAAACAAGATTATATTTCAAGATGACAGTGTAGGATTTACCCCTGTTAAATCCCATTTTTCTTGATTTGAGATTTTGATCAATGCAGATCCAGGTGACTAACAGGTTGTCTGCTGAAACTATTTTTGATCAATAGATTTTTATCTTGGCTATTCTATGCCTAAAAACACTGTACTAAAATAGATTATAGAGGATTACGTTGTATAGATCCCTTCAAAAGACAGTAATGATACCCAATGATTTCCTTTGCTCTCCCCATCCCCCAACATTCCCCCATTATTCCATATGTAATGGCAGCACTCACAGCCATCTGGTGGTTGTGTCAGCAGGATTTACAAAAAAGTATCACAATTAAACTGAATTCTCAACATGGAACACCTTTGTTGTTGGTTAATGAAGCAGGTATAAATAGAAAATCTGTTTAATATCATTGCCAAGATTCACCTTAGTTTCTAAGTAAAGTTAGCCACTCCCAAAATATACTTGCAAAAAACAAAGTTGTTATTCATTTGGTTTCCTCAAACATTATACATCTATTTAGCACTGGCTGCTCATGGCAAAAACGTAATTTCAGGGAACATGCTAAAATAAACTGGTTACAAGGATTCATCACAGCAGATTTTCAAACTACAGAAATTACACCAGGCTACATAGACCTACAGTCCAATTCTTGGCTGCCAAATTGCACTTAGAGGCCTGAGCCACTGCTGTTTCTAAGCAGTGGCATCAACACTTAAAAGGGAAAGGACAAAGGATTGTGGAGGAGTTGGCAATGGGAGCGGAGAGAATTTACATTTCCCCTAGGGTCAACTACAGTTAGAATTAGGATTCGATTGGCTCCTTAGGATGGAAATTAGAGTTTGATTAATGGGCTGAAATGTTTTTTGAACTTGCATAGATAGATGGACACGACACATTTTATCTTGAGTTACCTAGTAATGATAAAGATGCCTTTTGTTCATCTTGGCTCTTCCCTTATCATCCACTGTGCAGTCACTGAGAAGACAGCTGGATAATTTGCTGATATTGCTGCAGGATTTTGTTTAATATGCTCTCTATAGGCCTGTGTTATGTATTGCTCTAAAGATAGCCAGCTGGCCAACTTCCATACCAACACTAGAAAATAAACTTGGAGATTCAGTCCAAAGTCTCATGAGTTGAATTAGAACACATTTCTCAAACTTGGACTGAAAAAAGCTAGAAACTCAAATCTGGATTTTATTTCATTCAATACAAATTACATTACATTGAATTGGGAATAACAGTCTTTGTAAAATAAAAGATAAATTTTGATCTTAAGTGGGTGATTAAGCATACTGCAGCTGCAAAGCAAGCTGAACCCAAAAGGCATGTGCGTTTTTTCCATTAACTCCTTTGTGAATGCAAATCAGTGCCATTTGGAAATTTTAACAATGAAAATTAAATTGTCCTATTTTGTCATTCAAAAATATAAAGCTAGACCCCAAGACTATTTAAAAAAAGGAATTCTAAATGAATTCCATTGAATTTATTGTTTGTATTTTCTTATTTGAAACTCCAAGAGCAGCATCACATATTATTACCAATGAGCACTAATATCACAGAGAATGACAGGTATAAAAGTCATCTCACAGAAACACACAAAATACTTAGGGGTTTGACAGAGTAAATGCATGGATGTTTTCCCTGGAGGGGTTTGTAGAACCAAGTGGCAGTCTCTCAATCCTGAATAGCTGATCCCTTATTTTATCAGAAATTTCTTCAAACAATAATGAATCACTGGAATTCTCCACCCAAGAGGTGCATGGAGGCTTAGTCACTGAGTACATTCAAGACAGATAGTGACAGCTCTATGGGTCTAAAGAGAATCAAGGCATATGGAGTTAGTACAGGAAAGTATGCTTACCCATGATCTTACTGAATGGTGAAACAGATACACAGGACCAAATGGCCTACCCCTACTTATATTTAAGTTCTTCTGAGTGAAATGATTAACGCAAGGGATACCTTCCAATAAACATGCAAAATACATTCTGTGGTGAAGCAAGAGATTGCAGGAATTCAGACTCTGAACCCAATTGACGGAATCAGAGCTGTGTTTAGGCTTCACAAAACATGCTTTGAATAAAGTACAAAGACCACAGCTTGAAGAACTGGAGACAGCATCATAGATTGTAGCTGTAAATATTTACAAAGCTTGAAAAGAAATTTGCCTTTTGCCCATCCACTTCAATATCCAAACATGTATTTACTTTAATGCTTGGCGAAATGTTGCAAGCCACTGGCTTACAACATCAGTTTAATTGAACTTCAGTGTTACGCTGCTAATGGGGAAGATGAATTATTCCATTTCTACACCAGCCTATACTTGGTCATATAAACTGCTTTCAACAACTTCTAAGGCCACATCTGAAGTTCCTGAAGACAGAAATAAAAAGTTGATTTCAAAAACAAGCAAGCCACAAAATCACCTTTGTAAGAGTTAAAATTGCCCTTCTGGCTGTTGAAGACAATTAACCAAGTTTCTCCTTCAGGAAAGCTTTTCCTTTTGAAACAGAAAGGCTTTATCTTTTGGAACTATGGAGACACCTTTAGTTTCACACTAGTAAACAAAGTATGGAAAGAGCTGTTTGACTTTGTCAGTCATGTGCTCTAATTAGTTTTCAACAGATATTAATACGAGGGTAAAAGAAAACAGAATTCACACATTTGGAAATGTTGTATCTGACCAATTCTCCCATAACAGCTGTAGAGAAGAGCAAAAAAGTGCCAGCTTTTTGCACTTGATCCAACACAATGTCCTCGTTGTAATCCTGGAGCAATGTGCCGTGAACCTGGAAAAGCACCAAGTTTCTTTGCTGAGGGCGACACAAATTATGCATCTAATTTCCATTAGAATTAAGTGATAATCAATTCTTTGAGCTACATGTTCATCAGTGGTTGAAACTAAATTCAAATCAGTTAGGAACATTCTAACATCAGTAAGCAACATTCTAATTTGGAAAAATCATTAGAAAAACTGCAGGTGCTGGAAATCTGAAATAAGATGCTGGAAACACTCAGCAGGTCAGGCAGCATCTGCAGAAGGAGAAACAGTTAACATTTCAGGTCCTGGACAAAGGAATCTAACCCTTTCTGCAGATGCTGTCTGACCTGCTGAATGTTTCCAGCATTTTCTGCTTTTAATTTCTAACTTGGGACGTTGCACATTACACTCAGCGGTATTGTGTCATTGTTTACAGTGTAAAGTAAGGCAAGCTTAATAATCTCCATCTCTGACATCTCATTTCATAGCTTCAGCAGAATATTTTTGCAATACAGTGTGCTACTACTCCAACACCACATGACTTGAATCAATGCCGATTCTTTGAAGAATGTATTCAGCAGCAATAATTATATTATTCAGTTTGTTCTCAAACCCGCAACCTCAATTTGACTTTCTAAAAGGATGTTAAAAAAGAAATGAAAACATTAAAATAATGAAGAATTCTAGCAGCTTGCAGTAACAATGCAAACAAGGTTCCCCTAAATACAATACTGCTGTCATTTTCTTGCCCATTTTGATGAATGATGTTAGAAATTCTTCACTAAGCTTGTTTTGACAGTTCTTGCAGAGGTTTCAGCTAGCTGGAATCCCCAAATGAAAATCAGCATAATATTCTGCTGATATCACGTTACCTCTACCTGGCAAATTGCAAAGCTCCACGTTTCAGTCATGTCAATAATCAAATCATTATCATATAAAGGCAGATTATTGACAGTTATATTTCCTCAACCTAATGTGGTGTGTGGTCTACATTGATGCTTAAATGGTCAGATCACATTCCTCAAAAAGTGATCTGGGATATCCTTCCTTGGTTGGGAGTGTTCTAACACGCTCTGTTGAAATTGGAAAATATACATTATTAACACATAACGTCAGGAGAATCAACATTTAATTTTTCAAATAACAGCTCAAAAGTTCGGAAATGAGTGCAAACTGTATAGTCTTTCCATCACTTCAATGCACAATTCTTATGAAGTACTTGCAAGCCATGGAGTGTTAATTTACCAATGATCCCAGAGTTTCAAGAGTGATATTATAATGTTTCCACATATGTGGGCATCCAGATAGTGCTGGAAACACTTTGGATACGTGCTTTGTTTGGATATTTTACCTGCTCAAAGGAGTGATTTCAGTAGCAACACTAAAAACAAAATGACCGTCTCAACTTGAGGATTCAAGAGGCATGGAACAAGTAGAAGCAGCACAGTGACAAAAATTCTCTGCTCCTGATTTAGACTCTCACCCAACAAGAGCACAGATCAGAAACTCAAGAATAAACATTTCCTTCCAAATAGCTGATAGAAAAATCACAAGTAATCTAAAGGTCCAAGTTGATTCCAGGCATAATTTTGTTTTAATCTGCACTCCCACCAAGCGAACCTATGAAAAGGAAGCAGAGGTTCCAAAAAAATGTATTCAATAAACTAATAGCAAATGAAATCCAGAAGTTCAAAACTCAGCGTTTACAACATCTTAAGGCTATATGCATTACATCCACTAACAATGTTTTATGCTGCCCATGTTTGAATCCTGCATCTAATTAAGAATGTATGCTTGCATTTTGATAGTATCTGTCACAATCCAATGACTTTAGTTATGGGGAGAGGTTGGATAGGCGGGCTTGTTTTCCCAGGAGTGAAGGAGACTGTGGGGTTACCTGGATATAACAGAATTGCAGGGTAGATAGTCAAAGTCTTTTTCCCATAGCCAGGGTATCAAAACAAGGTGAGAAGGAGTTTAAATAGGATCTCAGGGGCAAGATTTTTTTTAAAGAAACAGACTGGTTGATAACTGGAACCTGCTGCCAAAGGAGGAGGAATCAGATACAATTACTACATTTAAAAGGCATTTTAGTCAGACACTTAAATAGACAAGGCATAGAAGGATACAGTCCTAATGTGGATAAATGGATTTAGTATAGATGGGCAAAAAGGTCGGCATGGATGTGGTGAGCCAAAGGGTGTGCTTCTGTGCTATGCGACTTTCACTCCACGACTCTATGACCTCCTAATGATCCCAAGTGCTTCACAGTCAATGAAGTATCTTTGAACTATAGGTACCAAGAAAATCCAACAGGAAGAATCTCCAAGTTGTAATGAGGTAACAGCCAAATCATCTGGTTTAGTGATGTTGGTCAAGCAATTAATATTGGCCAACTCTAAATGGGAATAAATACAAGAAATTATGTGACGAATCTTGTGGTTCTATCTTCACTGCTTCCACTGAATGAATGTTTTAGTGAATGGACTGAATGCAGCACTTCAGGTACAGCCTGATGAAACCTACGCACATCTGCAGTACGAGAGCCTCAGTCTGGAACTCCACTGATTTAGCAATGTAACGCAGCACCTTTGTTTGTTCTGCTGTTGCTGCTCTGTGGTGTCTGTAAAGAAATCAAACTGGCAACCCCTTTAAAATCTAAACTCGCATTACAGCCTATTCGAATAAAAGCTTATGCACTTTATTAAGATGAACCAAAAAGAAAACTGTATAGTACTAACAGATTCTAATCATAAGTCATTGACCCAAAATGGTAACTCTCGTTTCTCTTTCAGACCTTTTAAGTACTGTATTTTGCAACAATTTTAGTTTTCATTTCAATTTCTAATTTTTATTTTGTTTTTACTATATTATGGTTAGTCCATTTCTCATATGTTTTACCTACTATTTTGGCAATGGGGACAGAGCTAATTCACATTACCATTTACTTCAAACTGCAAAGCTAATTGGCAAATCCTTCAGGCTTTACTTAAAGGCAATCAGAATTAGTCATAGGCACAGACAGCTGCCAAAAGAAAAACCTCATCTCAACAGCTCACCAATACTATAAGAGCCAAGTTTTTAAAAAAAAATGCATGAAATGTATTTTCATTTGATATCTCGCCAGTTCAAAGATTGCAAAAAAAGATTTATATGGGCTTCCAATGATGCCAAAATCTGAACTTTTCAAAACAATATCAACATGTACACACCCATATTTGGGAACAATAGCAGAGTGAAGTTACTAGACTGGAATCTAGAGGACTGGATCACCAATCCAGAGACATTTTGAATCCTATAATGATAGCTGGGGAATTTAAATTCAAATGATTAAATAAATCTTGAACGATAAATTGGCATAGAGTACAAGAGTTGGGATATCATGTTACAACAGTACAAGATGTTGGCGAGACCGCACCAGGAGTATTGTGTGTAGCTTTGGACATCGTACTACAAGGAAGGATGCGGTTAAGCTAGAGAGGGTGCAGAAGAGATTCACAAGCTGGAGAGCTCAAATTACAAGGAGAGACCAGATAGGCTGGGGCTGTTTTCCCTGGAGCGAGGGAAGCCAAGGAGTAACTTTACTGAGGTTTATAAAACCATGAGGGGCATAGATAAGGTGAGCTAATGGTCTTTTTCCCAGGGTAAGGGAATCAAGAACTAGAGTGCATTGGTTTAAGGTGAGAGGGGAAAGATTTAAAGGGGACCTGAAGGGCAAAATTTGTCCTACAGAGGATGGTGGATATATGGAAGAGCTACAAGAGGAAGTGGTAGAGGAAGGTACAATTACAACATTTAAAAGACATTTGGACAGGTACACGGATAGGAAAGGTTTAGAGGGATATGGGCCAAACACAGGCAAATGGGACTAGCTCAGGAAGGCACAAGTTGGACTGAAGGGCCATTTCTGTGCTGTATAACTCTGACTCAAATAGTAAACTTTAAATGACTAGTACCTCACGCAGTCTTGATGTTCATTATAAAATGAAAACAGTTTTATTGTGATATTAGACACAGTACACATGCATACTTGAGGCCTATTTTACAGACAAGCTCACAATCCAGTTTAACTGTAATGCTGTGACCAGAACAATGCTATATTACAATCCTGAAATCACTTATCAAACAGCATAATGGAAATAACTTCGCCACATGTACTAAGGAGTTCAAGCCATCTTAAAGGGCAAAGCTTACAAAAATTGGTCAAAAACCTGAGGATTGTTGAAGAACTCTCAAAAACACGTTTTTCAACAGTGTATGCCACAACCAACTAGGGTTTGGCAATGGTAGCCAATGGTACCAATAACCTTGCCATCAGCAATAAGTTATTTTATTTCTCTTTTCTAAGTTACAATTTCTCTGCATCGACTCAGAGGTCAAAACCATTTGATAGACCAAGTGGAATGACCAGAGTACTGCTGCATAAAAATGTGGTTAATCTTATCAGCAGACTAGCTGCTGCTGCTAATAAAATGTAACAGGTGCTGCAAAAGCATCCTCTTTGAGACTCGTGCAAGCTCCACTTCAGACGTGCTTCACTAAATTATGGAAAAACAAAGATGGCATCAAATGGCAGGTGGTAAATTAGGCTGACAATTCCAAAAGCATTGCAATCTATTTAGATGGCAATAGGCTCAAAGTGTACTGTGATGAAGTACACATTTGTTTTTGTGTACATAGAAGAATACTTCCTCTAACTGAAAGTGTTTCACTTAAAACAAATGTTAGAATTCATCCAGTAAATGATAACCTTATTTTACATGTATGCAGGTTGTGTAACCGTTTGTTAAACATGTTAAGCTCTCCAGCTAGAACAATGGTAAAAGTATAATAACCACATTTCTCACTTCACTTTCCATCTGCTTCCTCCACCCTCAACCATTGTCTCAAGCAAAATTGCATAATTTTGCACTGTTGAAAAATTTGTTTAAAGTTCAATGTTTTTCCGTTTTTGAGGGATTTTTGTAAACTTTGTTCTTGATAGTTGAGTAAAACAGTTTCAGTTATAATCCATTCCATGGTAATTACAGATATTGATAACCAAACATAACAGATTTGGTTCTCAGCACATTAGCCAATAGTTTCACTAGTTGGTAATGTAAATCAACATTTCCTCACTTGAGCTGCCTGAAACACTATTTAGTCACATCAATAATATCATTTAATGGATGATTTTTCAATTCTCTGCCTGTTAATATATAGCTGTGAAGGAAAAAAAAAGGATTTATTTTTGTTAAACTGAGGTGAAAGGGGGATTCTACATATTAAGAACTTTCAAGTCACAAGGGATTATGGTGGCCTTTGCCACAAATTAAAAGTCTTAATTTTTTATTACCTTAGATTGCATCAGAAATTGGATTTAAAAGTCACAAGTCCTATCACTGTTCCCTTCCCCTTTCTGCTTTTACCTGGAATTATGAAGTGGCTTGGAGTACACTTTCTCTATAATTCTACACTGAATAAAGGTCAAGTTTTGCTTCAGAATTCTCCCACAAACTGGAATGGTAAAGCCAGCTGGCAAAATGCCTTTAAGATATGACCTTTTAATAATAAACAAGTAACTGTTTTTATGAAGAAAAGGGAAATCAGTGGAATTTGTATTTAATAGTGAAAGAAACTATTAATGGAAAATAGGTGGTGAAGAATTGGAGATAAACTAGAGAATAAAGAGGCAGTAATGTCAATCAAAAAGGCGCAGAAGTAAGAAAAGTGGAGTGCATAAAGGACAGCAGGAGCAATATGTAGTACAGAAGTCAAGGTAAACCACACGAATAAACCTGAGAGGTCAATTTACTTTTAATTCCTATGAGCTATGGTTTTCAGTGAACAGGATCTGTCAACGTTTATTGAAAATGCATGAGGAGTATAGAGGGAAGACATGCTGTGCAAGGTTGGAAACAAAAATAGCTTCTAGGCAAACATACTTTCTCAACAGGTTATTTGGTCAACTCTTGACAATTTATTACCTTACCTCCCCAAACCCTCCTCACATCATTCATAACATTTAGTCTAAACATCATCCTGGAACCCTATCCTTCTCCCAGCTATTCACCACAAAGCCCACTCTATAACCAGATGTCAGTAAATGTGTAAAAACATCTCAAAGTGACAAGGTCTGAGTACAGACACCCCTCACCACTCCATTTCCTTTTGGAAGCATCATGCATTGAGATCAGTTCATATCATGAAAGCATATATCCTCAGGGTTTTTTTTAAAATATCACCTGTACAACAGTCCTACAACATGTCTTTTCCTTACATGACCTCCTCTTTTTAAGCCCTTGCACGGCATTACAAGCCATTGTAAAGATATTGTCAAATTAGATCAGATTACACAGGATACAAGGAAACCAGCAGTCTTATATGTTCAAATCAGAATTTAAATATTCATATCTTTCTGTTCACTACATGCAACTCATCGAGACCTTAATCAAATGACTTGTACCCTGCACCCACTGCTGCAATGGAACTAATTTGTACTTTCAGGAAGTGGTCAAACATTTGTTTTTAATCTTTCACAAAAGCATTCTCAAGGTCAAGTTAATGAATGCATATAAAAAATGATCATCATTGACTCCCAATGCACCCTTCCACAATAAATATATACAGAGCTTATGTGAAATTAGCAGTTTACAATTCAATGCAGCAATTTATATTTTATGGCTACAAAACTAAGGTCTATGGCTACAGGGATAGAGTAGCATATTTAAATTAATGACTAGTAACCCAAAGGCATGGATTAATGACACAGATACAGAAGCTTATATCTCACTGCGGCAAGTGGGAAACTTAAAAGTCCTTTAATTCAATAATATAAGAGATATTATCAGTAATGGTAACCATGAAAATACCAAATTGTTGCAAAATCCCAGCAGGTTCACCATTGCCCTTTAGGGAAGTGAATCAGCTGCCTTTACCCAGTCTGGGCTACATGCAGTAATATGGCTGACTCTTAAATGAATCCTGAAATGATGAAGCAAGCTACAATTCAACAAAATACCAGAGAACACTTAATGAGGAAATGGGCTAGTTCTCCATGTTTATTAGATTGTAAGATGACCTAAAGTCTTCAATTTCCTCTTAAGCTTTCCCAAACCAAAGATAACAATAGGCAATGTTCTAACTGGTAAATACTTCAACCAGGTTAAGAATGGGAATTTATTTCACAGAGGATCCATAGGCCGATCTAAAACCAGTACCACACCTTGCATCAAAGGGAAACTATGCACAAGTGGCTATACCCCATCTCTCAACATTCTTCATTATCACTTTAGATATTTCTTTCAATTTGTTCAGTTTTTGGGATCAGGGAGTCATTGGCAAGGCCAAAGTGTATTGGCCATCTTTAAATGCCCTTGAGAACATGCTGGCTCACCACCACGTTGAACTGCTGCAGTCCTCCTGGTGAAGACACTCCCTCAGTCCCACTGGAGAGAGAATTCCAAGAAGTGGTGATACACGTCCACTGTTTTCCCCTTCAGTGCATCCTAGCCCCCTTGTGGTAGAGTTGTGCTTAGGGAGGAAGAGTCAAAATAGCCAAGGCACGTAATAGCCATGTATTTCTAAGATGGTGCACACTGTGGCTACTGATTCGCCAATAAAGGAGGGAATGGATATTTAGGGTAGTGATGAAGTACCAATCAAGCAGGCTGGTTTGTCCTGGATGGTATCACAATGGCTTTATGAGAGGTAAAACAAAACTGTAAGCTTCAAGAATGCTAAATGTCACAAAAAAAAAGCACAACCCTAAACAAATGTCAAAAGGATGTGTCATAAGGGGCTTTGTATTTCAGTTAATTGAATATTATTCATCTTCCCTCATCCACCAATTTTGATATAGCAAAAACTAGGTACCATCTGCTACATTATTACAGGACTTCACAAACCGTAAGACAAGAGGGATTAAGATGGTTTAATTATCCAAAAGTTCCAATTGTTTATCCAAATAAATGTTCAGATTTGGTTTTTTTTCCCCCCCCTCCAATGGAAGAGGACGAACTTCCTTTCATTTAACATTTTTCAGGCTAAGCACAGATTTTGTGCTGATCTGCTTCAACAGCTGATAAACCTGCATACTAAGCATTAATTCCATGTCACAAAATAAAAATGCTTTCTTGGACATCATAAAAACAAAGAGTTCGGCAGTGCCAAGGTAAAACACAAAGCACAACTCCAAAGAGTGAAAGAAATTCAGATTCCATCCCTTATTTCACTCAGGTTCTAATCTGAGCTGGAAGCAACTCTTCTACACAGGGAAATAAGTGGGAGGTGATGAGATTACAGGTGGGAGGTGGGGGGAGAAATAAGCCATCCATGCTAGATTAGTGTATTTGTAAAGGACTTAAAACAGTCATCTGCCTTTCTTTTCAAAATAGCTCCACAGTTCAGTAGACTCTGATGTACATCAGTATGCTCTTTGCCATACAAAGAATTAACTACACATGAAATAGTTAAATATGGCAAGGAGAGATTTATATGTTGCAGTTCAAAAAGGAGATCTACAAATCCCATTTTAATTTGTATAACTCAGTTTAAAAGGCAGGTATTCATTTAGATACTTACCTCATGGTCACTGGGATTTCTGGAACTCATTTGATCACATTAGAACTTCCCAAACAGCTGTTCCCTGAATTAGACTTGCAGATCTTTTCTTTCACTCTTTTTTACCTTTTCCCAGGACACTACTGGCGAGAGGGAACACTGGGTTCACAATAATTAAGCTGCCATTGCTCAACTTGATGAACAAATTTATTCTATTGTCCTTTTCCAAGCTTTGCAAATATAGTCAATAAATGAAATCAACTTTTACTTTCAGAAAATGTTCTTAAATCCTTTTTGCCCTGTGCCACCCTACTTTCCATGACACTCCTGCTTAAATTGTCCCTTCAACTTTCTCCATTTTTAATGAATAGTCAACCAGTAATGCAAACTATTTCTCTCTCCATGACCTGTGAAAAGTTATAGCATTTGCATCAGATAGTTACACGTTAGTCAAACACTTGACTTGTCCTGAAACTAGGAATGTACAACTTCAAACATTTGTTTCTGTAAAATACATGTACTTATTCTGTCAACCAATAATTACGATGCTGGAAACATAAACCCAAGTCCATAAATGGATCAGCTATTTGCTTCATTTACAAGGGCAAAGACACCTGCAGAAAACTTTGGATAATTCTATATCAGAAAAGCAAAGGAGGATAAATAATTTCCAGAGTGTATTTTGAAGCTTCTCTGTTGAACTTAGCGAAATCATTATTCACAAGTTTTCTCTGTTAATAATATTCAGATTTTTCTGACCACTAATTCAATTTAAAAAGTAACTGTTAATGGGGTATACTATTTTACATGCTGCTCTGTTAATACAACCCAAAATAAACTAAGACTGCTACCATCGTTTAGAGGTAGATCTTTCTGTATGCACGTCAAATGCTTCTCCTCCACCTCCCCCAGCTCCAAGCTCAGCATTGCATCACCACATTCAATTGGACTGCTACCTAAACTCTGGTCGCTAGCACTGAACAAGGTTAACAGAATGTTCATCTCTCAGGAGGTATGTACATAACTGCCCAGCAATTCCCACTACTGAACAACAATCTTGCAATAAGCAAATAATTTACTGGCACGGCAAGCTAATGTGTTTACTGGGGACTTCGTCACAGCAGCATGGCAGGGCAGCTAAATGCTCTGAGAGAAAAGCCTCAAAACGTGTCATGACCCACAAAACCAGTTGCTTTTGTTCACTGACCTTGGTCAGTTATTGTAACAAAAAGGAATCTGGATTCTAAAAACATCAAACAATGTGATTAATAATTAGATGCAGCAATCAAAAACATGTTATGCACTTTACATCCAGTTGAAAGAACACGTCATGTGTCTAACTATGCTCACGAGTTACTCTATACAAATATAGGAACAAAAACACCTAGAACTCATCAACATCATCCAAGAGTGTTCCTCCATGAGGCATATGGCTCCTGGTAGAACTATAATTTTTTTTTAAAACATCAAGCAGATCTGGCATTCCTTCCACGCCTGAGATAAGCAACTCTACTGTGAATGTGTTCCTGTCCTTGGTAGGAAAAAGTACCACCATAGCATGGTTCTTTACTTCTCTTCCCCTCCTCCATTCACAACACTGTCATAGGCACAGTGCCACCAAAATACAAACATAAATGGCAGCTTCTTAAAAAAAAATTTCATGCAATGTCAGCAAAGTTTTGCAGCCCTAAAATCAAACTAACATTTAACAAACTCAATATGTCTTGACATGGGTAGAAAATGTCCCAAGGGGTTTCACAAATGTGTAACAAAACCAGATGCCTTGTGAAAGTAAAGATTGGGAGTGGTGACCAAAAGTTCAGAGTTTCATTACAAAGACAAAGACAGTCTCTTATATGGAAAGGAAGATGATTTGGTAGTGAATTCTCAAACCATAGGGCTAGACAGCTGAAATCAGAGCTATCAGTTGTAGAGAATGCAGAATCCAGCAGAGGCTAGACTCAGAAGATCAGAGTTTCAGATTAGGGCTGAAGCAGGTACAGGAAATGAGGGGGAACAAGGCCAAAAATGCAATAAGTCCATGCATTTTTATTTGTTTATATTCAGCTAAAGGTGTTATCTATAGTGGAATCTATAGTTTACCCCACAACATAAATAGACTCTGTACCCTTATAATACGCAGATATACTAGAACATCTAAATGGCCAGATATGCTTAAAAAGCACCTCTTGGTAATCAGAAACACAGAATTAAATTCTAATATTCTCCTTGCAATTGACAATAGTTACATGTTATTTCTCACTCACAATGATCTGATAGACTGTGGAATCAGCTTGCAACAATATAAGATTACAGTTTAAGAACAAGTAATAAGGGTGTTAAGTTACAGTTACACAGCTAAATTGAACCATAGTCCTGTTACACTACTTTTAGGACACCATCTGAATATTTTGTATTGTGTTAATCCAAAGGCATGCATGTAAACTTACTCATATTTGACTTTCAGAGATGGATGTTTAGTGACCCATGGTTTTACAATGCAAGTAAATATTTGACGAGACTGTCTTTACCCACTTCAACAAAGTGAAATCTTGTCTATCCACTACAAATTAACTTAATTTGATCTCACTCCTAGTTAAAAAAATAAGATTAGGTAGGCTAGACAAAATGACCCCATGTTCACGCTTTCCTACCTACTAAGCATCTAACTGGGATGCTTACATGGGATGCTTACATGGGATCCCATAACATGGGATATGGCATTACCACAGGAGGTATTAAAGACAATATTTCCCTTTATTTCATATATGCTAAATTCAAATACCTTAAAATAAAAAGCAGCATAGCTGATGTACTTAATGTAATCCTGCAAAGATTTCATTCATTAAATATGAAAGGATTGTTGCCTCATATAAAGCTGCCACTTGGGAAAGTAGATACTTTAATTAAAACTGTAGCACATATCAATTTTTATTCCACTCAATCCATGTAGGAATTCTGCCCATTTTAACACACCCACATTTATGTGGCCTAAAGGACTTTTCAAATAATTGATTTATGCTATTTAATAGTCAAATGCTAATGCTCCTTTAATTTACAATGTTCATGTTATAGCTTGATCAAAGTCCCAAAAGCCACTTTATTTAGAACGAGCTGTTGGATTTTAAAGAAAGTCCAACTTCAAAGTGTAGCTTTTTTAATAACAATTATCAGCAGTCTGATTAATTAGAGGCAAAAATTGCTTTAATATTATCTCTAATTAAAATTAAACTTGAAAAAGTGTGTATACATGAAAGAGAACTAGCTTAGCACAGTCCAGAAATCAAACATCAACTTGTGACAGGTTGAAGCAAAAAAAAAATCTAATTTAAGTAAAACATTATGGTGTACTTTGATCTAAATCTTCAAAACCTTTTATTATTCAATGGTTTATATATTAACAGAAAAAGTAAAAAGTTATTAACTGAAAGAGATAGAGAATTAAGCACATAAGCACTAATTAAAGAACCTTGTAATTTTAACCTCTTAGCTTGTGTTCATTTATTTTAAATGCAATACAACTATCTCTATAGGTACTGATTTCACTCATCTGTCATCAACAGCAAAACACAGCTGGAATAAAGGAGGATGTCCATTTCTGGTTACCAGTTCTGTCCAAATGCTGGGGAACTCAACTGCAACACTTGCCTATCTGCACATTTAATCACGCAAAATCTGATGCTGTCATTGCCTTTCATTTGAACTCTTCAACATATTTGAGATACACTTTTCACACTGAAGCACAGATTTTCTGGCAGTCAGCTGGTAAGTTTCCTACAAGTATGACTAAGTATATAAACCCAAAAAAAACAGGCTTCCTGCCAAGGAATGAACAAATCTGAATAATAATGGAAATGCATTTTTTGCCAGAACAACCACTGGGACTGCATGCCATTTATAATTTTGACTTAAATAGTAAAGTTCTCTGACTGCTCTTACAGGAGTTGAACTATAATTATCCTTTTGTTAAGGAACTCTATTTTTTGAAGTTATGAGACTGAAGAGTAAAAGCAGTTTCACAAATTGTTCGGTCTACAGAGCACAGCTGTTGCCAGCATCTTAAAACTACTAGGGGAAGGCTGTTCTCACTCTGTGCCATTAAAAGCAATTCTCCCCACTGAATCCAAGCTGAAATCATGAACAAAATGGTATTTTCAGGCAGTAATAATACTGATTGCTTCAAGTAACTTGAAACCTGGCCAGC
The DNA here is from genome assembly GCF_009764475.1 of Pristis pectinata. NCBI lineage: Eukaryota > Metazoa > Chordata > Chondrichthyes > Rhinopristiformes > Pristidae > Pristis > Pristis pectinata. Next base: position 8,305,756 of record NC_067422.1, read on the forward strand.
ACAAAATAGAAACTTCACAGGTGTTCTTAACTATTTAATATAGTTAGAACCTTTAATCTGTCCCAGTATGTAGCGTGCACCACACACTTTATAATTCAAGTAAACACTACCAATTGTTAAGCTAAATCCTCAAGCAAATCTCTATCCAAATTACAAAATGCATGTCATTACCTTTAAAAGCACAAGTGTACATATTTTTTTATAAAAAGCAAATCCAGAAGTTATTTTGGTTAGAAAAGGGAAAATCATTGAATATAATGTATCAGGATTTTCAAAAAGCTTTCAGGGTGACACGAGGTTGGCAGATATAATTAGGGCACACTAACATTGGGGGTGATTTTATAACATGGATAAGACTTGTTAATGGACGGGTTGTAACACACGAGATACCAAAAGGGTCAATGCTTGGGCTTCAATTATTTACGAATTCAATGAAAGAGGACTGCAATGTTTCCTCATTTGTGAGGAATACAAACAATAAAGGGGAGACAAAGAAACTACTGTATAATAGACAACTGAATGGTAAGAACATGGCTGATGGAAGGTAATAAACAGAAATTGAGTATGTTAAAGACCAAGACTGATAATATCCAAAATCTAAGAAAATCATGAGATATGGAATAGTGCAGGAAGGTGCAATGAAAATAGATCAATCACAACCTTACTGAATGGCAAAGCAGACTTGAAGGGTCAAGTAGCCTATTTCTGTTTTTTTAAAAAAGGTGTTCACTTAGCTTCCAAAAGCTTCAGACTTAACTTGGAATTAATTACAATATTCTGGCTAGTTTAAAATTATGCATTTAGAAGATTTCATATCACTTTGCATAAAGTTTGTTAGCCTGATACAGTGTAACTGTAGTAGATTAAGAAATAAGCACAAAATTAAAATGTAAGCTTAGGGTTAAAAGGACCTATTACCACATTTTACTAAGCTGTTAAATTAGTGGCCAAAATGGCAATTCTATAGATAATGATAAAATGAGGGGGGAAATTTTTAAATGGGTGGTCACTTTGAGGGAAGAGAAGAGTTTCAACTTGACGTTAATAATCACATCTTTGTCAGTGCAAATATGAAGTACAATTAATATGTACTCCATTCAGGGCAAGCTAAATTAGCTGCAAAGGAAGTAATGGCTATTAAAGAAATTTAATTAAAGCATCAGATTCAAGCAGTTATGAGGATAAAAATGCTATGACTGGCTATTTTATTTGGAAGAATGCCAGGTGAAATGAGAATAGCTTCCAAAGTCTAAAACAGGTAAAATTTGGTGGTAAGAAAGATAACAGTTTCCCTTTTGATTACAACATTCTTACCAAGTTAGTAGCTTAAAGTTGTAGTTTTAATTGATGATGAAACAGAGTTTAATAATGTGTTTCTGAAACTAACTTTTCCCATTTACATGGTTACCTAATTAATGGTCATTTATCCTTAATTATGTAAAGATATGCATGTTGTAAGCTTAGAGTGAGGGGCATGTGCGACATTGGAGATTAAAATAATTACTTACATAAAAGAGTACGTAACTCAAACCAAAAAGATTTCCAACTACCATGGCCAGTTTGTGTTGTGTTTCGTTTCATATTTAATTTATTAAAGCTGTTTACATAATTCAAGGTAATCACCTTCATCACCTAATCCACTCCTGAGTTTTTTTTAAAAGCTGGTAGGGGATCTGTTTGCAACAATTTTGCTAAAATGTGGCCGTTATAATTAGAATCATGTACTCTTTGTGATAGTGTTCAGGAACAATGGATCTTTCACTGTTACATATAGAGATTCACCCTTGTTTGTCAACATCAAGATATAGGACTTCCGAGAAATACACAGCTTTCATTGATCCTGCCTTCAGAAAGTCAAAAATAAGGAATTTTTTTATGCAATGAATGATCACTTAACTTTCCTCAAGTATTTAAGAAGTGTTATAAGTATTGCAGCAATCAAAAAAGACACTTGCAATGAAGTGAATTTGGATTGGTCAATGTAAAATGCATGGTGAGAGAAGAAAGTTTATACAGAAATTAAACAAAAAAAAGGGATGATAATTTGAGGTGGTTGATTAGACAGTTTCAGATGAACAAAATCTTTTAACTGAGGGAGAGTTTACAGAAGTGCAATGGTTTTGGCAGACCTGCAGAAGAGCCCACATCGCTGAAAGAACTAATAACTTCAAAGAAATGTTTAAGAACACCAATTAGAGAAAAGCAAATAGTTCAATTTCTCACTTGCAGTTGATAAATCTCAAAAGCTTAAAAGCAAAAGTTTTATCTAGTGATGGGGCGGGGCGGGAGGAAAGTATCAAATGGAAGAGAATACTACAGCAACAGATGGAGACTCACTTTGCTTACATGAATTGAAAAGTTGAAGAACCTATTACTGAATAATAAATGTAATTTATCATATATTCCTTGAATAAATCAAACCTATTTTCAGATTTCACTATGAAATTGCTACAAATGGTTATCTATAAAAGAGCAAGGATCAATATAGTGATTAAATAAATTCCAGTCTGTATATTGTCTGCAAATTGATGCAGTAAATTAAAACCCTGCTAAATAAGCATTCCGTGACTGATAGTGTAAGAGATTCTATGTATTAGTGGAAGTCCTATGTGATTGACAAGTACAGAAACTATTTAGAAGTTTTTTTATTACATGGAAATACTGAAATAAGGGGAGAAAAAAGATGAAATATGAAGGTAAGCTATCCAATAATATAAAAGAGGATACCAGAAGTTTTTCCAGATATATAAAGAGTAAAAGAGAGGCAAGAGTGGACATCAGACCACTGGAAACTGATGCTGGAGTAGTAGTAATGGGGAACAAAGAAATGGCAGACAAACTGAATAAATATTTTGCATCAGTCTTCACTGTGGAAGACACCAGCAACATGCCAGAAATTCGAGAGACTCAGGGGGCAGAAGTGAGTGTAGTCACTATTACTAAGGAGAAGGTGCTTGGGAAGCTGAAAGGTCTGAAGGTGAACAAGTCAGCTGGTCCGGATGGACTACACCCCAGGGTTCTGAAAGAGGTAGCTGAAGAAATTGTGGAGGCATTAGTGATCTTTCAAGAGTCACTAGAGTCAGGAATGGTTCCAGAGGACTGGAAAATCACAAATGTCACTCCGCTCTAAGAAGGGAAGGCGGCAAAAGACAGGAAATTATAGGCCAGTTAGCCCGACTTCAGAGGTTGATAAGATGTTAGAGTCCATTATTAATGATGAGGTTTCGAGGTACTTGGAAGCACAGGATAAAACAGGCCAAAGTCAGCATGGTTTCCTTAAGGGGAGATCTTGCCTGACAAATCTATTGGAATTCTTTGAGGAAGTAACAGGCAGGATAGCGAGTGAGTCAGTGGATGTTGTTTACTTGGATTTTCAGAAGGCCTTTGAGAAGCTGCTGCACATGAGGCTGCTAAACAAGATAGGAGCCCATAGTATTACAGGAGAAGTACTAGCATGGATAGTAGATTGACTGACTTGTAGTGTTGAGGAAGCAGGGAGTCTGCAGAAGGACTTAGACAGGTTGAGAGAATGGTCAAAGAAATGGCAGATGGAATATAGCATAGGGAAGTGTAGGATCATGCACTTTAGTAGAAGGAATAAAGGTGTAGACTATTTTCTAAACAGGGAGAGAGAATTCAGAAATTGGAGATGCAAAGGGACTTGGGAATCCTAGTGCAGGATTTCCTAAAAGTCAACTTGCAGGTTGAGTCGGTAGTAAGGAAGGCAAATGCAATGTTAGCATTCATTTCAAGAGGACTAGAATATAAAGGCAAGGATATAATGCTGAGACTTTATAAGGCATAAGTCAGACTACATTTGTAGTATTAAGCAGTTTTGGGCCCCATATCTAAGGAAAGATGTGCTGGTGTTGGAGAGGGTCCAGAGGAGGTTTACAAGAACAATCCCGGGAATGAAAGAGTTAATGCCTGAGGAGCGTTTGATGGCTCTGGGCCTGCACTCACTAGAGTTTGGGGGGGGGGGGGGGGGGGGGGCAGTGGGGGCAGTATCTCATTGAAACCTACCGAATATTGAAAGGCCTGGATAGAGTGGACGTGGAAAGGATATTTCCTGTTGTCAGAGAGTCTAGGACCAGAGGGCACACTCAGAATGAAAGGACGTCCCTTTAGAACAGAAATAAGGAGGAATTTCTTCAGTCAGAGGGCGGTAAGTCTGTGGAATTCATTGCTACAGACTGCTGTGGAGGCCAAGTCATTGGGTATATTTAAAGTGGAGGTCAATAGGTTCTTGATTAGTAAGGGCGTCAAAGGTTACAGGGAGAAGGCAGGAGAATGGGGTCGGAGGGAAAAAACAAAATCAGCCATGATCAAATGGCAGAGTAGACTCGATGGGCCGAATGTCCCAATTCTGCTCTCATTTCTTATGGAAATGATCTCTATTAACTTTGTGCCCAATACAAATTTCCATAAAATTATTATATATTTGACACATTTCCCCAAGCAGATATTTTACTGTACTTCCAAAACCTCTCCTCTGAAGTATTTGTTCACATGAGAGCACTGATTTTACTGACAAAGTATTAGATACTTCTGGCCAACTTACTTCTTGATCAATACTTCGTAGCACATCAGGCATTCAGTTATCTCAAGAAATTGTCAAAATAGTAAAGGGTTCACAAAATAAATTAGGTAATATCCTCACTTACAGAATAGCCCGAGTTGCTGGGTACAATGAAGTTGTTATTTCATCCATTCACTGTAACTAATTCTGCATCTGGAATTAACACTGACCAAGTTCAATTTAACAATCACCACCTGGAGGTAAATTAGCACCACCTATAATATCAAGAGCAAATATTCTATTCAAAAACAATTGGAATAACAAGTGTTAGTACAGATGAGAATACATTCACATTTCCTCAGAGCATGCACTTCCTAGTTAGAGTATACCCCACACATTAAATATTCAGTCTTAATTTGTCCATTTTTTCCCCCAATACAATGACTAAAAAAAAGGCATTTGAAGTGCATCGACATAAAAGAGCCCTGGTGACACTTCAAGTGCTGTGTGACAAGAAAAGCAGATGTGCTCCAATGATATCAGCTGCAGGGGATCCCCATGGAATGGTTCTACTTCCTGGCACTGACTGCAAATGCAGCACGCCAACAAGGTTTTACTTTTTTAAAAAAAGAGATACAACGTGTGTTTCAGTAGAGTTTTGGAGAACAAATAAATAGCTTGTGCTTGATGTAAAACCTGACAGCAATGTTGAGACACAGTGTACAGAAGAGGTCAGAGGGTTTACTGGAGGCTCAAGGAAAGCTGATTTATGAAAGATTTTAAAAACTTCTTGAGACAAAGCGGGGGGCAGTTACATTTCTGAATAGAGGGCTTATTTGTATTTATCCTCTCAAACTGAAGTGCATACATCTAGAGTTACAGGAATGGGGAGGAGGAGCTGGGGGTTGGTTGGAAAGAACGAGGATGGAGTTTCAGATGTTTTCCACTATTGGTGTGAATGTTCACCATCTTAAAACTGGATTGTTGCAACGTCAATCTATTTAGCAATATTTTATTTTGACACCTATTAAATATACATTTGCACCTGCAAAGTCTACCAATCATTTTGACGAACTTAAATATGGATATAATCAATTTTAAAGTAATATATTAAACAGTGGTCAGTAACTACATGCCAAACTCATAAGGACTCAAGGTCGGAAGAGGCAAGTGAAATCTAATAAGCAAAATTGTAAATCTTGATTGAACCAGTTAGCAAGACAATGGTTGTTAATTAGTTTGATAAATTTCACAACACAAATAAATGGCCCATTTCACATCTATAACCAGACAGCTTCACATGGAAATGGAACTTTAACAGAAAATGTCTCTAGCAGCGTACGTCAAGCACCAGGTAACAATGCCTGACTTGGCGACAACCGCATCATGAAATCATACAACCTTCACCACCAAGCTTTATGGTCGGAAGTCAAATAAATTTGAAATAATTGTGAAAGATTTTGATGTAATGATTTTAAGTAAATAATGCAAGTCACACCTCGAAAGGTTAAAAATTAGTCAGTCCTAGTACTTATTTGAGCTTCCTGTGCAACAGCAAAATAAAACAAAAGCCTCTTGTCCTTGCCGAGGTTACAGTCACACAAAAACGTCACCAAGAATTAGCTTCTTCCATTGTGCTTCAAGTTTACTGCAAGGTTTCCTATCAGGAAACAGCTGCCTTTGGCATACATGTATTCTACAAGTGAAATGAAAAGCAGTCCTTTATTGACCATTAATCTAATCAAAGTATTTACTTTACTGGTCACTATACAAATACATATGACAGAGCTGTTGGCAGCAGCTATAACTTTCATTATGCAACATGTCCTACTAGAACAGACCCAAGAAAGACATCATACTGTAAAAATCTTTCAAAAGTTGAAAATCAAAACAAATCTTTTTACGTTTAAGAAAGCATTTTAGTTCCAAATGTTCTTGGCTTCTGCCAACTATTAATAATTATGATTAAAACAGCAATAATTTTGTATTGGTGCTTTAAATTAAATATCAATAATAGATTTGCTTTGATAGTGAACAGTTTAGTTAAATGTGCTTCTTTACTGCAGTTTCAGATGTTTGAACTAAAAGCAAAAAAATTGCAGAGGCTGCAAATCCGAAAATCCTGGAAGTACTCAGCAGGTCAGGCAGCATCCGTGGAGAGAGTTGATGTTTCACATCGATGAACTATCATCAAATGTAAGGCAGGTCATCAATCTGTCAAGCCAATTCTGTTTTGCTTTCCATGCATGCCACCTGATCTGCTGACCATTTCCAGCATTTTGTTCTTCCATTTCATCAGGTACCTCCCTAAAACAGTACTTCCTTCCACGGGTCCTGGTCCCAATACGATCACCGGTATTATTACCAACACCACTACGCCCTGTCAGAAGTAGAGAGAGAAGCTGATAAACTCATGCTAAAGGTGTTTTTGCTTTCCAGAGCCTAGATTTTTAAGGAAGTTGAATAGATTTCCTTTCTAATTAAAACTGTCTACTATTAACAGTTATTTCAAAAGTAAGCAATGACCTCATGAAACATTTGTGCTGTGGTCTTATAGCAGAATGTTCTGGGAGACATTCCATAAACTATTAGCCGTGTGTATGCACAAATGAGCAAGTGTTAACACCGCCCAATCTTAATGATACACAAAAACTAAAGCAATAATTGCAAAAATAAAAAGTCAGCTCTTATTAACTGTGCTAACTGTATAGTTAAACTTGGATACATCAGCTAACATCCGTAATTCACACAACTAAAATGAAGTCTACTCCACTGTCATTTCCCAGATGTAATACTTTTAACAACTTTCACTTTGTAATGCAAGTAATTAAAATGCATGAAGAACAGACATGGATACAAAAGCCGGTCTTGAATGTACTTGGGTTGATAAACAACGATTCTATCAGCCATTATGCAGTTGAGAACCAACGCAACTGACTACAAAGCACTAGCTGTATTGTTCTTAAACAACATGTCACACTAATGAACCGTTGCTAAAATATGCTCAGAACAGCATTCAGTAGTCTAGCTGCCTGTTGGACAATAACTAGCTGTTCTTTATTAAATCAGTACACTAGAATCCCCTTATCCACCATTAAAGTGGTGCCCTTAATAAGTGAAGGAAATTGGCAGGCAACATACAAATTTAGTCTTACACAATTATCCTTTATTATGCAATAATATGGGAATGGTGATGAAAATAAATAACAAATTTAACACCATCACCAAGAAACAGTGGTAAAATACAATGGCAAGGTCACTTTCACAAAGTGATCTCGTGCAAGATTATGATGGAATATAGATAATACAGGTTGTACTGTAACAGTAATCAAGCAGTGTTTTGGAAAACACAGCTGTATACACACCAATTAAAAAGGAATAAGAGAATTCTGTTTATAGGAGAAGCCTATTTAATTTGCTTTCTTTTAATCCAAAATGTGGAAAAAGAAAACTAGACTTTTACTCTGACTTGTGGGGCACCTACTGCTTAACCACTCAGATCAATTGCTTTAATCAGTGGAAGTTTCTGAAGGATAGTTTAAAGAATTTGAAATGAACAAGGTTTCTGGAAAGTTTTAATACTGAACTATTAATGAAATTTAATCTGCGCTGGGTGGTAAAGGGACACAAAATACAAATTATTATCTACTGGACAAGTTACCATTCAGTCAAATCAAAGAATTTTTTGTGGAATGTCTTAAATGAAATAATAACCAAATTAATAGTTCAAACAATTAGCAGACAAAAAAACATTTTCCTATATATTATTTGTAAAATATTAAATAAAGTCAGTCAAATAAAAGGCCAAATTAAATAAAAGTAAACACCAACCACAGCAAACCCAGTCTCGGCTACCTAGAAGTCAAGGTGAGCAGTTGCATGGAACTCCACCATTTACAAGCCCTCATTCAAGTCACCCAACATTCTAACTTGAAAATGTTTTGCCAGTACTCCATTGTCACTGGTCCAACTACTGGCCCCCTACCCAACAGCTCAACCTTCAAGATTTCAGGAGCAGTAAACCATTGCCTTCTCAAGAGCAACTAGGGATAGCTAACAAATGGCAGCTTTGTCAGTAATATGCATATCCAGTATCTGTTCTTGTTATGATTCATTTACTCAAAAATTTTTTAATAACTGCTTGTGAAATGAATATGAAATTTAATGAACCTACTATAGCAAAAACATTTAGGTAAAATATTCCTGCTCTGACGTGTAGAGATGGGGAAAGAGAAAGCTGTCCTTGATAATAACATCCAGTCACTCCATGATAGGAGGTACAGGATGGTGAAGACAAAAAAGAAAATCAAAGCAGCAACAGGTTGAAGTGACTTCGTGACTGACCTGGGAGGCAAATTGCTTAAAATCAGGCTTCAATGTGTTTTACCAAGGGATCAAGAAACAGACCATGGAAGGAGCATGCACAGTTCCAAAATTTAAGTGCCTTTTCTAGCACTTGTTATGGGCCAATAAGAGCAAAATCCTAAGCACAGACTTTTTCCTACTCCAGATTACCCTGCCTGGTGATGATTGCACCCAGCTGTCAACCTGGCTATCAAGTCAGCTATCTGCTGAGCAGAAAAATAAATGCCATTAAATTTAGTAGAACTCCCAAGGCTCCAATATTGCCAGGTTCTTTGATCAGTCTCAGCCTTCTCTGCATGTTCCTGAAAACATGAGAAGCATTAAAATTCACATATTTATTGAACATCTATTACCCATATGTGAACTTCCAGTTTATATATCACTCTGAAAATGGAATAGTGCAGCCTAAACCAAATGATTTACATTTTTTCAGTAATGGAGTGGTCCTAGATGCATACAGTGAAACTACGGCTGCCCTGGATCTGTCAGAAAGCATGCTCCCATGGCATCAGCTCTTACACTTGTTCTAAATTAGGTTTACATTAAACACAGGGATTAAAAATAGGCTCACTCATCCTCATCATCAACATCAGCAGCAGCAATCAGGGTACAAGCATGTGCACTACGCATACACTAATGCTGCCATGCACCCAAGGGGATATCAGGCTACATTTGTGTACAGAAGAACGCTGGAAATAATTCTTGTCAGAATATGTTAACCAACAAAAGTTTGCTGTAAATAAAAGACAGAAATTAAGAGTAAAATTAAGAATAAAATTGAGAATCTCTTAAGCTTCTAAAACTTTGACAAGTATTTGAAAGCAGAAAGATTTTTGTTCTACTGAAGTTTTGGGTTTTTTTAAACAATGTGGTGATGCCACAAAGAAAAAGATCAGATTGTGAATTTGTGGCCCAAGTTGTTTTAGCAAACCTCTGCCAAGGTAGCGAAAAGACTACTGTAATTGTTCCCAAACTACCAAGAGTAAATGGTGAGCAGCGCTTGGCTGGAAAGGAGTACTGCTTCTTGTCAGGAGGTCAGGGGAGGTGGGGGAAGAAGGTCAGTCAAGGATCCAGTTTTTGACTTCTGAACTGTGACCTTTCCATCAACATATGATAACATGGAGTAATTAAAACAGGATTCGATTGTAGCATCTTCCATAAATTAGAACATCTGCTAACTACCATCATTTAGCCTCATATTTGAAACATGGTCAGCTGCTCAGGGTCACTGAGTGCCAGCACTTATATAACACCATTGATTTCAACCTAAGCTACCCTGCAGGGAACAAACAAGGTGAGAAAGTGTTTTCAAACCACGATTTGATATGAGTACATCAACAATTCTGGTACAGAATAAAAACAGAGCTCAAAAGATCACCTCTGCTCTTAAGCAACAGTCATTGATAGGGAGAGATTGAGCAAGACACCACCATGTAGATTCATCTAGTTTGTAGAAATTAAGTTACCTCAGAAATATTGGACCTTGAGTTTTTATGTACAAGACATACTTTAATTGAAAGTATGCATTTAAATAATGTTTTTTTCTTTTGAGAAATTAATTCTATTCAAATGAACTCAAAGTTTCATTGACTAAATTTCTGTTTATCTTTAATGAAATACTATCTAGAAATGGTTAGCAAACTGCTGTTGCACAATACCAGTCAAGGATCTTAGGACTCCAGTCACAAGAAACATTAATCAACTTTGTCCAGCAGCATAAAAATAACTTGTTTTTCAAATTGTTGAAGCAACATCTTTTCTGGTAGATTTGATTCCATAAATGCCACTACTCCAGCTATTCATGCATAGTCACTGTGTGTTCTAGGTTTGAGATTGACATGATATTAACTGAAGTCTGCCATTTCCAAACAGCCCAACCATCTCTGAAGGCACTTTTTGCATCACTACTAATACTTAACAAAATATTTACTGCTGAAACATACGACATATTAGCATATGACCTCAGTTATTTCAAACAGATTCAAAGCATAATTAAAACAAGCTTACTTAGAAATCCTGTTAGGATTTAATGCCTTGGAAATTGCATTTTACTTTTCCAGTGCAATAAGTGCATGTGATGGGTTCTACTCACCCGCCCACCAACGCCAAATCAAGTGCAAAAACTAAATTAGGATGTCCTCACTTTATAAAACTGCTTTTGTGGTTTTCTCCCATTTAGATGCATTGGAAGCTGACTCACGCATTCAAAAGTGGCAGCTACTGCCCGAGTTCATAGCTGCCAACTTATTTACATACTGTCCAATGGAAGGCAGGTTAGCATTGTTAAAGCATTCTCTTTTGGCAGTCATACAGGCTGCCATGGGCGTGAGGGGAAAGAATAAATCATGGTGAAATGGGGCGGGGAAATGTCAGTACAAGGGAAAGGGATCAATGGCACAGCATTGGGTAATGAGACCCCAGAATGCTAAGGAATGACACGACCGGGCCCCGTGCCACAATCAGGCTACAGCCACAGATCACTGAGGCCAACCATTGCAAGATCTATGGCACAGATACAATGTAGGCTTTGTCACTGCTGCCTGCCTGCAAAATGGCAGCACTCACAAATCAATGCGGGGGTCGGTCAGTGAAAATAAAAACCAATGCCTCAGCCAGGAATACTAACTCACAGATGGTTCCCAACTTTCTACATGAAATTCTCCCATTTCACATTGACCTTTAGATCCAAATTTTCAAGCTTAAATTGGAAAGGCATGTTGTGCTTTGATGGGCAAAATATGGCAGCCAAAGAACATCCACGTTGGGATGAACCATGATAGGATATTCACGGTCCAATTTCCTGATGGACACAAAACACATCAAAACATGTGCAATTTGCTTTTCATTTGTGAAATAAGCACAAATGTATTTTTCGAAACTAATCTAGAAATGTATCTTCATACTTCAAGACCAAGGGAAAAGCTGACTTACTACTAAAAATGTACTGATCCCCAATAGCAAAATAAATGCTAAATCAAAGTTCAAACACTAAGTATGAAACTAGACACACCCAGAAGAAAAACATCAACATTAAACAAATTATGGTTCAACAGTTAGCAGTAAGCATCCAAGACTATGTAGCTCTCCACAGGCTGGCAAAATGTCTCAAAAGTCTTCACAAGGGAGCATTATCAAATCACTTTAAAGACAAAAGAAAGGTGGCAAAGAGAGATTTGGAGAAGTTCTACAGATTAGGGCCTTGCCAACTGAAAGCATTTTCTCTGATGGTGAAACGATAAAAGCCTGAAGAGCGATGGGCAAAATTAGAAGAGTTTAGAATTTGGATAGACAAGGGACTGAAAGAAATGATGCAGATTATAAGGGAAAGAGAATGGAGGGATTTGGAAACAAGGGTCAGAATTTTAAAACTGTGGGATACCACTTCCAGATGAATCGCTAAAGGTTGACAAGCCAAGGTAATAGGTGAACAAGACATTGCCCTAATCAGAAGCATTTTGGATGATGGAGAGTAACCCAAGGAAGTTCAGCTGGCAGTGTTTTGCAATGGTCAGATCTGGGGGTGACAACAGGAATAACATGAAAGTTTCAGAAGATAAGCTGAGGAGAGCAGACAATCTCAGCAACAATAATGTGTGATCCAATATTCAACCTGGAGTCATATGTAAGATCGAGGCTGTCGACAATTTTTGACAATGGGAGGAAGTTGGTAGGGAATGGAGTTTGTGCCAGTTCCAAAAGATGATGGCTTCAGTCTTCCTAATAAATTAAATAATCACACACAATTGATCTACTCAAATGCAAACTACAATCCCATGTGCCAAATCTTTTGTATATTCTATTCTAATGAAATATACCAAAGACACACATCACAGTTGCTGTTGTTGGATATAAACTTCTCTCCAAGTCACAACAGTTCAAACATTCGAAGAATAACTAATTTGGCTACAGAAACTATTGTTACTTCAGGGGATATTTTACATTCAAGTGAAACACCGAGAACCTGCTGTCAATGTGAACTTACGGACTGAATAATGAACACCTGCTCAGTTCAGGTTAACTGGATTACGGCTAATATCAAAGCAGCTTATAACAAAACTAAGATATTTGATAAACAAAGATTAATACAAACTGGGAGAGAACATCTTAGCTGGAATTTATTTGATGACTTTTTATTTCAAACTGTTTAAAATACAGCTCATTTTAAAGTAACTAATCTATAAAAGATTACAGAAATCTACAGCTCATTTCCATTGATTTAGACTTCAAATAGCTCGAGGTTTCACATGGAATTATTGGTCTTTTAGATTTTTGGCCAACATCCTGTTATTTTCATTTTTTTTTGCGGAGATTGAATTACTTCCTTAATTTCCTTCCTGGTCTTTAGTAATTAGATAAAACATTTTACTTTAATACTCTAATCTTGAAGAATCTCAGAACTGTTACAGCACTGGAGGCGGCTCTTTGACTGAGCCCACACCACCGTTTTGCAAGATTATGGCTCCTCATATCTGTGCACGCATTTTCCCTTCAAGTACTTAGCCAATTTGATTTTGAAAGCCATGATCAAATCTGCTTCAACTGTTCCTTCAAACAGCATATTCCAGATCATGACCACTCACTTTGTAACAAGGTTTTTCCTCATCACCTTCAGTCTTTTTTGCAATCACCCTAAAACACTGCCCTCAGGTTCTTGAATCTTCCATTGGAAGCAGATTTTCATTATTCACTGTGTCTAAATCTTCCATAATTTTGAACATTTCCACCATATCTCCACTCTAAGGAGTAGTGCAATCTTAGCTTCCTAGACTAGCCATGTAATCAAAGACCCTCAACTCTGCAAGTTTCCAGTAAAATCCTTTCCGGTACCCTCTCCAAGGCCTTCACAACCTTCCCAAAGTCTCGCTGCCTTCTATGGGGCCAATATCCCAGCTGTGCACAAACTTCAAATTGACGTTTTGTAAGGGTTTCTGGCTTTTGTAGATAATGGATTCTTAAAGAGAGGAAAAATCCCCACTGGTTCAATCACCTTCAAAGATAATTGCACATGTGGCCCCAGTCCCCTCCATTCTTGCACTCCTTTCAGAATGCACCCTTTCAATTATATTCCTTCTATTCTTTCTCCTCACACATTTATAGTGTCAAATACCTTAATACAATAAAAAACAAACAAAATCTGCTGCTTCAATACTAACTGAACAGGCCTCATTCCAATAGGAGGGAGGGAAAATAACAGCAAGAGACAAAACATTTTGAACTATTTCCCTTCTACAGTATTTTAAACAGATGGCATGAGAAAGCAGGGTTCAGAGAAAATGCAGTGAACCAAAAATCGTGAGAGTCATTCAGAGCTGTGCCCCGATGTAAGGCAACTTAAAATATCTTGACAGGTACTTGAATGAACAGGGCATAGAGGGATCTGGAGCTAATGCAGGCAAGTGGGATTAGTATAGAAAGGTAAGATGATCGGCATAGATGAGGTGGGCCAAAGGCCTGTTTTAATGCTGTACAATTCCATGACTTCCAATGCATATTTAGTGGTTTTAAGCATTTTGTTGGTATCAACTGTCTTCTGCGCAACTGCCAAAAAGCCAAATCAGGATCAATATACAATAATTTCTCATCACTAAAACTTACAATTACTTTAAATATAGAGGGGGAGGGGTATGATGGTTGGAAATATGTGGCTGTAAACATGTACATACAAAAATATTGCCCATGGGTTTGTGAGATGGCTCTAGATTAAAATTCCTACACTTCCAGACACCAACATAATATAAGTGGTGCCCTTGCCAAAATAAATGTTTGAAAAAAATTATTAAAAGATACTGAGAATGTAATCTCCTGTGTCAAATTATCATTAAGAGTGCATCATGAAAAAATGCTGCTGTGTGCTGCAATCCATTATTTACAATATGGAAATCATTTGGTACATGTTAAAAATATAATAACTCAAGTATTGCACCAATGAAATAGCATTCCATACAGGAATTAAGAACAGAAGATGCAGATAATTGATCTTTTCTCCACTCCTACTGAGCAAGTCCACTGGTTTCAAAGGTGCTGACAGTATTTCAGTGTATCACCTAAAATCTTACACCTTATGCACAAGCCAATTCATTTCAATTTGAAGACTGTCATTGCAAATCCAACTTAATCCTCACACATAGAAATTTTCCCACTATGTGGTCTCCCCTTCATTGGAAAAACAAAGAGATTAGGTGAACACTTTACGGAAATTCTCTGTTCAGTCCACAAGGGTTATCTTGAGTTTAGTCAGGTCAGGTTGACATCCTAAAACATTCAGTGTTTTCTCTCTCCATAGAAGCTGCCTGACCTGCTGGGTTTTCCAGCATTCTCTTTCATTTCAGATTTCCACAATCTGCCATGTTCTGCATCACAGAGTTCCTGTATATTTTCCTTCTGCATTCTCATCTCCAGTTACATCTCCTCTTGCCATTAACAAGGCTTAGCACCCTCTCTTTACCAATAGCCAATCCCCGCTATCCATTTCCTCTTGATCTCCACCCTATCACAGAAAAGCCCCCCATGTGATCTCTACTCTTCCTCCCTCTCCATAATGTAAAATATGCCTTATTTCTGACATTTCCTAGCTCTGATGAAAGACTGACCTTCGTATTTCCGGCATTTTTTTTATTTCACTTTCCCAGACCAGTCACAAGATGCGATTCAGAAATGGTCAATCCAAGAGGTTCATTTTCTTCAATTTCAACAGGACCAGGCATGCTCAGATTGTCACTTTTAAATGAAGTGGGGATTTTTAAAAACACCAAAATGTTCACGGAATCATCAAGCCTTTGTTTGATTACACAATCACCAATATAGGCCAGTACAGAAGCATCTCAATTTTCTAAACCAGGTGATATTTTCTATGTTCATGGAGGAAATTTAAGCATGAATTTCACCTCATAGCTTATTCTTATTCCAGCCACCATGTCATTCATTACTCACCCATCTCCTTGGAAGCTTGGCTATCGCTGGCTAGTTCACCCATTTTCACTAGGGCCTCAAAATAGCCTTTTGCTGCAAAGGATACACCTGGAATATTCAGATTTCAGAAAACAGGTTTGTAGAAAATGCTGAAATACTTTTATTGCTACAGTTAAATGACTCAACACCAAAAAACCATTTTGATTTAACAAATATTTTCCTCTTCTTTTAAACAGCACTAATGTGAATTCAAACATTGGCAATAGAATATTTTAAAGCAGCATTTTAGGATTACAAGGCATAATCATGACAATCGTCAGAAGTGGAAGAAACGCACGCAGCATTTTAATGAGATCTTTAGGTTCAAGCTTCATTAAATGGGTAAATGGAGGGAATGAAAGCAAAACAGACAGTTAAAAACTGGGAGATAGAAATTTATCATCATTTAAGGACCAAACAGATGCTGGAGTTACTATCCTCCACTGTACTTTGCCCCTGATATTTGGCTCCATTGACCAGGAGGGATGTACAATCAGCAGCTAATTACCTTCACTCTTTCAGTGAGGGGAAACAAAAATTTCTACCCTTACACTTCTAAACAATTTTGATGGAGGCTTTATGAATTATAGCTGGGATACATACTTATCAGAGGATAGTAGCTCAAAAGTAAAGCAAGTTGTACATCAGCCTACTTGCAATCAGGTTAAAACAAAATAAACAGGTATAATTCACAAAATTAAAACAGACATTGTGGGCCAAAGGGCCTGTTCTGTGCTGTACTGTTCTATGTTCTATGACACAAAAGAGACTGCAGATGCTGGAAATCTGGAGCAACACACACAAAATGCTGGAGGAACTCAGCGGGTCAGGTCTCAGTCCAAAATGTTGACTGTTCATTTCCCTCCATAGATGCTGCCTGACCTGCTGAGTTCCTCCAG
Source organism: Pristis pectinata (assembly GCF_009764475.1). Lineage (NCBI taxonomy): Eukaryota > Metazoa > Chordata > Chondrichthyes > Rhinopristiformes > Pristidae > Pristis > Pristis pectinata. Next base: position 8,322,487 of record NC_067422.1, read on the forward strand.
CATTTTGAGAGAGTTGCTCACAAAATTAAAAGCTGGTTTTATTTAAAATTTCATTAAACTAATAAAGATAAGGTTGATTAAGTCTGATTTCATAATATATTGTGTATGTACACAAATGACCGTTACGGAGATTTCCAGTAGAATTATACCACTGAGTACCTGTAGGGCTTCAATTAAATAATCATTTTTGCTTTTGAAGTTGATTTTGCTCCTTTATTATAACATTATAGTGAATTAATTGAGTAAACTCATTAAAGGGCAATACTGAAATGAATTTAAATTTGTAATTTACGAGTTTAGTCATCTAACCAGACAGAGTTTACCATTTATATTCACAGCCAATTTCATACTTCCATTTGTCTCAATAAAATGAACTGCAGCCCTTTTCAGGAAAAGGCCATTTTTCTGAAACAATATTAGAAAAAAAATCAATCCAAATTAAATAAAAACATCACATTAGTTTCTGAAGCATACATTACCAAGATCTCATTTCAAATCACGATAGTATAAATACAGCCATTAGCTCTCAATCGCTCTGATAATGTTGAAGTGCTTTATCTGTATAAATTGAACTTGGTTTTGTATGAATGAAAAAAATCAAAAAGGTTTTTGACTAACCTGTTGAATACTTCAGGCATGTTTTCAACCAATACCCAAACATCAGAGAAAAACGTGCTGAAGTAATAGCATTTTTGCAGATCCTTAAGGGCTTTAAAATAAACCAAAGCTAAAGTCCTCTTACACAATGCACATCTTCTTCATGTAGCAATGTATATTGACATTCCCTCTCCACGCCTTCCCCCCCCCCCCCAAAAGTAAAAGTTTTCAACAAATTACAGTTAAATAGAACCACTAAAATGGGGAATTATCAGCTTTAAAACGGATTTTCAAACACTTGCATCGTACAGAGATTGTATTTACTGCATTAATGCTGGATCATTGGAGAACAAGGAAGATTTACTTTTCATTTCCACCGAGCTCAGAATATGGTCTGAGACCATAACTCTTAAACGGCTTCCCAAGACACTCTCGATGTAACTAATTAAAGTTAACAGATGAGCAGCTCTATGCCTTTGAACATTCAGAAACAAGTACAATCATAACTATTTTTAGATCACAATTATTTTAGATCACAAAAGCAAGCAATGATTAAACATTTTATATATATCATATTACACTTAACCAAAATAAGGAAGCAACACTTTAATTGCATTGTGTGGATATTCTCTTGTTGCTCATTTCCACAAATTCTCCTTAAGCCTAAAGAGATATTCAGGCAAGACCATGGGCCTCACAACTCTGAACAGCTGACAAGAACTTTCTAGAGTGGAGAGACAGAATTCTTTGTCTACTTTCAATCTCGACAAAATGGAAAGTTAGCGCAAGTTGATTCTTAAATTTAAAGAAAAATTGTTGAAAGCACATTATGAACAAGGCTGAAAGATTAATAACAGTCAGTCCTAGGTATGAACTAGCCTTACTACTGCACTACCAGAACATCATAATCAGAATTCAGCTTTTCAAACAGCCCACAAACTACTTATTACTTTGAACCTCAAAAACATTTATTTCTACTGTACCTGTTGACCTAGTCACAGAGTGCTGGTAAAGCAAATAACCATAGTATACATTTAAAATATAAAATAACAAAAGTATTCTTTACAACAAAAAAAAGGTCATATGAAGAAAACTTCAGGGCTCGAATTTAATGCCAGCTGACTAATCAAGTATTAATGAGCCTTTACATGTTGTGAAGTCAGCTTTAGTTAGAATTTTTCTTGCAAAATAAGGTTAAAGGAAAAAAAAATCATAGCTCAGCATGCCATCAGCATTCACTCTCCACTACTGTAGTGTTTTTCCAAAAAAAGTTATCATTCTCAGTAATGGAATGAAACGGTGGAGCAATAATAAAATGCAGATTCCGTACATGCACGAATATACTTTGATTCACTGCACATACGGTATGGTATTTCTCACCTGTTCTAGCTTTCTTGATCCAGATTTTCTCTGCACCCATGTGGCCTGAGGTAATGATCCAACAAGGTTTGAGAAAAACAGTAACAGTGGGGAAAAAAAAACAAAATTCAAGATGGTGTTCCCAGCAGAACTAGTGATAGCTACAACCACTAGTAAAAATTGACCAGCCACTTTGATATACATTTTAGGCTTGGATTCCAGAAGATCAGCATTTGCAACTCAGTTCCTGGCGCCATCAGGGGCAAGTCTGGCTCCCTTAACCCAATGGCAGGCTTGACGACTCTCAAAATTGTTGGATCTACGAGCCTGCCATTAAGAGCAGGGTTTCGAAACATCAATGCCAGAAGCTCGCTCACCAAATCCAAATTAAATCAATGACAATACAAAAGCAGCTTAAGGAAGATTTAGATTCGAGCCCCGAAATTACATAACTATATTTCTTGTATTAAGATCTGAGAATTAGTATTTTGCAACCTCCCATATTGCTTTAGGAAATTTTGATTTAATGATTATTTTGGAATTTTTACCAGCAACTGTACTACCACAAATATTAGGTTTAAAACTGAATTAACCCAAAAAGGGTATGTTGCTTTTATTTTGCAATAGTTACCATTGGAGTATGAAATATAATCGAGCATCATCTCACTAAAGTATGTAATCATCTGGAAAGTTCTCATGTTTAAGGTTTCTTCCTCAGCCAATGTTAAGATTGCTAGCTCCCTTTTCAGTGACTTCAAAATTTGCTGAATTTGTTGAGATATCAGAAATTCTGACCTATGAAATTTATTGCTTGTACGTTTAAGATTTGCAATTTAGTTTTTGCAAACAATTGTTTTGGGTCAATCCAAATCAAGATACCAACATATATCATTTCCTGTATGTTTTTTGGCATTGGCTAAAAAATGCATTGATGTTTCCTGAGATTGCAACAAGGGCCCCAGATCTTAATGTGTTTGTTGTGCAATACTCGTGCATAAAATTACAAGTGGGTTCAATGGTAATTTTATTTTTTTCTGGCAAAATGTGGGATTATTTGGTGATTAAACACAGGAGAATAGATTTCCTTGCACACTGCGAGATATACATTATACATTAGAGGTTCTTTAACCACAAGAGGCAGCACAGGTTATTTTGCACTGTCTAGCTCTTTGAAAGCATTTTCTTAAATTTCCTCTATCTTTCCCCATATTCTTGCAACATTTCTCCTTCCTCATCTTCAACTATCTATATATCCATATCCTTTTTAAAAGTAAAACTGAATTTGCTTCCATCACACTTTCAGGCAGGGCATTCTAAATTATAATAGTTCACTCCCTATCTTCATGCTGATTCTTTGCCACGTCTCCACTTGAATCAAGATTGACTGCAGATGTTGGTCCTTTACTACAATATATAATTACATTCCTTTACAGAATTATGATCAATTCATTAGAATTATGCTCTTGTACAGGGGATTTTATTAGCATTATGCAAAGTTCAGAAAGATCACTTTTAAAAGGCTTTCATAAATCAAATCTTTAAACAAAGAAAGGGGTTATTTCAATAGCCAAGGCCATCAGGAATTTTATAGAATACAATGTACTACTTCCCCAATTCAATAATTGTGTTCATTCCAATGCAGCTACCAACACTGCTTTTACTTTGCTGAAAATTTCAGGATCACATATAGCATTACAATTTAGGGAGGGAAGGCACTATACAGTAAACACTACATGTAAAAAGGGGTTCAGAAACAGATGCCAGTAGTTAATTTACCAAAGTTTTTAAAGGTGGCAGGAATGTTGACAAAGCTGCTAAGAAAACATATGGGATCCTTGATTTCACAAACAGAAATTTGAGTGCAAAAGACAACAAATAACAAACTTTTGTAAAATATTGTGACTAACTCTGAGCAGTAAAGTCTTCAGAAAAAAAAATCAAGGCCTTAAGTTCAAAGGAAATTTACTAGACTAAGGAATAGTCTCATCTATGATTCAATGAGATCATAGCTGATGTGAACTGACTCCATCCACCAGAGTGGGCCACAAGGTGAAAAACTGTTTGAGAGTAGTGACCAGGGAAGTTTGGATGATTCTTCACAATACAGGGAAGATTAGGGGTAGATTTTATGTTCCAAAAAAAAAAAATCACAAAAAAAAGTTATGAAGAAAAGGAGAAACTCAAAATGCTCAGTATCCAGAGGATGAAGAAATTGGAGAAAAACAAAAATAAGCCACAAATTTTTTAGGGCCTGAATTGTATTGCCTGAAATAGTGACAGAAGCAATTTCAACAACCACTTTCAAAAGGGAAGAGGAGAAGCAAAATCTGCCAGCTCTGGGGAGAGAAATTAATTGGATATCTGCTTCAAAAGAGCTGGCCAAAGCACAATGGGGCAAATGACCTGCTTCTGCACTACATCATTTTATGTGACTTGCAATTTAAATAGCTGCTTCTAACATCCAGCTCAATGTTAGATCCCCAACAGAATTTCTCCTGAAAATAAGCAACTGTTTAGCTTATGAAATTCGAATTGTATCTTATCCAAATAAGAAACAAGTAATAAATAAAAAGTTTTCAATTAAAGGCATTTGCAATCATTTTGATTTAAACTGAAGGCTGTGAAAACAGTCAGCAAATGGCTTATTTACAACCGTCATGCTGAATATTTAATTAATTTTAACCTATGTACTGATCATCCAATTCCTTTTTTCATTTAGTCTTTGTAATAAATTTCTTATCCTCTCTACCCTGTTATTTACCTCACCTTTCAGAATGACAACATTAAAAAAAAGACTTTTTGGTGAAACATTGACACATGAACAAACTCACAAACATTTAACCATTTATTGTTAAAATAAACACAAAAATCCTTAGACTCACAAGGGAGCAAAAATGCATGAGAAAAATAAACCCACCCCACTTAATGCTATCTGCAAATACTTCAGTGAACAAAAATACATCATTTGATATGATTTGTATTGCTCATTTAAAACTAGATGTGAAAAATCAAACTGATAACGTTGCTGTATGCCTCCTACCCCCATATAGCCTTCTCTCATCCTGTACAGCTAAAAGTTTGCACTCAAAACTTCTAGAAATATGGCTTCAGAAGCTCTACTGTGCATTGAAATGAATGGAAAACACAGCTTCCTCAGCTGTGGCATGCTGCTTAAGCTATTTCACAAGCACATCAAAGTTACATTCCAGGAGAAAAAACCTAACTCCATATCTTTAAATAACCTTCTTACAAGACACCACATTTTATGTATAGATAGAACAGTGCCTGGCTTTATTTCTCATGCAACTTTCCTTTATTTTGCATTGTTACTTGTAGACTAGCTCTCAATTAGTGAACATGATTTCAGTGTGAACACCCCCACACTGTAGTTCAGCAACAGACAGCCACTTAAGTCCATCGCGATTAAAAAGGTTAAAACCCTAGCATCGGAGATCATTATTCAAATCTTCCATCACGTGGTACGTTAAGTCTTAATTCTTAGTAGGACCATTGAAAGTGACACACTTTGCAAGCAAAGCATCACTAAATGGACAAAATTAAATGGACAATTCTGCTTCACCCATGGCTCAGTGGAAGGCAACATTAGGATCCAAAGTAGGAATCAGTGACCTGTCACCCATCTAACTGAAGGAGAATGCATGGAGATGAGCAAACATACTTACACAAGCAAAATAAAAATCAAAACAAGGACAAAACACAGACATCAATCATATAAATGGACATTAAAAACAAACTCAGATTATAAAACAAGTGGACAAATAACTTACTGGAAAGCGCTTTTTCATAAGACTTCCCCATAGCGATAAAGTTTCTCAGGCTGGGATTAAACTGGTCCATAATGGTCTATGAAAATAAAAGGTCAGAATTTATCTGCATTATCAGTGCACTACATATTCAAACTCTTCTCATATGAGATAATATTTATGATCTGAACACAATGTATATTATTTTGTTTTACATACAAAAATTACCTGGATTTCTGAAAATATTATACCAAGTTTACACTTGGTCTAGTGGTAAGAATTTGTCCTCTGCTGCAAACATTAAACATGGAATATAGCAAAACTCAGTCCTACTGAAGTCAATGGGATTAATTTCAGAAGCCAAGTTCAACATCATTCATCAGACATACAACAGAGGATGAATTCCCACCTCAAGCTATATGGTGCAATTCCTCTCATTGAAGAAAGCTCACAGTTATACTTCAAGCAGCATTCTGTAACATGCAACAATGTAAAAATAAAGACCAGAGACCCAAATTGAAATCCCAACATAGCAGATGTGATTACTAATCAGGAATTAAGACAAACAAGTCATTAGTAATAATGATCAAAATGCTGCCGTATTTTTGTAAAAATCCATCCGATTCACTAACACTCTTTGCAGGAGGAAATCTGCCAACCTTACTCAATGTAACATAAATGCAACTCCAGACCCACCAATGTGGCACTCTTCAATACCCGCTGAAATGGCCTGGCAATCCATGAGCTTTGAGGGATGGGCAACAAACACTGGGCTTGCTTGCAATGCTCAGATCCTGAAAAGTTTACAAAAACCATGCCTTTTCAACATTCTTATATTCTCCAGCTACCCTCCAAGAGGAGCTCGTCAATTATGAAATTTAACCTGCTGCAGCTCCACAGATACCACTGTTGATCACTGGGATGTTTACAAATGCTGGTATTCACAAAATGGGGCAGCTGTAGCCTCGCAGAATAGTGATAATGTGGGTCAGTCAATTTTGCAGTGCTTGTCAGAAGTCACCAGTTGGGTTCAATTAAGACCAATTTAACTTCTCTTCTTATTAACTTCAATGGACTTCCATAGCTTTTGTTATATCTATTAATCATTAATCAGTGTTCACTGATGAGTTAGATGCAATAGTTCAATAATTCCACACTGAAACAGAGGTAATTACTCCCTACTATTATTCATCAAATACACACTCACATTTATTACAATGAATTTGGCAGCTTTGGGAAAATAAATAGCATGGACAAGTTGCAATCAGTAAAATCATAAATTTAACAGTGAAAGCAACCTTATGTTGGCCAAAGTGCTGATCAGCAGTTGATAATGCCACTCCTAGTAAGAGCCTTCTATGAATTCACTTTGCTGAACTCCATTTACTATTACAGCTGCTACAATCAACTACAGAACTGTAACTACAAACACTTAACTAAATATCTGTCAAAGTCAGTTATTAATTTTAAATCAATTCAGTAGTTATTCTAACTTCTCACCTCCATTAGTCAAGTATGAATACAATCAAGAGTTACACATCCTCATTCTGATCAAAAGCAGCAATCAGTCCCTTTACAGTAAGTGGCTATGAAGAGGTGTGCACACAAGTTTGCTTCACTGCAGAATATTTGCTTGAAATCCACCCAACTCATTCTGAAGCATAAAAGTATAAATATTCAAATCCAAAGCATTGATTTACATATAAAAGGCACATTACACTCTTTCCTGCCAGATTTTCATCTTGCTAGAGCTTTTAGCTATGCAAGAAAGATTGTGTCTCCTTTATAGTGTTAATTGAAATACTTAATTGAAACATGAACATATATAATTAAGGGAGTTGAATACTTCCTTGCCTTGCTAACACTAAGCATAGAACCATCATACAACTGGTTGTTGCAAGTGTGGTAGGAAACATCAGTGAAAAATAAATAAATATAAAGAGCCTTCGACCAGCTATGGTCAAATCAAATGAATTACATCAGCAAACTGTCTAATATGCCAATGCTTGTCTGGGGAACCAGAATTCTGTGCTATTGGTAAAGAAACAGGATGGTAATATAAACAACATCAGCTGACTATAGATTCTTAATTCCCAAGGACATTATTAATCCACTTGATGACTCTTCTGCATTAATGATTGATATATCACAAGTCTACTCACCAGGATGCGAACTTAATGATTGGACAAGAAAGTAGTTTGAATGTATGCAGCGAGGAAAAAAAGGAAAGGCTTCTCAGAATTAGGTGACTGAATCAGCAGGTCCTGTGTACATATCCAACTACAAGGGAACATTTGCCAGAGGTGGTTGTACTTAGTTTAATGATTGGGGTGTGGGTTCACCACCTATAAAAGTAAGAGGTTTGGCAAGTACATACAGAAGTATCAAAAGAAACCAAGAAGCGATGAAGGAGACCCAAAGGGGCCATTAAAGGTGGATAAAACTAATAAGCTGCAGAAGGTGGTTATTGAGGGGTCGTATGGTTGATGAGGGGTCGTATTCTGAGTGGAGGTCGGTGACCAGTGGTGTACCTCAGGGATCTGTACTGGGACCCTTACTATTTGTGATTTTTTATAAACCACCTGGATGAGGAAGTGGAGGGGTGGGTTAGTAAGTTTGCGGATGACACGAAGGTTGGGGGTGTTGTGGATAGTTTGGAGGGCTATCAGAGGTTACAGAGGGACATAGATAGGATGCAGAGTTGGGCTGAGAAGTGGCAGATGCAGTTCAACCCAGATAAGTGTGAAGTGGTCCATTTTGGTAGGTCAAATATGTTGGCGGGGTATAGTCTTAATGGTAGGACTCTTGGCAGTGTGGAGGGTCAGAGGGATCTTGGGGTCCGAGCCCATAGGACACTCAAAGTGGCGGCGCAGGTTGACTCTGTGGTTAAGGCGGCATATGGTGTATTGTCCTTCATCAGTCGGGGAATTGAATTTAGGAGCCGGGAGGTATTGTTCCAGCTATATAGGTCCCTGGTCAGACCCCACTTGAAGTACTGTGCTCAGTTCTGGACACCTCACTACAGGAAGGATGTGGAAGCCATAGAGAGGGTGCAGAGGAGATTTACAAGGATGCTGCCTGGGATGCGGAGCATGCCTTATGAAAGCAGGTTGAGGGAATTCGGCCTTTTCTCCTTGGAGAGACGGAGGATTGGGGGGGACCTGATAGAGGTGTATAAGATGATGAGAGGTATTGATAGGGTAGATAGTCAGAGGCTTTTCCCCAGGGCTGAATTGGTAGCCACAAGAGGACATAGGTTTAAGGTGCTGGGGAGTAGATACAGAGGAGATGTCAGGGGTAAGTTTTTTTACTCAGAGAGTGGTGAGTGCGTGGAATGGGCTGCTGGAAATGGTGGTAGAGCCTGATACGATAGGGTCTTTCAAGAGACTGTTAGGTATATGGAGCTGAGTAAAATAGAGGGCTATGGGTAAGCCTAGTAATTTCTAGGGTAGGGACATGTTCGGCACAGCTTTGTGGGCCAAAAGGCCTGAATTGTGCTGTAATTGTTCTATGTTCTAAGACCATTGTTCCATGGACCACAGAACTGTCCATCCAATATCAAGATGCTCATATTTGTATAGCCCGTGTTGCAAAAAGTCATTCAAGCAGCAGTTCACAATTTATGATTTTGACACAATATCACTGCTCAGCTGAAATAGTGCTACAATGAATCCACTGAAGAATCCCCTGAAGAGGGTATCCTAGACGTCTCCCTATCGGTTCCTGCATGCTGTTCGTTGGGCATGGCAGTGGTTTAAAGCAGCAGCAAAAGCACTTGCCCAACACAGAAATCAAAATTTAGCTAATTTTAGTGTTCCACCATACTGCATTACAGGTTCATGCAGCTACCATGTAATAATTATAAAGACTTAGTTTTGATAAGTCAAAGACATCAGTTAAGTTGGTAATGATTAAACTGGCTCATTAGTGAACCATCCATTGGACTACTTTTGGTATTGTTTCAGATGGAACTTTACAACCAAGAAAGGAATGGTTCTGCAATTTCCCACATTTGAATGCTGTCAAACCATGACAAGGTACATTAAGTGTTGGAAATTTGGGCAGAGAAATAGTAAATGGAGTTTAATCCAGACAAGTGAGGCGCGATGCATTTTGGGAGGTCAAAAACAAGAGGAAACAACAGAGTAAATGGCAGAGCATTAGGAGCATTGATGTACAGCAAGATCTTGGGGTGTGTCCATAGCTCCCTGAAAGTGGCAACACAAAGAAAGCAAACAGCATACCTGCATTTAATGAGTATAAAATGTTGGCAAGTCACATTGCAGTATGAAACTTTGGTTAGATCACATCTGGAGTGTTATGTGCAATTTTGGTCACGACACTATAGCTAGGATGGAGGCTTTGGAGAGGATGCAAAAAAAGGTTCACCAGGATGTTGCCTGGATTAAAATGCATTAGCTTTAAGGAGAGGTTGGACAAACTTAGATTGTTCTTTCTAGAGAGTCAGAGGCTGAGGGGAAACCTGATAGGAGTTTATAAAATTATGAGCAGCATAGATAGGGTAGATAGTCAGAGTCCGTTTCCCAGGTTGATAATGTCAAATATCAGAGGACATAGCTTTAGGGTGACAGGGGGAAAGCTTAAAGGAGATGTGCAAGGCAATTTTTTTTTAAAAAACCATAAAGAGTTGTAAGTGCCCAGAACATGCTCCCAGGGAAGATGGTGGCAGCAGATAAAATAGCAATGTTTAAGAGGCATTTAGACAGACACATGAACAGGTGGGAAATAGAGGGATATGGACCATGTGCAGGTACATGGGATTAGTTAGATTGGCATCATGGTCAGCACAGGCATGGTGGGCCAAGCGGCCTATTCCTAAGCTGTACAGTATCATGTTCTACGTATGTGTATTTTTTGGGATCTGGGCATTGCTGATAAAGCCAGCATTTCTTGCCCATCCTTAAATGCCTGCAGAGGAATAACAAATCACTTCCTTGAATTGCTGCAGACCTTCTGGTGAAGGGCTGATCTCCTGCTGGGGCAAATGGAAAGGCAAGGCTAAACCAATCTGACTCAGTACACTGGGAAGGACATTACATGCCTGTACCTCGAGGTGGGGTGAGATGTTGTGATGCCTCTTTTTGGAATTTGCTTATGATCAAAGTAGTAGAATCTATTTCAATATGGAAAATGTGCATTCCACATTCCAGCTAATTGGGGGGGGCGGGGGTAAAACCAACCAGCAGTCAGCACACAGTAACTACAACAAAGCAACATTTCTGAAATCACCCAGTATGAATCACCCACAAGTTGACTCTGTTCCATTATGAGTCCTTGCCAATTATTTTACTGTGAGCCTTAGCCTCCTTGTTCACACTTGAAGGAAAGTACTGACTTAATGACTCACTACGCTGCGAAGGTAAAATATTCAGTGTTCAATGTGAGTGCACATCAATTTATCAGCACCTAAAGGCCAGAGTCAATCTGCCATCTCCCTTCTGCCGATTACTAAATTGTATTAAATTCAGGAAACAACCAAAACTAGTCAGATGTGAAAGCTGACGTGCTTTTAAATAGCACTATGATGGTGACTGGATGGAACCCACATATAGGTAATGGAAAGACATAAAACTCAAAACTAATCTACTTCCTTTGTAACTGGTCATAAGAAAACAAAAATGTGCATTCAGTAAGCAAGAAACTAGCCCATACCTCTAAAAGATCAAAAAACGTTATATTAATGTCCAGTCCTCATCCAGATCAAACAGACTGCAAACTGAAGCGTAAAACAGTGTAGGCATTCTAACTCAAAGGCCTGCCACGGTCTTTTGACCTTGCTTTTAACTGGGTGACAAAAACTTATTTGGGAACCATGGAATGTCTCAGGTTACCAAACAACTTGATCTGAAGCCAAACTCATTTCAGATGGATCTCTCTGAAACTAGCAATCCTTCACCCATGTTCCACTCCCCTCCCCAGCACCAAAGGATTTCTCCTTTCTTCATGCAAGAAATTGTCTCGATTAATTTCTGATGTCTTTAATCTGCTACAGGGGACATTACACTATTCTGACTTGTTGCAACAACTGTTACTTATTGTACTGTAAACTTAGCAAATGTTATCACAGAACAAGCAACACAAGTATTCTTAACATACTGTACAAAACTGTATGTAGGTACAACACTTTCTATCAGCCAGGGATATAAATAGAATAGCGATTCCCCAGAACCAGTCACAAGATTGCTCATTTGTCCTCCAATAACATGTACCTATTTAAAAGTCTTGCCATACAAAAAAGTCACTTCTTCAACACTCACAGAAATATGTCTTGTCAACACTAACTACAAAACCAGCTGCTAAAATTGTTGACTATTGATTTCCCAGTATCCAGTTTATTGGTTTCATGAAATAATTTAATTTTCTTCTGAAATGTATTAATTTTCAGAAGTAGAAGCACTTTGGAAGAATGCTATTTTACTTAGCCACAAATTAATATTCAAAGACAAATAGGAAAGCAATTAAGAAGCAGAAGTGCCAGAAAATGATGAGCAAAAGTTTTGTTTAAAAAGTGCTGTTAAGACTTTAAATTTCTCAAAAACTTCCTAAAAGTTAAATCCTCCCTGCTAATGCCCAGGGGCATGTACTTTCCCCAGCTAGCAACATGGTTACAGCTCTCATTAATCAACCTGATGCTAAAAAGATGCTCTCCCTATTCCAACTGCTGATTTGCACAATGCCACTGTGATGTGTCAGGACACCCAGCTAAAGTTTGGCTGAGAACCAATGAAGCAGCCCACTCAATATGCTATGCTTTCAGTGAATCTCAATGCTATGGCACTTCAGTGGTCAGAGCCAAATACTCATCTCTGATGCTCCAGTTTTCTGTTTAAATTGGCATCTCCAGTTTTCTGTTTCTGACAATCATGATTACTCATCCATCATTTCAGTGCTGTTGGCACTCTCTGCTCCCTACCCTCTGCATAATAGCTGCAGACTTCTTTCAGAACACATCCAAAATGAAGACTGAAAACACATAGCACACATTTTATTGCATAGTTTCCTGTTTTTAATTTAATGTTTTCAGCAATGAAGACAGTGGCATCTTGGAATTCATTGAAACAAATTAATCCAGCAACAATCTGATCATGCAAGTTTCTTGTACAGCTGACATTTGTGATGCCAGTATTGCTGCTTCTTTTTACAGTGACAAGTTAATCAGTAAGCTCCAAACAGGTTCTGCAATCAGGGAAATGCATAATACAAAGTGTAAAATAAGATCCTTAGCAGGAAGATGTTGATACCACCCACTGCAGTTCTGGCAGGATAAAGTCGTAAAATTGGATCATCAATTTTCAATGGAAAATTGGCACAGTCAGGGCAATGCTAGCATACTGCAGATTTCTCATATCCATTTTGAACAGTGACCAAGTATGCAATAAAAGGTGGGGAGGGAGAGTACAGGGAACATTAAAATTATTTTGACACTCTTGAACAATTCCCTTAAAGCAATCCTTGGAGATCACCACCTACAGGACAAAATTATTGTCTGCTGGTAATTATACTGAACCTCGAGATCAGGTAGTGGTTATATTGACTTATCTCATAACTTTAGCTGTTGATAAATGAAGTACACTTCAACTGCAAAAAATACAGAGGATGTCTGTTAAAAGTTACCCAACAAGGTCAATTTCAATCTGAGAAGCAAAGATTCTAAACCCAGTTGGAAAATTACAGGTATTTACGATTTAGGTGGACTGAGTATCATAATTTCCCCTGGGAGTACTGTCATGTTACTAACAAGCATTTCACATTCCAAAACACGCATTTATTTTTTTTAAAAATCACCCAGGCTAAACATAAAAAATGTGCATACACATTGATCTGACACATCATTCTGGATCTTAAAACAGCATGTTCAAACTGACTGAACCCTACTGAAAAAGCAGAAGGCAGCAATACTCTGACACTAACTGCATACAGATTCATGAGCAGTCTTCAAAGGAACAATTCCCCAAGCCCTTCCTTTGTAAACAAACTTTCATTGCTGCAAAGCAACCAAAGACCAATAAAAATGCAAACACTATTCCTGTCTTTAGAAGGGACTGAACCACACCAAAAGCCACATCCAACCTGATCTACGGGAATAAAAAAATAAATTACTTTGTAAAACAGAACGCAAAAAGTTATATGAAAGTAATATCAAGAAGTTTTAAAAACATAAAGATGTAACGAATTATTGCCACTATATTAGTTCAAAGCTCCGATAATCAAGCTGCCTTCGTATTTCATTTCATGATATCAGTTGTACCCCACACCCAGATCAGCAGCCACACCTACCCTCCTCCCAAAAAAAACCTCATCTACGTCCTTCCATTCCAACGCATCGCTCCTCCATAAGATTCACAAGAACATCCTAACTAAACATTTCAAAAGTGCAAAAAAAAAGTTTAAATGCACTTGCGAGCTGCTTAAACCTTTCCATGTCACAAACAAAGAACCCCATAGGTAAGACATGCTTTGATCATTTAACAATTAGGAACTACCACACCCGAAGAGCAGGCTGGCTGGGCAATTCTAAAAAACTCAGGCAACTGGAACCCTGGTCAGAGTCAGAAAACTCAGCACCAAGTCTCCAGTAAGGCGGACAACGGCTGAGAGACTCCGGGGAGGGAAGTTGGAGAAAGTTGGAGGTGAAGTGAGATGTAGGCAGGCTGGGGCTGGCCAGTGGCCGCACTCACCTTGTAGACGCCCTCGGTCATTCGGTGCATATCTTCCGTGCGAGACATGGTCGCTGACTCTCCTCTCAATCTGCACCGAGCAAATCACAAGAGTAATCTAAAAAAGTTACTCTGCGCCGCGAATAAAAAGCCTCTCTCGCCCCCTGAAACTTTTTTTTATATCTCTCTCTCTCACACACACACACTTTCTTTTGACAGTAATCTCCTAGCCACCCCCGCAACCAGCCTCGGTGCTTCTCCGCCAGTGCCCGTCGCCTAGGAACGCGAGTGAGGAGGACTCCCGCCGACAACCTAACTCGGCGGCACAGGAGGAGTCGTCGAGCGGGACGTCCTGCCATTGGCCCGGCTGGCGGAATCCCGCGCGGCCATTGGTTACACGCCACTGGCAATCACCGCCCCCTCCCCGCCCCCTCCCCCTTTGGAGTAGCGGTAGGTTGTATCGGCGCTCGTTGACGTCACGGCCAACGCTCCTGGGCTCCTAGAAGATTTGCAGCGCAGCGAGTAGCAAAATCTTTCTTAAATCATAAAAAAAGAACGCAAACTATTTCCATAGCAACCAGTTAAAAGTGTGTTAGAAATCCCCTTCGCATGTACAAGACTGTGGACCAAATACGTAACATTGGCAGCAAACGTAGTTTTTTTACTGGTGGTCATTTAGTTATACTTTTTGAAGCATGCATTGGACATTCACAGAGGGGAAAACAAATCAATCCAGTGTGAGCTCATCTGTGGGCATGATGAATCACTCTCAACCATCGTAGACTCAGATGCTTAAGGATGACTATCCCAGCCTCTGTGTTAATGCTATTCCAAACTAATCACCATAATGATTTACTGCGAATTCTCAGTCCAAATAGCCAGATTGCAGTTTGTGGCAGTACTCTTTAAATCATGATATATGGTTTGCTGCTACAGCAAATTAAATGCAAAGGTTTTTCCTCCTGTAAGTTATTAATTTAATTTTCTTGATTTGCTAAATAGAAGTGGTAAAAGCCCAAATCTCGTATTCCATGGCTCCCTCTTCAGGGAAACTCCTCTATTTTATTTTAGTAACAAAAGGAGTACCATTTGTAATTTCACATAGCTTTCTTTTCCATAAAACAATCTCTGTATCTTTCAATGGTTTGCAGTTAGAATAATCCCCATTTGTAAGATAAATGCTGACATGGGAAATATGGTGGTATTTTCCCTTCATTTTTTATTGCTTTTGATGTACCTTTAAAGGATGCTGGTTAGAACCGCACCTGGAGTAATGAATAGAGTTTTGGTGTCCTTATTTAAAGAGGGATTATGAGGCAGTGTATATGAAGTTTACCTTGTGATGCGAGGGTTGACATATAAAGAAAGGTTGAATGGGTTGGGCTTATACTCTTTGGAATTTTGAAGAATTAGAGGGCACCTCATCAAATTCTTAAGGCTATTGATATGTTGGGTGCTGAGAGGATGTTTCTCCTAGTGAAGTTATCTAGAACTAGAGGACATAGTCTCAGAATAAGAGATTGCCCATTTAAAACAAAAATGAGAAGGAATATCTTCTCTCATGGGGTCATAAATCTTTGAAATTTACTACCCCTGAGAGACATGGAGCAAAGTCATTGATAATGTACAGGGCAGAGATTGATAGGCCTTTAAACTACGAGGGAGTCAGTGGCTGTAGAAACAACATGGGTCAGTGGAGTTAAACCAAGCCTGGATTATCCGTGATTTTATTGAACGGCAGAACAGGTCGAGGGCCTGATTGACCTACTCCTACTTCTACTCCTGTTTCTGATGTTCCTAGACTCAGGGATTTTGGTGAAGCTAAGGGACCTACTTCCATGCTAAGCACAGATGAACTCTGGATGTTGGGAAGCTGACTGTTGGAGTTGGTGGCAAAACTTCCAAATATTTCTCATGGCTTCTAATGTACAGTGTTTAAAATAAATTCTTAAACCTACTGACTAGTTTTCACCACACCTTACAGTCTAGATCAACCTGTTCCCAATCGTTAGTATCAATGTGGCAGAGCCTCTTTGTTGATTTTGGTAGTTTCTGTTTGCCTCTCTTTGGTTTTCACAGATGCTGCCTAAACCAGGTGGTTCTCTATCATTCTAACCACATAATCTGACAGTCTCAGTCATGCCAATAATGCTGACAGTCTGCATCCTTACATGATGTAGGATTTCTGTGTATCATTAGTCTGAGACAGATTTGATGGCAATGGTTGAATGATAAGCAGCCAAGTTTAGATACTTCCCTAAAAGGAAGAAGGAAAAATGGGATGGTATGCCCCAAATTCTTTCTCAAGGACACTGTGCTCCTACAATCAAGAGCAGGAGTGGGCAGAGTTGTTTGTGGGTTATTTGTTCATATGTTCCAAACTTAGAATTGTCTCTCAGTATGAAACTTAGTGAAAGACATACATGTACATAGTAATACTAGACCTTCTCAATCTTTAACTTTCTCCTTGGAAATAAGACAAAGGATTGGAACAGATAGTTTTGAAAGAACATTTTTAGAACACAGTTGGGCGAAAACTGCAGTGATGTTAATTGCCAATCATTCTCTTAGTTTAATAGATTACAGTCTACTAGTTTATCAAGTTAAGCAATGTTTATAAAGATGTTATTATCAGGATAAGGGCCATGGTCTCAAGATAAGACAAAGGATACAAAGTCACCTCTTTAGGAGAGGAAATTCCTTCAGTCACTGGGTTGTGGATCTCTGAAATTGGAGGATGGTGGAAGCTCGGTTACTGACAATCTGTATTTAGTCCCAATGCAGGGTCACGACCTGAAATGCCAACCATTCCTTTGCCTCCACAGACACTGCTCAACCCACTGAGTTCCTCCAGAAGTTTATTTTTTGCTCTAGATTCCAGCATTTGCATTCCCTTGTACCTTCAAAAACTTTTTCATTTTTATACCACCATGTGGTCAAAGGATATATTGCAGACATATCTCCAAGCTAATGCACCGTGTTTCAAAGAAATATTTCAACCTACTGTTTAGTTTGCACCACACCTTAGTCTTGATTAACCTGTTCCCAACTGTAAGTATCAATGTTGCAGAACCACTTTGTTGATTTCATTAGTATCTTGTATGCCTCTTTTGGTTTTCACAAATGCTGCCTAAACTATAGGTAACCAGGTGGTTCTCTGTCATTCTAACTACATAATCTGACAATCTCAGTCCTGCCAATAACGCTGACAGTTTGCATCCTTACATGATGTAGGATTTCTGTGTAAGTCTAAGGCAGAAGCTCCCCCGACCTTCTTATTCTGGCTTCTGCCCTCTTCCTTCCAGTCCTGACGAAGGGTCTCGGCCCGAAACATCGACTGTTTATTTCCCTCTATCGATGCTACCTGACCTGCTGAGTTCCTCCAGCAGTTTGTGTGTGTTGCTCCAGATTCCAGCATCTGCAGGATCTCTTGTGTCTCCATTTTGCTGCTCCACTGCAAACTCTCTTCGAGGTCTGCCTACCCTGAAGAAGTTTTCCTCCTCTCTTCGATGGGAGTTTTGTGAGGTGCTCTCTCACTGCTCCCCCTCCCTCTGTGATCTCTGCTACTCTCCAGCTCTTTGACCCAGACTCTCTTCCTTTACTGAGCACTTGTCTCCATCACCATCTTGTGTCACATGGCTTCCAGCTCCGTTCCCCCACCCACCCACCTTCCCCCCTCACCTGGACTCACCTATCACCTGCCAGCCTGTGCTCCTCCCCCTCCCCCCACCTTCTTATTCTGCCCTCTTTCTTTCCAGTCCCGATGAAGGGTCTCGACCCGAAACATCGACTGTTTATTTCCCTCCATAGATACTGCCTGACCTGCTGAGTTCCTCCAGCATTGTGTGTGTGTGTGTGTAATTGCTCCAGATTCCAGCATCTGCAGAATCTCTTGTGTCTCCATCCTACATTACATTGTTTGCCAGGAGCAAATTGTCTGCATGATAATCAGAATAAACAGGTAAAACAACTGCTTACAACTGTAAGCATTTTGTTCAATTCTTTAATGGAAGACTGCTTAGATAAAAATTTGTAAAATTCTGTAAAAGTTGAATGTGCAGCTTATATAAATTGTGTTACTTAAATCACTCACCAATAGGTATAGGGATATATAGATTACAGCCAAAAGGGGACATTCAGTCCATTGTACTTGTGTGCTTGCTCTTAGAAAGAACTAATCAAATGATTCCACTCATCCCTGCCTTTTACATGTAGCCATTCAAAATTCCTCCTATCAAATATACATTCAATTCCCTTTTGAAAGGCATTAATGAATCCCCTTCTAACATGCTATGTAAAAATGCTCATCACCCCTCTTTTTTTTATTCCAATTACTTCAAATCTATTTACGCACAAAGCCCACATAATTCTGAGGTCTATGAAATCCCTTTGTCTTCTGAGTTCTAGGTAGAACAATCCCAGATTTTTCAGTTTCTCAATATTCCTGACATTGCTCATTCAAAGATTTGACATCCTTCCTGAAGTGTGGTTCCCAGGATTGGATGCAATAGTCCAGCTGAGGCACAACCAATGATTTATAGTGGCTTAGCACAACTTCCTTGAATTTGTGACCCATGTCTCTATTTATAAGCCAAGAAAATTGTTCTCTTTACGGCCATCCCTACTTGTTCAGCCCCACTAAAAGATTTCCTTTTGGTTCACCTTGACCTCTTATATTTAAAAAAGATATCCTTTTCAGACACTGCAAAAATAAGAGTATGTAATGAATGTACAAGTAGGTAAACACATTTCCTCTTGTATTGTTAAACTGGGATACTGATAAAGAGAGGGATCATCAAATTTTCTCCTTAATATTTTATACTTAGAAAGTTCAGCGCTCTTCCAAAACAATGGGTGAGCAAAATAAAGGAAAGTGTCAAATCAGAAGCAGGAGTAAGTAAAAGTCATAAAAAACTGCAGATGCTGGAAATCTGAAATAAAAGCATAAAATGCTCAAGATACTCAGCAGAACAGGCAGCATCTGTGGCAAGAAAAACAGAGTTAATGTTTCAGGTCCAAGACTCTTCAACAGATATGTCAAAAGCAGGAGTAATTAACTTTAGATCATCAAAGCAAAGTTTTAGCATAAATAACAATAGTTCTTTGTTACACCCAGGGCAAGGCATTGGATAAAATGTATCTTCTGGTGGACAATTCCTTTGCTCTGGTTGATTTCCTAAAATTGATTTGTAATTTGTCCTCTCCAACATTTATTTTCTTCACATCATAATTGAACAGGGAATTTTGCTTCCTCCCAAAAAGAGGTGATGTCAAGCATTATTATAGATCCACATAACTAATGCGTTGGTTTCTAGGTGGAGACAGTTTACTTTTCTTGTTTAGGCACTCAAGCAACCCAGAGCTTGACTGTGCACAGTCAGTAAACATTTAAAACTAGACTTGATGCAAAAAAACATGTATCGTCATGAAGGGCACTTTGGACTTGGCCACCGTCACCAACAGGGTGGAAGCTGATACAGATAGTCATTACAGACCAAAGAAAGCAGCTAAATTACACACTGTATTCATTTCACTGTTAGTGTGCTTTACGCATGACAGATTATAACAAGCAGCATGCATTGTATCCCAGAATTAGACGTCGCCTATTCTACTTCTATTGGCATTTCTGTAAAAATGCTCTTGTGATTACAATGGGCTATTTTGAGTTCTGTCTTCATTTCTGAGGTCTGTTTCACTTCAGAAGTTGTCGGGTGCCTTCTCAATGCAGGGCTTGTGGCACCTGGGGCCTGCTGTTGATTTTCCTGTATGTTATTGG
This sequence comes from Pristis pectinata, assembly GCF_009764475.1. Classification (NCBI taxonomy): domain Eukaryota; kingdom Metazoa; phylum Chordata; class Chondrichthyes; order Rhinopristiformes; family Pristidae; genus Pristis; species Pristis pectinata. Next base: position 8,342,661 of record NC_067422.1, read on the forward strand.
CAGCACGCCAATGGTGAACTTCTCCCATTCTCACACACCAAACATGTAAGCTCTTCTGACTGGACTAGTTTCCATAATGATTTAGCCTGGGGTGACAGGGATGAACCAACCTATCATCACTTCAGTAGGGTATACTGTTGGGTTACAGTTTAGAGTTTCAGAAGTCGTTGTGTGAAAGCAGTGCAGACAGGGTGGCAGATTTAATCCAATGACATGGCAGTTCTTTTATTTTTTGTTTTATAATTTAGCGCAACTCATGTTGTGCATTAGTTTCAAGCCAAAAGCAAACTGCTGGAGGAGTTCAGCAGTTGAAGCAGGTCGACATTTCAGGTCATAGCCCTGCATTAGGACTGAGGGTGTAGAGTAAGATATCCAGTGTAAAGAGGTGAGAGGGAGGGGTGAGACAGGGGCTGGTAGGTAATAGGTGGAACCAGGTGAAGTGGAGGATGATAGGCAGATGGAGCCAGCTGGGGGAGAGGGATGTTTAGAGGCAGAGGCAGGGTTGGGGAGGGGTGATAGGTGGACACAGATAAGGGAAAAAATGGGCAGTTGGAGTCGGGTGAGAGAGGGGCAAGGTGGAGACAAGCTGGAAGGTGATAAGTAGGACCAGATAAGGGAGGGATGATGGACAGATGGGACGAGGTAGGGGAAGGGATAGGCAGGCTAAGCCAAAAGAGGAGAAACCCAGGTGGATGGGTGTGTGGGTGGTGGGTAAATGTTAATGGGAAAGGTGAACAAAGGGAAAGAGAACCTCGGTGGACCAGTAGGAGTGGGAAAGGGCACAAGGGGTGTGAGTTTCCTGAAATTGGAAAATTCAATGTTCATACCATTAGGTTGTAGGCTACCCAAGTGGAATATGAGGAGTTTTCGTTAACCCCTTGCCACCACAGATCCTGCTTGACCTGCTGAGTTCCTCCAGCAGCTTGGTTTCTAATCCAAATCCAATATCTACAGTCTCTTGTGTCTCCATTGTGCATTAGTGTGCTGTCTCAGTCTACTGGTCAAATGGATCTTTATTATAATGGACTATTGCTGTGCTTGGTGTTATTTCTAGGTACATTGTTAACTGTGATAGTGTTGATGTTTACAGAAGGCTTGCTATAACTCAAAGCCTTCACCTATAGCCACTAATAGGTGTGTTGTAGGCAGCCATGAAAGTAATGGTCCAAGTCTCTCCAGGTTCATATGGAAAGAGGTCATATTAGAGATGTTGGACAATAGGAATAAGTTCTCGACATTCTTGCAGCACTCTTACCACAAGGGTGGAGTTAATTAGCCAATCTACAAGAACAATAATCTTCATTTATACAACATTTTTCATGCCGACAAAGAACAATTAAAACAAATGTAATTCTTTGTGTCAGGCTCCATTATCTTAGGTCTCCTGTACTGCGGGGCTTTGTTAATGATTAACCAGACTTCAATATGGATGCGTAAGTAAGAAGGCTCATAGGCACCCAGAGAGAGGCATTTGGACCCATCATTTCCATAGCAACTACAAATTAATCTCATTTACCAGTTTGTGGTCCATAGGGTTGTGGTATATGGTGCATCAAGTGCTCAACAAGGTGATTTTTATACGTGAGATGGTTTTCTGTCTCCATCAATGTTTCATGCAGCGAAATCCAGACCCCCAAAAGTCAATGAAATATTTTCCTCAACTCCATAATCCTTCCACCCATTACCTTAAATCTGTGCTTCCTAACGCTAAAAAATATATATAATTATTAATTTTTTTAAAAATTTTATTTACAGGTGTGGTAACAGCAGGAATCCTTCTCCGTTGCTTCTAGCCCTATCATATAGAACTTGGTCAAAGTTACAGAGCTCTGCATTGGTAATGTGCTCTATTTAAAATGGTTACATTCCAGCAGAACATCAAAATACATGTAACAGCCACTTATATTTACCTCTTACCCACCTGAGCCCAAGATCAGGAAGTGTAAGTTCTCTCTATGGAGAATGAATAATGCACTCAATAGTAAGGCGGACTGTGAAAACACCTAGTGCTGGGTAACAAATGTTTTGCCGGGTTTAATTCCCTAGTTCCTGCCTATACACTGGAGTACCATCAGGCTTGAGGGGAATCTTTTAGCAAGCCCATTCCACTGATTGAGATGTTCCATTTGGTTATTTTCTGAATGTTGTTCAGAGCCAAGTTTTGTGCATTTCTTTCCATTCCCGCCCCTTGTTTACTGCCCTTTATAAACTCTCTGTGGGAAAGCACCTGGTTCTGTGCAATGCCTTCCTCTGATCCCCGAGACTGGGAATTCGTGAATAACAATGGGCATAATCTCAACCCAGTCTTTTAGTTGAACTATAGAGTGAAGCTTCATGTACTTTATTTAAAACATTGCTTTTCAAATTTATTGCAACATAAACTAGAGGAACATTTTTATAAGATGACATGGTGTGGTACCTTTATATATATCATGGTTGAAACAAAAAAATATTTGTTTAGAAAACCTACTCAACCTATTAAGCTCTCCAGCAAAATATCTGCTTTCTCCATCTCTGTGAGCTCCACTCGTCCAACCTCACATCCGGCAACATCGCTCCCTGACCTCAAGAGCAAAAACAAGCAAACCTTCAGCACCCTCAGGGAGATTGTATTTCATGCACAATTTAATTTACCTGGACCTTCACTGGAAGTGGATTGACTTGCAAACTTTATATTGCAAATGGACAATGCTGAATTTAATATTGTAATGTTTTTTGCAAAATATTTGGACAAATAAAAGCAAAAAGGGAGAAGTAAATTAATTAAAGTCTTTTTACAAATACTTGGTTGTAAAATCCAACCAAAATTTGACCTGATGCAGCAATTTCCCCCAAAAAACAGAAAGTGCTGGAAATATTCAACAGATCAAGCAGTATCTGTGGAAACAGAAACAGTGTTAGTGTTTCAGGTTGAAGAACTTTAACTCAGTTTCTCTTTCCACAGATGCTGCTTAATCTGTTGAGTGTTTCCAGCATTTTCCCTTTTCATTTCTGCATTTTTGGTTCACAGCAATTTCCCAATCTAATGCAAAAGCAATGTGTTGCAGCTATATGGAAATCTGTGGATAAAATATTTCTGGAAATACTCAGCAGATCAGGCGGTGTTTGTAGAGAGAGGATCAAAGCAATAATCCTTCAAGAGAAATATTCCAATGTGACGCAAACATTGTTTTACTTTCCACAGATGGTGTTTGACCTAATAAGTATTTCCACAATTTTCTGTTACCATTTCTAATTTAATGTTTTAACAGTAGAACTTCCAAATATGTACAAATTCCTGTCAAATCTGACAACACTTTTTTACAGGAAGTTGAATGGAGCTGCACAGATGATATCACTTAGAACAAATAATAGTTGATTTCTCATGGCAATACATATAACAAATTGGAATCAAGTGTCTCTATACCAAGATGAAGTCAGATAAGAGGGCAGGGAATAATTGAACCTGTATGCCTATTAATAAATATTTCTAAATCATCTTTATTTTAAAATTTCTGCTATCAATTACTATGGCCGTGGTTATAATGAAGACTGTAAATTTATTCTCCTGTAACTACAGCAAAAAACAAACCGCTGGAGGAACTCAGCGGGTCATGCAGCATCTGTGGAGCCAAAGGGATGGTCGGCATTTCGGGTCGAGACCCTGCCTTCATTCTCTGATGAAGGCCTGCACTAGGGTTTCAGGTCTGTACTGTTCCTAAAGTGTGAATGAGTAGCAACACTGGCCATGCTTTGCATACTGATTGTCCAGTGAACTCCCCGACTTGGATTCAATTTGTTTAAACTCACTGTGTGCACACAGAGAAGCTGATTACTTCCAGAAATCAATGTTCAACTCTAAAATACAATGCAGCACATGAAACCATTGAGGTAAGCATTATAATTTCCAGCCTAGGAGTTTTGCTTTCTGATTTCTAATTATACAGTTGAAATTTGCATAAAATCTCTGGCACATTTATTTGCAAACCAACTTGCTTCTTACATTTTACACGAAATGATTCTCAGTATAGGGATTTTTCCCACATGTCCTATTAATTAAACATGCTCTGGCATTACACTGGTGCTTGCAGAATTTGACTGGAGGAAGCCTCCTCTACAGCCTCCGCATTTTATATTATCACTTCAACCTGCAGAGTACAGACACAAAATGTTACAAAGTAGCATTCAGCTGTAAAATAAAAATATCATTAAAATATTCCAGCTGGAGCTTCAAGGGTGAAATGTATAATGTTTTTTTTTAATTCCTATCCTTTGGGGATGTGGCTTGATTCCAGCTCCCAATGGCATGTTTGAGCTTGGGAACTATGTATGGATGATATAGATAATGAAACATAATGAAAAAACTTGCAAAATTTAATGTGTGTTGGACTGAAAGTATCATAAATATATAAAAATACAGGAAATGCTCAGCAGTTCAGGGAAAAAAACGAGTTAACATTTTAGGTGATGACCTCTAAATATTACCTTTGTCTCTCGAAAAATACTGTCTAACCTGCTGAATAATTCAACTTCTTATTTTCATTTATCCAGCACCTTTCACATCTCCTTCAGAATGGTCAAATGTGCACACAGCTGGAAAGGGTGCGGAAGAGATTCACAAGGATGTTGCCGGGACTGCAGGGCTTGAGTTATAAGGAGAGACTGGATAAGCTGGGGCTTTTCCCCTTGGAATGTGGGAGGCTGAGGGGTGACATTCTAGGGGTGTATAAAATCATGAGGGACATGGAGAAGGTGAATGGTCACGGTCTTTTTCCCAGGGTAGAGGACTCTAAAACTAGAGGGCATAGATTTAAGGTGAGAGGGGAAAACTCTAAAGGGGAGCTGAGGGGCAGCCTTTTCACACACAGTGTGGTGGGTATGTGGAATGAGCTGCCTGAGGAAATGGTAGGAGCGGGTACAATTATAACATTTTAAAAGACATTTAGATAGCTACGTGGACAGGAAAGCTCTATAGGGATACGAGTCAAATGCAGGCAAATGGGACTAGCTCAGGTAGGTAACTTGGTTGGCATGTACAAGTTGGGCGAAAGGGTCCATTTCCATGCTGTATGGTTCACAGCACTTTACAGCCAATGAGTACTTTGGGATATTCGAAATGTCGTACTTCTCAACGGCACGGTGTGTTAAGCTCTCATTCTTCATTAGGGGAATCCTTTGGGCGTTAATGCAATTGTTTAAAAGCCACGTGTACTTTGAACATTCCTCGCTGCACGTTATGCAAGTACCTCAATGTTGAATGATGTCGATTTGGTTGGGGAGTCAGTCCCCTAACCCACCTGGTACGGTCTCCTGCTAGCTTTGGATGACAGGTGCAGTCGTGAGCCCATCACCTTATCACTTTCTGCCTGGAAAACACTGTCAGTCTGTAGGTAGGTGGGCGGGTGGGTGGGAAAGTGTGGTTGCCGTCTGCTCAAAACGCCTACATACTAACTCACAAGGCTAACAGCATAGAAGCAGCGTTACTCCATTTGTAATTAGCATTTCATTATATATCAGCTATATTTTATTTGGCAGATTACTCCTGTCAGATTCCCAATGCTACAGATCCTACAATGAACAGCACTGAATGAAAGCTGCCATCCTCTTGAGCTCTGCTGCTAATATCTGTTCATTCTGATCACACCAACCGTGGATCACACCTGACTCCCTGAACACGGTGCTACACATTGTTCCAGATTCACCAGGTAACACAAAAATGTCCAGAAGATATTAAGACACCAATTCACAATTAGTAACCCTCTCTAGAGTCGAATTCTTACCGCACAAGATGGTCATTCAGCCCATCAAATCTGTGCTGGCTCCCAATATTAGCAACCTTGCCAGTCCCATCCCTTCTTTCCACACAGTCAAGCAATTTACTTTCTTTCAGTTCCCATCCAATTCTCACTCGTTAGGTTCTTTTTCTACATCTCCCTTATAGCTTTTCCCAAAACTTTAGATCTATGCTTCATGGTCCTTAAGCTAAAAATAATTTGTTTTTAGTTATTCATTTTTCAAGATGATGGAGTCGCTGGCTCCGCCAGCATTTATTGCCCATCCCTATTTGCCCCTGAGAAAGTGGAGGTCAACCACCTTTATGAACTGCTGCAGTCCTTCTGTTGAAGGCCTTTCCACAGTGCTGCCCCGAGCTAATTCTAGGACTTAAACCTAGCAATGATGATAAGATATTTATTAGACGCATGTACATCAAAACACACAGGGAAGTGCGTCTTTTAGCGTTACTGAGAATTTGCTGGGGACAGCCCGCAAGTGTTGCCACTCTTCCGGAGCCAACATAACATGCCCACAGCTCCTAACCTGTACGTCTTTGGAATGTGGGAGGAAACCGGAGCACCCGGAGGAAACCCAGCAGACATGGGGAGAACGTACAAACTGCTTACAGACAGCGGCGGGAATTGAACCCAGGTCGCTGGCGCTGTAATAGAGTTACACTAACCGCTACACTAAGTCAGGAGCTGATATTCCCAAGTGTCTGCTGTCCCTGTCCTCCTTGATGGTAGAGATTATACGTTAAGGAGGTATCATTGGAGTAGCCTTGGCAAGAAGCTGTGGTATACTTGGTGGATAGAACACACTACAGCTCCCATACACAGCAGAAATAATGTTTAGTGCGGTGGCCAGGTGTCAATCCAGTGGCATCTTTATCTTATATAGTGTCGAGCATCTTGAGTGTTGAAGTTGCTCTCATCCAGGCAAGCAGAGTGTAGTCCATCACTCTCCTGACATGCCTTGGAGATGCTGGAGAGGTTATGGGATGTTAGGTGGTGAGCCATTTGCACAGGACATCTAACTTCTAACCTGCTTTGTTGCCACAACATTTATATGGCTGGTCCAGTTGACTTTCTGGTCAATCGTGACCCCCGGGATATTGATGGTTAGTGACTCAGTGATGATAACATCATTAACTATGAAAGGTAGGTGGCTAGACTTTCTCTTGTTGAAGTGGCACCGATGTTACTTACCATGAATCAGCATATACCTATAGTTCATCCAGATCCTACTTCAAGAAGGCATAGACTCCTTCATTGGCTAAGGGGTTGCAATGATCAGTGAACGTGCCACTTCTGGCCTTATTATTGGAAGGAGCATCATTGATTAAGCAATTGAAGATGGTTGACATGAAGACACTGCCCTAGGAACTCCTCCGGTGATGTACAGGAATGGGGATGATATATCCCCAACAATCACAACCACCTTCCTTCATGTGAGATAACATTCCAATTATGAATGTGATTTCCCCCTTGAAGCCCATTGACTTCAGTTTTACTTTGGCTCCTTGATGCCACATTGGTGTGAATGCAATCTCATTACTTAAGGAAAAATGTTACTGCATAGAAAGTTCAGAAAAGTTTACTAGACTAGTTTACTAGACTAAAAAAGTCCAGACTTACTAGACTGGAAATGGTGGGTTTGTCTTAAGAGAGTGGTTGGAAAGGCTATGTTTATATTCACTCCAGTTTACAAGACTTGACAAAAACATATAAGATTCCTTCTCTGTGACTAAAATTTAACTTCTCTCTTTCCCAATTCTGATGAAGGGCCTCAGACCCGAAACATTAGCTCTGTTTCTATTTCCACAGATGTTGCCTGACCTGCTGAGTGTTCCCAGCATTTTCTGTTCTTATTTCAGATCCAGAGGGGTCTTGATGGGGTGGGATGTGGAGAGCATGTCTTCCCTTGAGGGAGAATCTAAAACCAGGGGTCACTGTTTAAAAATAAGTAATCACAAATTGAAAAAGATATGAGGAGATTTTGTTTCTCTTGGAGGGTTGTGAACCTTTGCAACTCTCTTCCTCAGAGTGTGGTTGAAGAAGAGTCTTTGAATATTTTTAAGTCAGAGGTGGAAAGATATGCAAGGAGGTAAAAAGTTATCAGGGCTGGACAGGAATGACAAGTTGGGGGTCACAATCAGATCAATCATGATCTTATTAAATTACAGAGCAGGCTTGAGGGACCAAGTCTCCTCTTGTTCCTAACTTGAACATATGTTCACACTCTCCATTTGCCTGGATCAGTAAAGCTCATTTCCTCGACCACACTATGGCTGCAGGGTGTAGCATCTACAAAGTACATTATAGTTACCCACCTGGATGACTCTGATAGCATCTCTCAAACCGTAATCCTCTATCATCAAGAAGGACTTCAGGCAAATAGGAATGCCACCACCTGCAGATTCCCCTCAAAATCACACCTCTTCCTGACTTGGAAATATGTCACCATTCTTTCCTCATTTCTGGTTCCATATCCCGGAATTCCCTCCTCAATAGCACAGTAGGGGTACTTTCATGAGAAGAACTGCAGCAGTTCAAGCTGGCAGCTCACCACCTCTTCTCAAAGACATTTATGGATAGGCAATAAATGCTGGCCATGACAGCAATCCCAGCTTCTCCAGCCTAACCTTGCAGTTGAAATCCGACATCTCTGGAACTATTCTAGTAAATCTTTCCTTCTCCAGGACCATCACATACTTCCCAAAATGAGATTGGGTGTAGGCTTAAAGAATTGACTCCATATTTGCTTCTAAACCAAAATATTTGTTATTACCATGTATACTGCTTACTCTGTGAGCTTCACATGAGCAAGGAATTTCATTGCACCGTGGTGTACATTACAATAAACCAATCTGAATCTGGGACTGTGAGTTCAAGTCCAACTCCTGGTCTTAAGAGCATGCAGTATACTCAGCAGGCATTCACAAGTGAGGAAATTGTTACTGGCCTTGATTGGACATTAAAAATCCCAGTATTATGTATGAAAGTAATGGTAAGTTCTCTGGGGACTTTCCTAACAATTCTTCCTTAACCTAAAGCCATCTGTCTCGTGTCTTGTTATATGCAAGTTTAATTGGAACTCACTCTAATGGATTTACTAGCTGTGGAACTTTACAGTGTAAACATTTCCTGTTCTATTTCTCTGTAATATCCATGGTAGTTGTACTTCAAAAAGGTGGTTCACAATATACAGAGCTCTTAAACATGATAAGTCACTATATAAATGCAACTTGCTTATGTTGACATACATAAAAGACACTCTTACACATTCCTTGTGGTTAAATGTAAACTTTAGAAGACAGCAGGTGGCAAGAAAAAGTCATACCTGCACAACACAAGGCTGCACACGAGATTCTCCCAGGGTTTGCACCACCTGCCACATTAATGGAAAACTTCACCTTTGAAGTCCACTTGAGTGCGGATGAGAAAACTATGAATTAATGCAACGCTGAGACACAACAGTTTCCTCTGTCAGACATGTGGGACTTGGGCTTCTAATTACCATCGGAACAGTCAAGCTCATCGTCAAAAACTTTTTAAATTAGATGTGAAGTATATGGCAGTGGTGAATGCCAATAAGACTGACTTAAATCTGCAGAGATAGGTCTTCCAATAACAATCTGGAATTTGGAATTATTAAAAATTAAAAATACACCAGATAAATTGGAGTTCTATGTTTTTGTATCCATATAAGGTATAAATATATCAGAATAAACACAAACAATTTCTGTAGAGATATTTACACCTACGGTTTCTGCAGAACCACGCTGATGGTTCCAAAGGAACTGCGGCAGTCACCCACTAATGGCTGGTGTGGACTCAGACTCCCGTGCATGCGTGCCCAAGTGTGGAAGTCTGAGATGAAATGGAGGCCAGGTGCCGGTGCATCTGATTGCTCACTCTACTGTTGGACTCACCAATGAGCTCAGCAACACAGCAGTGACCGGTTAGAGATGGGTCGAGTGCACTCCACATGCAGCCCCCAAGTTGCCAGGGATGAGCAGGACGTGCCAAGGAGAACCAATCTGCAAGTACTGACATTATTCATTTGAAAGTGGTCACTGACCTTGCAGATAAGTGCTTTACTTACTTTATTTGAATATCTTTAATTATTTGTTTTAACTTTACTTTTCAAATAACTTATACGTTTTTTAAATTGTTGAAGTCTATTTGACTAGTTCTTAAGTGCTTCTAACATTTAAGCATTGTTAAAGCCTGTCAGTGGGTGCTAGGAGAGGGTTCCCAGCACACGATATCTAAAGCTTACTTGTTGCTCGAAGCCTGCTCTTGCATCTATCACTGGAGCCTGGCCACGTGTCCGGTCAGGTGTTTACTCCAATAGAATCATCAGGTTGAGCCAGAAATAGAAAAAAGTGAACATACAAATCAGAGCCAATTCAGGCCATGCAGCCCCTCTATTCTGCTCTGCCATGGCCAATCTGACCGTAACCTCAACGTTGCACTGCCATCTACCAGCAGTACCCTTCCAACCCCTTGCTCAGCAAGTATCTACCTTACTTATTACAACACAGGAGGACATTCAGCCCTACAGGTTCATGCTGGCTCCCATTTCCCTGCAATCCCGCAATTTATTCTCTCCCACATGCCCATCAAGCATCTTGCCACCTATTTACACCAGGGGCAATTTACAGTGGCCCATTAACCTACCAGCATATCTTGGGACGTGGGAGGAAACTGGAGCACCTGGAGAAACCCAAACCATTCACAAGGACAACCTACAAATTCCTCACCCAAACCCGAGTCGCTGGAATTAACGAGGGCAATGCCTTTGAATATTACAATGTTATCCCCTGACAGTGGTTGGCCATTTTCAAAAAAGCTTTAATGAATGTTTTTTCAATCATGTAATGTACTGCTAATTAATGATTCTGGTTGGAAAATAAACAGAGGTATTATAACCAAGTCAGTCTTTGCAATAATGAACATCCCCTCTCACTTTCAGTACATCTAAAACAATATTTTTATTTTATGCAAATACATTTTTGTAAGTGCCTCAGTAAGAATTTATCACATCAGTGGTGGTGCATTTCAGGATTTTGCTGCCCAAAACAGCTTTGCCATCATTTCCTGCTTTCCTAGTCAATCGTTTCCATTCCCCTCTCCTGGGTCCTTCCTCAAATCACTACCAGTTGGGCATTTTTCATCTTTTATTTTTGTTCATCTGTTTTCAAAACTACCGTAAACCTAATCATATTATGACCACTGTCACCCATGTGTTTTCCCACAGAAACACACACCCCTTACCCGGCATCAGTTCCCAGCACTAGAACCAGAGATGGCTCCTTGCTTAGCGAGTAGAATTATACAATTCAGGTAGCTCTCCTGCACTGTATGCATCGTAGGAATAGTTCCCTTTCCTTGGCTTTTATTTTTTTACCCCCCAATCTATATTTTAGTAACTGAAGCCAAGACAAGAAGATAAGGTTGTTAAGAAGGTATATAGGATATCTGCCCGTATTGGACAGGGAAGTCACTACAGAGTTGTATAAAGCACTAGTTTGGCCAGAGCTAGAGTACTGTATACAATTCTGGTCAGCATACTATGGGGATAGTTGATAGCATGAGAGAGGGTACAGAGACTTACAAAAATCTGCCTGGGATGAAAGATTTGATTTGAGGGAAGAATATACAAAGTAGGAGTACACCATCCAGCCCTTCAAGCCTGCCCCACCATTCACGAAGATCATGGCTGCTCTTCTGCCTCAGTGCCACTTTACTGCACTACCCCCAAATGCCTTGATTCCCTTCATATCCAGAAATCTGTGCTTTGAGTGAACCCAATGACTGGAAGATTGGTCAAATCGAGGGAATTTGGTTTGTTAATTGGTAGAGGGATTCGAGAAGAGGTTTTCACCCAAAGAGTTGGGGAGGTGGGGTTTGGCTGCTGGAGCTCCCTGCCCCAAAGGCACAAACCCTCAACACATTCAGAGAGTGGTTGGATGACTCTGTGATGTGCCATGAACAAGGCTGCAGACCAGGAGCCGGAAAGTTTGTTTGACCCAGGTAGCTATTACTTGGGTCAGTATGGACATAATCGTAAATGCTCTCCTTTCTGTGCTGTAAATTTCTATACTTCCATTAAGCCACTATTACTGCTCTAATCTATGTTAGTGGTGCCCATAGTAATGGCTTCACAATACAATCTGCTCCATTACCCTCGAAATGTCACATACGTCTTTGTGAGGCAGAACTTGTTGGCAGCAACAGTGACTGACATTCTACTGCTGAGAACTGGAAGAAGAGTAATAGGACAAGGTAAAACTATAAGATATGCCAAATGAGAGTGCATTGTAATTTGTCCCAAAAATGCATCTTGTGTTGCTAAAGCAGGGATACACCCATTCTGAAAGGCCAAGAAGTTGACATGTTAAAACCAAATGTGGCACATCATAAATGAAAAAGGTGCCCATTATTTAAGTCCAGCGACAATGAAGAAGGACAACATTCAATACCACATATTAACGGTTTGTCCATTTGAAAAGTACTGTACAATGGTACAGTGAAACTTCAGTCACATTGCAGTGGGTGACATGTAATACCTTGAAATGGAAATTACATTGGCTGGAAGACAATATCAGTAGAACAGACCCAGATGAATTTCTATTTCACAGTCTGTTGCCTATTGTCATATTTGAGATTACTGGCACCACGCCGGATGAAGATGAAGAAATCTGGAACTCTCTTCCCCCAAGAGAGCTGAGATGAGATGGTATCACCATTTCAAAAGTGTGATTGTTAAGATTTTTGTAGGATAATGGATACAGAAACAAAGGATGTCACCATCCTGTGGGTCACCACTCACGAGAAACTCAACCACACCGGCCACGTAATGGAGATCGGGCAGTGAGCATCTCACCTCTCAACATGCCAAAGCCTTCCCACCATTCACAAGGCCAATGTCAAGATTATGACCGAATAATCTCCACTTGCCTGGATGGGGTCACTGCAGCCAGCTTGATTCACCACATTGAACATTCATTCCCCAACCACCGATGCAATGACAAGCTGTCAGATAGCCATAAAATAATTATAAGGTTCACTAAATCTGCCAACCTTAGGCAACACTAGCTCCATCAGTGTGGTTGCCTCTCCACTGCCCTCAGTACAAGAACAAGCAGGCACGGTAGTGTAGCGGTTAGCATAACGCTTTACAGCGCCATTGACCTGGGTTCAGTTCCAGCCACTGTCTGTAAGGAGTTTGTACGTTCTCCCTGTGACTGCATGGGTTTCCTCCCACATTCCAAAGACGTACAGGTTAGGAAGTTGTGGGCACGCTATGTTGGCGCCAGAAGTGTGGCGACACTTGCGGGCTGCCCCCAGAACACTACGCAAAAGATGCATTTCGCTGTGTGTTTCGATGTACATGTGACTAATAAAGATGGCTAAAAACTGGGGATGGGCAATAAAATGCTGACCTTGTCAAAAATTCAGCAGTTTGAAAAATGCACAGAATCGCCTCAGTCAAGTCTGCCATCTTCTCAAGTTTCTGTGTGTGTAAACTACCTTCCCAAAGAAAAATAATTAAAAAGTCAGAAGGGGTAAGAGAACAGTTAGTTTTCAAGGGACACCGCCAAGTTCAAAGCCACTTCATCACAGCCCCCTGAAAGTAAAAGTTCAATTAAATTTTAATTTCAAGCGGCGAGAAAAATGAATCAATGTCGTTTATATTAAGTGACTGTGACAAGGAATGTTTTAAACACGCATCTATGAGGTGACTTTAAAAATAACATTGCACTGCCTCACATTGGAACTTAAAATGCAAGGTCACCATGTTCAGCAGAAAATGCTGATAGTAACATTTATAGAGTAATTGTAAAACTGTGCCGCTGATGTCAGAGTCCAATTTGTAGAGCGGAAGAACGATGAAATCACTGAGACGTCAAGGTAGCAGTGGCGAATGATAATCAGCAGCAAGCAAATGGAGTAGAACAGCGAACCGTTTCAATGCATACAGGTATCTGCTTTTTGTTAAAGGTCTGATTTCACAGGCAGTTCTCCTTGTTTGACTCCTCGCACTCGATAGGGGCTGGCAACACGAATTACCAGCGAGAAATTTGTCAGCATCACCGTGTTATTGAGGGGTACCCATCAGTGCAGGGTCTTAATGTTCTTCGAGGTGTTAAGTGCTGAGCCTGACTCAGCCAGTCCGATGAAAAATGTTGCAACGTGGGAAGGGTATGAAACATCGCCATCCTTGCAGCCACCCACTGAATAATTTACATTATTTTATAAGAGGCTTAGTCACCGGGAACAATATGTTGCGCGCACATGTTTACGGTGCAGATTAGTGTGATCCGAGGTATTTAAAAAATTAATACCAGTGCTTGCATTTGCTGTACCGTATGATGGCTTTTCCTTTGTAACTCCAGGTCACGGGGCTTGCTCGGTGCAAGATGACCAGGAGTGAAATCTAATAGTGATAATTAAACAGCTTCTGCACCATAAACTATGTATTCCATTGAGATAAATGTGTACTGTTTCTTCATCTATTGCTTCTGTCTTCGCGATGGTCCAACATCTTAAAATGCAGATTATATCGCTGAGAAGGCAGGATTATAACACCCCCCGCCAAAGCAGAGTGAAGCTCAGAAAATGGCAAGTGTTTTCAGGGAGAAGGGTACAACCACTAAAGTTGTAGAACAGAGGGACCTAGGAGTACAAGTACATGGTTCCCTGGAAGTGGCGTCGCGGATGGACAGGGTGGTGAAGAGGATGTTTGCCACGCTGGCCTTCATCAGTCAGGGCACTGAGTGTAGAAGTTGGGACGTTACGTTGCAGTTGTACAATATGTTGGTTGAGGCCGCATTTGGAGTCTTGTGTTCAATTTTGGTCGCCCTGCTATAGGAAAGATGCCATTAAGCTGGAAAGAGTGCAGAGGAGATTTACGAGGACGTTGCCGGGATTCGAGGGACTGAGTTATGGAGAGAGGTTGAGCGGGTTGGGACTTTTTTCATTGGAGCGTAGGAGAATGAAGGGTGATCTTATAGAGGTGTATAAAATCATGAGGGGCATAGTCTTTTTCCCAGGGTTGGGGAATCAAGAACTAGAGGACATAAGTTTAGGGTAAGAGGGGAGAGATTTAATTGGAACCTGAAGGGCAACTTTTTCCACCCAGAGGGTGGTCAGTATATGGAACGAGCTGCCAGAGGAAGTGGTTGAGGAAGGTACATTAACAGTTGGACAGGTACGTGGATAGGAAGGGATTAGAGGGATATGGGCCAAACATAGGCAAAGGGGACTAGCTTAGATGGGCATTTTGTTTGGCAAGGAGCAGTTGGGCCGAAGGGCCTGTCTTTATGTTACATGTCTCTGTGACTAACTCATATCAAGTCTAATTCAGCTGCTTGGCAGCTCATCAGTTTCAATCATCAGTTGTGTTGGAAGATGCTGGGAGAGTGTGATTAAGCACCACTCAGTCATCAGTACCCACTTCTTGAAGAAAAACACTCTGATGCTGGAGGAACTCAGCAGGCCAGGCAGCACCCATGAAGAAAAGCAGGCGGTCAATGTTTCGGGTCAGGACCCTTCCTCAGGACTGAAGATAGGAAAAGGGGAAGCCCAATATACGTATAGGAGTGAAAAGCAGATCAGTGATAGGTGGACAAAAGAGGGGAGGCGGGGTGGGCACAAGGTGGTGATAGGCAGATGCAGGTAAGGGATAGTGATAGGCAGGTGTGGGGAGGAGGGGAGAGCAGACCCACCGGGGGATGGGTCAAAGGTAAGGAGAGAAAGGGGAAAAAAGGGGATAGATAAAAGAGATGGGCTAGGAAAGGGAAGAAGCTTGGTGGGGAAGGGGGGTGGGGATTACTTAAAGTGGGAGGATTTAATGTTCATGCCGTGAGGTTGCAAGGTTCCAAGACGGAAAATGAGGTGCTGTTCCTTCAGTTTGCGCTTGGGGATTGAGGCAAATGAGTTGTGATGTCTTGGACCAAGGAAGGGGTATTTGCAGCCTTAAAGCACATTAACATGGATAAATCCCCAGGGCCTGACCAATTGCATCTTCGGACATTGTGGTAAACTAGGGAAGAAATTGCAGAGGCCCTGGCAGAGATATTTGTATCATCTTTAGCCACAGGTGAAGTTCCTAAAGATGGGAGAGTGGCTAATGTTGGACTATTATTTAAGAAGAGCAGCAAGGACAAGCCAGGGAACTACAGGCCAGTGAGCCTGACATAAGTGGTGGGGAAGTTACTGGAGGGGATTCTGAGGGACAGGATCTACCAGCATCTGGATGGGCAAAGACTGATTCCAAACATGGCTTTGTGCATGGGAAATCGTGTCTCACAAATCTGTTAAAGCTTTTTAGAGGTAACCAAGAAGATTGATGACGACATTATCTATATGGACTTTAACAAGGCCTTTTACAAGGTCCTGCAAAGTAGGCTAGTCTGGATGGTTGGATCATATAGGATCCAGGGAGGGCTAACTAATTGGATACACAGTTGGCTTGATGGTAGCAAGCAGAGGGTGATGGGGCAAGGTTGTTTTTCAGACTAGAGGCCTGTGACTAGTGGTGTGCAACAGAGATCAGTGCTGGGGTCATGTTTGTTCGTTATTTATATAAACGATTTGGATGACAAATGTACAAGGCATGGCTAGCAAGTTTGCAGATGACAATAATATAGGTGGTATTCTAGACAGTGAAGAAGGTTATCAAAAATTACAGGGGGAGCTGGTGAGTTTCACTTACCGAGTCGGGAGTTGGAGTGAGATTTGGAGCGGGACCTTTGAAAAGAGGTGAGTCTCTGTGCCTGAGCTGGTGAGTTTCACCTCGCAAGTGTCTAAACGAGGCACATTTGCAAATTGTTACCTGCTGATTGGCTTATCAGCAGCAAATAAAAATAAGGCAAGTATAAGCAGAGCGGCCATTGTGTGAGTGGCTCGTGTTGGAGTGGGGAGCTGAGGCTTTGCTTCAAGAGGCTTCAGGGAGAAGATGCAAAGGTAAGTCTCTGGTAAGTTTCTTTCTTTGATTTGGTGTTCCCTCTAGCGCAGAATAGTGCGAATGGCTCCAGGGTCAGTGGTGTGTTCAGCTTGTGAGGTGTGGGAGTTGTGGGAGACATCCAGTCTCCCTGATACGAGGTGCATCCAGCTGCAGCTCCTTACAGACCGTGTTAGGGAACTGGAGCTGCAGCTGGATGATCTTCGGCTCCTATGGGATACTGAGGAGTATGTAGACAAGAGCTACAGGGAGGCAGTCGCTCCAAAGCTGCAGGAAGCTGGGTGATTGTCAGGAGAAGGATGGCCAATAGGCAGATAGTGCAGAGTACCCCTGTGGCTGTTCCCCTTAATAACAGGTATACCGCCTTGGATACTGCAGGGGGTGGGGGTGGTGGAGGGGGGGATGGCCTACCAGAGGAAAGCCACAGTGACCAGGTCTCTGGCACTGAGCCTGGTCATGTGGTGCAGAAGGGAAAGGGGGACAAGAGGAGAGCGGTAGTGATAGGGGATTCCATAGTAAGGGGGGGCAGACAGGAGATTCTGTGGACATGAAGGAGACTCCCGGATGGTATGTTGCCTCCCTGGTGCTAGGGTCAGGGACGTCTCGGATTGCGTCCACAGCATTCTGAAGGGGGATGGTGAACAGCCAGAAGATGTGATACATATTGGTACCAATGACATAGGTAGGAAAAGAGATGAAGGTCCTGAAGAGGGATATACGGAGTTAGGTGGGAAGCTGAAAAGCAGAACCTCAAGGGTAGTAATCTCTGGATTGCTGCCTGTGCCACGTGCCAGTGAGGGTAAGAATAGGATGATTTGGCACATGAAGGTGTGGCTGAGAAATTGGTGCAGGGGGAAGGGTTTCAGATTTGTGGATCACTAGGATCTCTTCTGGGGAAGGTACAACCTGTACAAGAGGGAGGGGTTACACCTGAACTGGAGGGGGATCAATATTCTTGCCGGCAGGTTTGCTAGAACTGTTGGGCAAGGTCTAAACTAGTTTGGCAGGGGGATGGGAACCAGAGTGATAGCTCAGAGCTTGGTTCATTTACAATACAAGTAGATGCAGAGTGTAGAAAGACTGTGAGGAAGGATAGGTAGTTGAAAGGGCAAAATTGCAGTCAGTTGGATGGGCTGAAGTGGGTCTACTTTAAGGCGAGAAGATCAGGAAAACAAGGCTGATGAACTTAGAGCGTGGGTAAGTACATGAACTATGATGTGGCGGCCATTACAGAGACTTGGCTGTCACAAGGGCAGGAATGACTGCTGGATATTCTGGGGTTTAGATGTTTCAAAAGGGACAGGGGCAGGGGTAAAAGAGGTGGGGGAGCGGCTTTGCAGATCAGGGACAGTGTCACAGCTGTAGAAAGGGAGGATGTCCTGGAGGAATCGTCCACTGAGTCAGTGTGGGTGGCAGTCAGAAACAGAAAGGGAGCGATCACTCTATTGGGAGTATTCTACAGACCCCCCCTAATAGCAGCAGAGATGCTGAGGAGCAGATCGGGAGGCAGATTTTGGAGAGGTGCAAAAATAACAGGGTTGTTGTCATGGGTGATTTCAACTTCTCTAATATTGATTGGCACCTCCTTAGTGTAGAGGGGTTAGATGGGCTGGAGTTTGTTAGGTGTGTACGAGAAGGATTCCTGACACAGTATGTGGACAGGCTGACTAGAAAAGAGGCCATACTGGACCTGGTACTAGGCAATGAGCCTGATCAGGTTTCAGATCTCTCGGTGGGAGAACAGATTGGAGACAGTGAGCGTAACTCCTTGACCTTTACCAATGCCTTGGAAAGGGATAGGAGCAGACGATATGGGAAAGTATTTAACTGGGGTAGGGGGAATTATGATACTGTTAGGCAGGAACTTGGGAGTGTAAATTGGGAACAGCTATTCTTGGGGAAGTGCACAGCGGAAATGTGGAGGTTGTTTAAGGAATACTTGTATGGGGCTCTGGATAAGTTTGTCCCATTGAGGCAGGGTAGAGTGAAGGAACCGTAGTTGACACGAGATGTAGAATATCTTGTCAAGAGGAAGAAAGAAGCTTGGCTAAGGTTTAGGAAGCATGGAGAAGACAGGGTTCTGGAGAATTACAAGGTAGCCAGGAGGGAGCTTTATAATGGACATGAGGCTGAGACGGGGCATGAGAAGGCCTTGGTGAGTACGATCAAGGAAAAATCCCAAGGTGTTCTGCACGTTTGTGACGAATAAAAGGATAACTAGAATGAGGGTAGGACCGATCAGGGATAAAATAAGAAACATGTGCCTGGAGTCGGAAGAGGTAGGGGAGGTCCTTAGTGAATACTTTGCTTTGGTATTCACCAGAGAGAGACCTTGATGTTTGTGAGGATGGCGTACGACAGGCTGATACGCTGGGGCATGTCGACGTTAGGAAGGAGGATGTGCTGGAACTGTTGAAAAACATTAGGATAGATAAGTCACCAGGACCAGACAGGATATATCCAAGGTTATTATGGGAAGCGAGGGAAGAGATTGCTGCACCTTTGGCGACGATCTTTGCGTCCTCACTGGCCACAGAAGTAATGCCAGATGATTGGAGGGTGGCAAATGTCCTTCCTTTGTTTAAGAAAGGAAGTAGGGATAACCCTGGGAATTACAGACCAGTGAGTCTTACTTCAGTGGTGGGCAAATTACTGGAGAAGATTCTTAGAGACAGGATTTATGGGCATTTAGAGAAGCATAGGCTCATTAAGGAACAGTCAGCGTGGCTTTGTGAGGGGTAGGTCACGCCACATGAGCCTGATTGATTCTTTGAGGATGTGACAAACCACATTGATGAAGGTAGAGTAGTGGATGTGGTGTACATGGATTTTAGTAAGGCGTTTGATAAGGTTCCTCATGGAAGGCTTATTCAGAAAGGAGGCGTGGGATCCAGGGAAACTTGGCTGTGTGGATTCAGAATTGGCTCGCCCATAGAAGACAGAGGGTGATGGTAGATGGAGAGTATTCTGCCTGGAGGTCGGTGACCAGTGGTGTTCCGCAGGGATCTGTTCTGGGACCCCTGCTCTTTGTGATTTTTATAAATGACTTGGATGAGGATGTGGAAGGCTGGGTTAGTAAGTTTGCTGATGATACAAAGGTTGGTGGTGTTGTGGATAGTGTAGAAGGTTCCTGCAGATTACAACAGGATATTGATAGAATGCAGAGCTGGGCTGAGAAGTGGCAGATGGAGTTCAACCCGGATAAGTGTGAAGTGATACACTTCAGGAGATCAAATTTGAAGGCAGAGTGGCAGGACTCTCAGCAGTGTGGAGAAAAAGAGGGATCTTGTTGTCCACGTCCACAGATCCCTTAAGGTTGCCACGTGGGTGGTTGAAAAGAAGGCATATGGAGTGTTGGCCTTCATTAGTCGGGGTATTGAGTTCAAGAGACACGAGGTGATGTTGCAGCTCTATAGAACTCTGGTCAGACCACACTTGGAGTATTGTGTTCAGTTCTGGTTGCCTCATTATAGGAAGGATGTGGAAGCTTTAGAGAGGGTGCAGAGGAGATTTACCAGGATGTTGCCTGGATTGGAGAGCATGTCTTCTGAGGATAGGCTGAGCGAGCTAGGGATTTTCTCTTTGGAGAGGAGGAGGATGAGAAGTGACTTGATAGAGGTGTACAAGATGATAAGAGGCAGAGATCGAGCGGACAGTCAGAGACTTTTTCCCAGGGCAACAATGGCTAACATGAGGGGACATAATTTTAAGGTGATTGGAGGAAGGTATAAGGGGGGATATCAGGGGTAAGTTTTTTTTACACAGAGTAGTGGGTGTGTGGAACGCACTGCCAGCAGAAGTTGTGGTGGCAGATACATTAGGGACATTTAAGAGACTCTTAGATAGACACATGAATGATAGAAAAATAGGGGGCTATGTGGGAGGGAAGGGTTAGATAGATCTTAGAGCAGGATAAAATGTTGACACAACATTGTGGGCCGAAGGGCCTGTACTGTGCTGTAATGTTCTATGTTCTAGCTGGTTAAGTGGACCAAGGATTGACAAATGGCATTCAATTCAGGTAAGTGCAATGTGCTGCATTTTGGGAAGTCAAACAAGGGTAGGACTTTTACAGTGAATGGTAGGGCCTGGGGAGCCGTGCAGAACAAAGGGACCTAGTAGTACAAATACATAGTTCCCTGAAAGTGACGTCACAGGTAGAATGGTGAAGAAGGCTTCTGTCACGCTGGCCTTCATCAGTCAGGACATAGGGTATAGAAGTCGGGACGTAATGTTGCAGTTGTACGAGACGTTGGCGAGGCTGCACCTGGAGTACAGTTTTGGTTACCCTATTATAGGAAAGCCATCACTAAGCTGGAAGGAGTGCAAAAAAGATTTCCAAGAATGTTGCCAAGACTCAAGGGCCTGAGTTATAGGGAGAGGTTGGACAGGCTAGGACTTTATTCCCTGGAGCATAGGAGGTTGAGGGGTGACCTTATAGAGATCTATAAAACCACGAGGGCCACTGATAAGGTGAATGCACACAGTCTCTTTCCAGGGAAAGGGAATTAAAAAAAAACTAGAGGGCATAGGTTTAAGGTGAGAGGGGAAAGATTTAAAAGGGAGCTGAGGGGCAACTCCTTGACGCAGAGGGTGGTGCGTATGTGGAACGAGCTGCCAGAGAAAGTGGTTGAGGCAGGTACAATAACAAGAATTAAAAGATATTTGGACAGGTACATGGACATGAAAGGTTGAGAGGGATATGGGCAAAATAGGACCAGCTTAGATGGGCATATTGATCAGAATCAGATTTATTATCACTGACACATGATGTGAAATTTGTTGCTTTGTGGCAGCAGTACCATGCAGAGACAAAAATCTATAAATTACAAAAATAAATTGTTTCAGTGCTGTATTACTCAATGGCTCTATGACAAATACTATGGCTATAAGACTAGATCAGAGGCTTAGTATCCTGCAGTGAAGTGACTCACTTTCTGAACTTTTCCATTTGCAAGGAATGTCAGGAGTGTAATGAAATACTCTCCAATTGCCTGGATAAGTGCAATTCCAATACTACAGAAGTTTGAGATCAAAGACAAAGCACTTGATTGCACCATCCTAAACTTTCATGCCCACTACCACTGGCACAGTGTGGGCCATGTCCTTCTTGTTGGACGGAAGTACCTCAGCACTCTTTGTGGACAAGGATGGCAGAGGTTTGGAGACATCATCACTTACAAATACCCCTCCATCATTCACTGTCCGGTATATGTCAGGCTGCTGTTTATCGATGACGGCTCGGCATTCAACACCATCATCCCCTCAGTATTAATCAACAAGCTTCAAAACCTGGGAAAATGTCACGGCAGTGCTCAGGGAGGACATACTGGAGGGCCTGTCTGAGGCAATATGGGTGGAACTGAGGAATAAGAAAGGGGTGACCATTGTTAATGGGACTATATTATAGACCTCCTAACAGTCAGTGGGATTTAGAGGAACAAGTCTGTAGAGAGATAGCAGACAGTTGCAAGAAAAATAAGGTTGTGATAGCAGGTGATTTTAACTTTCCACCTATTGACTGGGACTCCCATACTGTAAAGGGATTGGATGGGATGAGGTTTGCCAAATCTGTTCAGGGACGTGTCCTTAATCAATATGTGGAGGTCCCAACTAGAGAGAGCACAATACTGGATCTCTTCTAAGGGAATGAGACGGGGCAGGTGACAGAAGTGAGTGTAGGGGAACACTTTGCATCCAGTGATCATAATTCCATTAGTTTCAAGATAATTATGGAGAAGGATAGGACTGGTCCTAGGGTTGAGATTCTATATTGGAGGAAGGCCAATTTTGATGGCATCAGAAGGGATCTGGCAGGCATGGATTGGGATAGGCTGTTTTCTGGCAAAGAGATACTTGGTAAGTGGGAGGCTTTCAAAGAGTACAGAATCTGTATGTTCCTGTTAGAATAAAAGTCAAGGCTAACAGGTTTCGGGAACCTTGGTTATCAAGGGAGATTGAGGCCCTGGTAAAGATAAAGGAGGCACATATCAGGTATAGGCAGATAGGATCAAATGAGGCATTTGAGGAGTATAAGAAATGCAAGAGAATACTTGAGAGAGAAATCAGGAGGGCAAAAAGAGGACGAGGTTGTTCTGGCAGACAGGGTGAAAGAGTGAAACATCTATAGAAATTTGCAAGAGCCTTTGGTGACATACCAAATCTACTCAAATTCCTAACAAAGTAGAGCCGCTGGCGTGCCTTCTTCATGATTGCATCAATGTGTTGGGCCCAGGATAGATCCTCTGAGATGTTGACACCCAGGAACTCGAAGCTGCTCACCCTTTCCACCCCTCAATGAGGACTGGTGTGTGTTCTCCCGACTTCCCCTTCCTGAAGTCCACAATCAATTACTTGGTCTTGCTGACGTTGAGTGTGAGGTTGTTGTTGCGACACCACTCAACCAGCCGATCTACCTCACTCCTGTACACCTCCTCGTCGCCATCTGAGATTTTACCAACGTCATCGGCAAAGCTGGTGTTTGAGCTGTGCTTGGCCGCACAGTCATGTACAGAGAGTAGAGCAGTGGGCTAAGCACGCATCCTTGAGGTGTGCCTGTGTTGATTGTCAGCGAGGAGGAGATGTTACCACCGATCCGCACTGATTGCGGTCTCCCGATAAGGAAGTTGAGGATCCAGTTGCAGAGAGAAGTACAAAACAGAGTCATAGAGCACAGAAACAGGCCCTTCGGCCCATCTAGTCCAGGCCACCTGATCTTCTGCCTAGTCTCACCTACCAGCACCTGAACCATATCCCTCCAAACCCCTTGCATCCATGTACCTATCCAAACTTCTCTTAAATGTTACAATTGAACCCACATCTACCACTTCCGCTGGCAGCTCATTCCACACTCGCACCAAGAAGATGCCAGAGACTGCAGATGCTTCAGTCTGGAGCAATAAACAATCTGCTGGAGGAACTCCACAGGTCGAGCAGCATCTGTGGGGGGGGGGGGAATTGTCGACGTTTCGGGTCGGGACTCTGCACCAGGGCAGAAAGTCACCAAGTTCAGAGTCAATTTGAGACGTGCATTATAGGTCAAACTTATCAGCAACACTTTACATCCTGTAAGAGTAATAATAAAAAAAATTACCATTGGCAACTTTTA